>NC_134275.1:22313319-22653735 GCF_031893055.1 Leptodactylus fuscus | reverse complement strand
TGTCATATGTGCCCAGAGCAGAAAGGAGAAGCAGACAGGCAATTACTAATACTTCCCTCTTATGCCACAAAGCTTGTAGGCCACCATTTGCGCCACCACTTCTCGAGGTTTCAACCACATTGCAGAAACAGGGAGAACCAGCTGCATTCACTTACTGATCCCTGTTCCAGCCCATGGCCTTCTCCGATAAAGCTCCTAAAAACATAGGGTCTTCCAACCCAGTGGGCCAGTCTACGTCTATATGCAGTGCATACAGTGATGGAAAATCTCCTAGCATATATGCCGACGTTGATCAACTTCTATAAGTAAATGTGTGTAAATGGGTATCCTTCTGCCATATTGTTTGGTTGGGACAGTGTCAGGATCTCGAAGCCTCACTTGTGATGAAAAGCACAGTAGTCTCACTTTTCAATACATACCAAGAGGTAAACTATTTGGCTGACATATACAGCTGTCTAGGTATACAGGTATATACTGTACATCTGACTAGATGTTCAATAGGAACATTTCTAACTCTGAATTTACCACTATTGAAAAATAGTTCGACTGTTCGAACGAATATCGAACCCCATTATAGTCTATGGGGAAAAAATACTTGTTTAGAGGCAAACAAATATATGACTCAGGAGGGTCACCAAGTCCACTATGACACCTCAGCAAATGATGCCAACACCTCTGGAATGCAACTGAGATAGCAGGGGAAGTATGTCTGGGGGCATCTAACACGCCAAAGTCCCTGTATTACGCCACTAATAATGCAGGAGCTGACTTTTCCCCATAGGAAAGCATTGGCCAGCGTTGATTGGCCGAATGCCATACAGTGATCAACTTTGGTTCTGCTGGAGGAGGCGGGGTCTAAGATCGGTCCACAGCAGTCTCCATTGTGGTCCGATCTCCAATGTAGCAGAGTTGACAGAGCTCTGTACATCTCAGATGTAGCAGTGTTGACCGCACAGCACTGCTACATCTCCGGAATAGCAGAGTTGAGTGGGAGCTGACTTTTCCCCATAGGAAAGCATTGGCCAGCGTTGATTGTCCGAATGCCGTACAGTGTACAGCATTTGGCCAATCAACGCTGATTCTGCCGGAGGAGGCGGAGTCTAAGATCGGTCCTCAGCAGTCTCCATTGTGGTTCGATCTCAGATGTAGCTGCTACATCTGAGATATAGCAGAGCTCTGTCAACTCTGCTACATCTGACCACAATGGAGACTGTTGTGGACCGATCTTAGACTCCACCTCCTCCGGCAGAACCAGCATTGATTCCTATGAGGAAAAGTCAGCTCCCACTCAACTCTGCAATTCCGGAGATGTAGCAGTGCTGTGCAGTCTACACTGCTGCATCTGAGATCGGACCACAATGGAGACTGCTGTGGACCGATCTTAGACTCCGCCTTCTCCGGTAGAACCAGTGTTGATTGGCCAAATGCTGTACACTGTGCAGCATTCGGACAACGAACGCTGGCCAATGCTTTCCTATGGGAAAAAGTCAGCTCCCACCATAACACAAGCTGACAGGGATCCCGACTAGCATATAATGGGCTGCCACGAGATAGAGCCCCAAAGAGCTGTTTAAGTAACATTCCTACCGAAATAACGCTAATCCCTAGCTAACCCTGCCAGTACATCTGTCCCTTTCTCACAGTCACATAGTTCACAGTCTCATTTGAACCGGATCTGAAATCCACCATTCGTATAAAGTGGCGGTCACCTGATTTCGGCAGCCAATGGATTTTTCAGATTTTTTTCGATGCCTTCGTTGTCATAGTTCCTGTCCCACCTCCCCTGCACAGTTATTGGTGCAAAAAAAGCGCCAGGGAAGGTGGGAGGGGATACAAATTTTTAGTGAGTTCGCCACATGGTGCTTGACTGGAATCGAACATCTCGAACAGCCTGATATCTGATCGAACATGTACTCGGTCGAACGCTGTTCGCTCATCTCTACTTATATGTATATGGCAAAGTGTTTCAGTCACTATACCCATGCCTAAATTGATAAGGCTGCTGGTATAGCGCTTAAATGCCTTAAAAGTCAAACCAAACTTAATTCTGACAGTACTGTGGCATTTTGACTTAATCTTCCTTTTATATATTGTATGCTTATTAAGGTACAATCCATTCTGGACATTGTCCCGAGGTTGAGTAGCAGCAGGTGATGTTACATTGTTGTACTTGTACTAGAAGAACACAGATGAGCACCCTGTATACATTTCATATGCTTACCCTGGGGCATGGAGCACCGTGTCTTTTCTAAATTTTTCTTCTCCTGTACTTGACATTATAAATATATAATTATTTATAGACCATGGAGGAATTTATTACGATTATTTTTCTGTACACCAGACTTAATGAAATCCCCGACTGGTGCTAACTGTTTCCTATAAAAGGGTATTTTCATACAGTGGAAAACATCGTGAAAACCGTTTCCGCCGTGTGAACATTCCGCATGGCTAGCAACGACGGGATGCCAATGCAGCATCGGCATTCGGTCATGGCATACAATGAATGGCCTAAACAGGAGCATGTCTTGAGCCGCGTTTGATTTAGGCGCGGAATCCACGGTAAGATCGGTCATCTCGCTTCTTTTTTCCACTACTAGTTAGCAGGGGGCAAAAAAAAAGAGCAGCTCCCATCAAAGTCAATGGGAGCCATTTTTGTAGGCGGATTCCACGTCAAAATCCGCCTGCAAAAAACTCTGAGAACTAGCCCTAAAACTGACATGAGTTAATTAGTAGAGATGAGCGAGTAGTATTCGATCAAATATGACTATTCGATCGAATACTCGTATTGGTCGAATACCATGCAGGAAAAATCCATTGAATTCAATGCAAAAACCTCCTCATGCTCCTCATCCTGCTACTTCCAGAACTTGGAGGATCCAAGGTGTCGAACTTTGGTTTCCATGGAAACCGGAACACCATTCCCATTTTTTCCCATTTGACTATGACTAAGGGAGGTATACTCCTGAAACGCCTTAAGGCTATACCATCGGACTTATGAAAAACTTTTAATATGTTTTTTGTACCTAATAAAGAGAAAATTTGATATTTTAATCAAGAAAGAGTCTTGATCCCGTGTTTTCCCATAGACTATAATAGGATTCAATATTCGAACGAATACTACTTGCTCATCTCTATTAATTAGTAAATTTATCTGGCCATGATGTTCCTGCTCCAGCTCATCTTGGTCTTCACCTTGCTCTGTCCGCTTTCACAAAAAAACATGCAAGCATGGTGCAGAAAGAGGGAAGCGGTGCATGTTTGGCACAATAATTCCCACCCAGGAGTGAACCATGGGTTTCTGCCGCCTGAGGCGGACGTCAGAAAGCCCCCCCCCCGGATGGGGCCATGTGGAGGGGGCGGGACCGAGTGGAGGGGGCGGGGCCGAGCGGAGCGAGCGTCTTTAGCAGGTAGGGAGAGGACCTCCTCTCTGCCTGAGCGTGAGGGGCGGCCGCTGGAGCAGCGCTGCTCCAGCAGCCTCCCCAATCCACCGCTCAGTGACGGTGACCCTAAGCCAGTCCAGGACAGCTTGTTCTGGACTGGCTTAGGTCAGCAAAAATTCCGCCCTCCCCGGGGCCCTGGCATAGCGCCGCCTGAAGCTGTCGCTTCAGGTCGCCTCATGGGAGGTGCGGCGCCGTTCCCACCTAAGGGTGCATTCACACTACGGAATGCCAGCGTGTATCACAGCCGTACACGCCGGCGTTACAGCAGGGCTGCCGGACACTTCCCATTCATTTCTATGGGAGCCGGCATGCGAGCGCTCCCCATAGAAATGAATGGAAAAAAGCAGTCCATTCATTTCTATGGGGAGCGCTCGCATGCCGGCTCCCATAGAAATGAATGGGAAGTGTCCGGCAGCCCTGCTGTAACGCCGGCGTGTACGGCTGTGATACACGCTGGCGTTCCGTAGTGTGAATGCACCCTAAGGCTAAAGCCCCACGCTGCGGAAACTGAGCTTTTTTTGTTGCACATTTTGTTGCGGTTTTTTGAGGCAAAGCCAGGAGTGGATTGAGCAAAATGAGAAATATATAAGATTCCTAGATATTTCCCATTCCTTTTGTAGCCATTCTTGGCTTTGGCTCAAAAAAACGCAACAAAATCTGCAACAAAAAAAGCTACGTTTCTGCAACGTGGGACCTCAGCCTAAGGCCCCACATTGTGGAAAAGCAGCTTTTTTTGTTGCAGATTTTGCTGCAGTTTTTTTTTTTTTTTGAGCCAAAGCCAAGATGGATTGAGCAGAAGGGGCAAGTACAAGAGCTTACCATATATTTCCCATTCCCTTCTCAGCCATTGTTGGCTTTGTCTCAAAAAACCGTAACAAAATCTCCAACAAAAAAAGCTGCGTTTCTGCAACGAGGGGCCTCAGCCTAAACTAGTTTTCTGGGGTAGAGAGATTAGTAAAGATACAGACCTGTCCAAAAGAAAGGGCGTAGATATGGCTATAGCTTGGTTTTCTACTCTGACAGAAGCCCCAAACACAGCATCAGTACCTTATTATAGTTGATGGCATTTGCTACACACTGTTGGGATTCATCACACAAAGCACTGCCAATATTTTCATTGTACTGCTGCAATAATAGAACACCAAAACAGAAATACAAGCTAAATTTTGCTTCCTGCAACACAGGATTATTTACGGGATTACTAAGAATCTTCAATGTATTCAACATAAACAGAAGATTGACAGAAACAATGTAAGTATTATGAACAGATACATTTCATTGTTTACCACTACAGAATGGTGCCAAACAGGTGTCGTCAGTCAGAGCTAGACTACATAACTGACATAAAAATTGGACAATGCCGATATCCGAATAGATCTTCTCCTTACCCGTCACATGCAGCGGGGACTTCCACCAGAAACAAAACCAAAACACGGGAGCAGCAGAACTGGACCACACTGGGAAACACTGGATCAGGAGGGTGGGATTTAGTTTTTTTTTTTCCCACCTTCCTCGGCCTCATATTAAAAAATTTGTTACCTTGGATAACCCCTTTAATCAAGTAAAGGTAGGGCAGGGGGCAGCCATTACTTAGTTATAGGCCATAACTGCACTACCTATACTTTATGAAGCCCAGAATGCCCTTACGGCCTAAACCTTAGTCTAAACCTTCGCTCATTCTGAACGTAGAACTCGCTTTAAAGAACGGAGAGGGGAATATCACACTCCTCAGTCTCAGTGTCAGTCTCTGTCATTATAGGTCAAAAAAATCCCTGATCAGGTGTAGAGGTCTAAATTAGTATAGAGGTGCAGCTATGCTTGTACATCAGAGGTAGTGGCAGCAGCCGCAGCCTGGACGTACAGACATCCCATCTACAATATGTTACGGGAAAGCCACATCCACATAAGAAAAGTCTACACCTAATGGCCAAGCTGAAAAGTTCATATCTGTGCATCTGCGAATGAATGTAGGAGTGAAGATTGCAGATTATTAATATGGTGAACATAAAAAAACTTGTATAAACAATGTTTACAGTCCTGTCCAAGCTCTTGGCACTACGCAAGACCCATGTAAAACATCCTAAGGATCTGAGGCTTCTTTGTTGCAGCATTGATGCGTTGTTTTGGGTTTTTTTGAGCCAAAGCCTGAAGTGGATTTAGCAGAATGGAGAAGTATAAGAACTTCCTTTATATCGCCCATTCCTTTTGTAGAAATTCTTGACTTTGGCTAAAGACAAACAAACAAATCTGCAACAAAAAACGCTGCTTTCTACAATGTGTTGTCCTCAAACATCACAATAACAAATGTATATTTAAGTAATCCAACAAAAACTCTAAAAAGCATGCGAGACATCGTAATATATATATATATATATATATATATATATATATATATATATATATATATATATATATTTATTTATTATAGTTGCAGCAATGGGAGTCTTACCATTGGTATATTAACGCCTTTTCTCAGCAATGAATTTTCTATTTTTTTCCCACCCTGTCTGCCAGAAGCCATAACTCGTATACGGGTCCATTCACACGGAGTAAATGCGCGCTCATTTTGGCAAAATACATGTGTAAAAATAAGACTCCCATTGACTTCAATGTCTTTTTTTTTTTACACTTGTAAAATAAACACATCAAAATACACGTCAAAAAAACACGGCAAAATACACATGTAAAATGTCATTGAAGTCAATGGGAGTCTTATTTTTACATGTGTATTCTTTACACATGTATTTTGCCAAAATGAGCGCGCGTTTACTCCGTGTGAATGGACCTTACAGTTTTCTGTTCCCTTAGCCATATGACGGCTATATTTTCTGTGGGAAAAATACTTCCTATATTTTCTACTTCCTATTGGCACCGTTTAACATCCCATACTATGTACTGCCTGATAAATATTCCAGATGGGGTGGAATTGGAAAAAAAAAACTCAGTGGTGCCATTCTAAGATTCAGTATGATCACCATGGTGCCAAAAATCTATATAGTTTTTGTTATGTTTAATTTCTTTAAAAAAAAAATTGATACAAAATTGTCTTTGTATTATCATATTCTAACAGGTTTATTTGAGCTATTATGGGGGTTCATATGACTTTTTGATCTGCTATCGATTGCTTGTGGATGTGGCAGTACCGAATAGGTTTGTTTTTTGGTTTATTTTTCTGTTTGTCATTTGGGGAAAGGAGTCGATTTGAAATCTTATTTTTTTTTAAATATTTTTAGTCCGTTTTGGGGGATTAGAGCCTAGGGATTTGATCACTCATGCAATATGCATCAAAAGAAGATCTAGGATGACAGGCTTGGGAGCTGAAGACCGGGTCCCACAGGCTGGAAACAGCGCCATTTTACAGTAACTGCAAAGTGGATGGGATTCTTGCGAATTCTATGCCCACTTTGCGGTAAAAAAAAAAATAAAAAAAAAATAAAAAAAATCGCAGTGCGGACACGCTATGATATACAAAAAGGGTACGTTTTTGGAAATCGCAGCATGTCAATTATATCTATGGAAATGCTGGCGGTTTCTCCATAGGTATAATTGTAACAGAAAGTCAGCGGAGGAAAACTCTATGAACTTTCTGTTTAAAGTGTTGCAGAAAGAACCGCAATGTGTTCCCGCCGCTGTTTTTCCCGCTGTGGATTGTCCCGTAGGACCTTAGCCTTAGATAGGCCTCCAGTGGTCATGAGAACTGATCACCCATTTTAACATTGTAAGGGTTGGTGATTTCATTCAATATGGTGGCACTTGTGCACAACAGCTCGCTTGCTATAGTCACGTTGGTGGACACTGAATATAAATAATTAACACCCACCATCGGTGCTGGCACGGTCCACGGTTGGAACCCTCCATATACGGAGAGGGTTAAGTTTCTGGGTCCTCTCTATATCCCCCACCTAACATTATGACGTACATGTACGTCAAATATCAAGATGATTAGAATTTACCATAATGGTGTTAACTGGTTCCTCGCTGGTCACTATTTCCTGGTCCCCTTTAGACACACAGGAAATGCTCAGTCACCCACCCCCGTGATTGGCTGCATCCGCATTTCCTGTATGTCAAGAAGAGCCCAAAAAGAAGAAACCAGCAGGCATAAGATTAGGAATATTGGGGTTTCAACAAGTCACGTATTGCTTCTTTAATTTTTTGCAACCCACTCTATGCAGTATGATTAAAAAAATTTCCGAGCTGGACAACCCCTTTAAATAGATACACTGCATCTAGAAGTTCATTGCTAAGAGACAATGTATTTAATGATTCTTTTGTCTCCCAATGTGAAAGAATTAAGTCTTGAAATTCTTATTTTGATATTGTAATTCATTGTATTTCGTGTGTAAGGCAATTCTAGAAGTTACGACAGTCACAAACCAGCGTCCGTATATTTGGGATTGTGCGTGTAATTTTACTGTACAGTGAATATATATACAGTTGCAGTCTATTCATCTTTGTTGGTATCTGACACATGCTGGGTACTTTAAATAAAGCTGATGCAACTAAAGGAAGTCTGACCGTTCTAGACCGGCGAGATTCTGTTTTAGGATTTAAGTGCAATATTGTGGCAAAATGCAAAAAAAAACAAACACTAGACACTTGATCTATAATCTGGTGACAAACATGGTACTTGATATTGACTAATACAATTGATCCATACCCAGATGGATATGACAGGTGCATCACACCCTGCACAGAAAATCTAAAAGGATATTTCACTTATCGGCACAAATAATGTATATAGTTGGAGATATTCTATATACAGACAGAAATGTTTTTAACCAGCCCGAAACTCTAAGACATGTTTGTGATGACTGTAGTTGATAGCAGAACCATCATAAAGTGTACAGGTATAGCTCCTGTATTCTGCATCTGATAGGGAATGACAATACCCACCTTCCCTCCTTCTTGAAGCCACGACCCTAGGTCCTTGCTAGGCGCTTTCTGTTGAGGGGTCATTTTCATCCTGATCTCCTCCAGGCAAACACATTATACTGGCATCCTAATCCCTTCCAGAGGAGTCACAGTTTCGGGATTCTTGGGAATAGTGATCCTGTGGGTTAAATCCTTGCAGTCATGTCTGTGAGGCTGCAGGGAGGACACAGAGTTAACATGGGCTGATGTCTGACTCTTCTCCCCTGAGCTGCGGGAATGCAGAGAACTGCTCCACCTCACAGGCTGACTAAATAAGGACATTCATATAGGAGGCAGAACTTGTCCTGCCTCACATCTTTCAGCCTGGAAGAAATACCAGGGCTCAGCCAGCTGGGCACAGCATAGCAATGTCACTGTCTCTGCGAGAAATACTTACTGGAACACAGATGAGGGCTTTACTAGATGCGTGCCAAATGGGAGACATTACAGGGCTGAAGCTGTCCGCACAGTAGGACTGAGTATGAAATAGCTCCTGGGATATTACTTCCCAATTTCTAACTATTAATCCCATTGCTCCGGGTATTACCTAGCTATCTAAATCCAAAAAAATCTGCACTCCAAGTATAATGAAAATGGTAGGCTACTTTCCTCACGCACAGCATGCAAAGTTCCGGCTTATTAATCTACTATGAAAACACACGGGCCGCACTATCATAAAGGTGGGTGCACTCCTCAAGGTCTAGACCGATGAGCGATAGATCCAAAAACAATAAAAATATAGCACTCCGGGAGAAAACGTAAAAAAAGCGGGGTATATTAATGACATATGTGCGACGTCTCGGCTCTGTACCAGAGCCTTTGCAATGATCATACTTCATAACAGTGGGAGAGAGAAGTAAGTGAACCCTTGAATTTAATAACTTGTAAAAAAAAAATAAATAAATAAATCACCTTTACCAAATGTTTTCTGTAGCTGTAAATAAGATCTGAACAATGCGGAGGAGGACTCTTGTTCCATTCATGCCTGTAAATGCACTTCAGCTCAGGGCTCGTTCACATCTGCGCCTGGTCTCCGTTCTGCAGGTTTCCGTTTCCTGCACAAAACAGAGGCAGGAGACGGGAACCTGCAGGACTCTCTCACCCATTCATTTGCGTGCACAGCCATCTTCAGTTTCTGCCACATCTCAGTAGGATTAAGGTCAAGACTGTGACTCAGTCATTCCAAAAGACAAATTTTTCTCAACCCTTCTTCAGTTGACGTACTTGTGTCCTTTGGGTCATGGTCATGTTGCACCATCCAAAGTCTCTTATTAGCAGGTCTTCATGGACTGCTGAACTTATATTCTCTAGGAAATATATCTTCGAATTCATTATTCCTCAAGCAATAGCAAGGCATTGGGTTAAAATGGATTCCGTTATATTTTTAAGTTTTGGACATTTTAGGTATTTTGTGTCTATACAAAAAAGTATTGTTTACAAAAACCCTTATAGCTATCACTGCATAAGGTAGGAAAAAAAATAAAGAAAGACTGAGGCCACATCTGCATTTGTATTCCATCCGGGAAGTCCGCATGAGGACTCGGGGCCCCCCCATTCCCCGAACAGAATACCGAATGCAACTGTAAGCGGTGTGCCAGTGAAAGCACACGGACCCCATAGACTATGTTGAGGCCCGTGCGCTTGCCACCAGATCTCTGCAGGGATCATGCGGACAGGAAAGTAGTTCACAATCTACTTTCCTGCCCGCATGATTCATGCAGCCAGCGTGCAGCAAGCACACGGACCCCATTATACTCTATGGGGTCCGTGTGATTGCGCTTGCAATTGTGTTTGGTATTCCATTTGGGGGGTCCCCATGCGGACTCCCCTGGACGGAATCCAAACGCAGATGTGAACAGGGCATAAGATATAACATTTATATATACTAAAAGCTTTGGTCATAAACAATTACAAACAAAAAAAATAAAAAGTACCTAGGAGGGCCCGACATTCACTTCCCCTATAAAAAAAAGTGGCAAACCTTATAAGAAAAGTTCCCTCTATGAAAAAAGGTGACAACTAGAGATGAGCGAACACTATTCGAAACAGCTGTTTCAAATAGCACGCTCCCATAGAAATGAATGGATGTAGCCGGCACGCGGGGGGTTAAGCAGCCCCTTCCATTCATTTCTATGGGAGCATGCTATTCGAATAGTGTCCGCTCATCTCTAGTGACAACCTCTTTTTGGACCAAATACTGAAATCGGATATAGATCTGTGACTAAATATGAAGCTTTTTCTGGCTTCAGTATGAATAACTTGGTCTGCCATGCCCACTTTGTCAACTTTTGAGAAGTGTGGCACAAAAAGTGACCCTTTAGATCAGAATCTATGCACAAAAATCGGCATAAACTGATTATTAAATAAAAGCCTGTGTTCTTTTGGTATATTTTACATTTGGCACCATTTCCGCAACTGCTTTTTAGGCTAAAGCCCCACAGGACAAACTGCAGCTATAAAGTGCTGCAGGAAAAACCGCAGCAGGAACGCATCACGGTTCTTCCCCCAGCGCTTTAAAAAGAAAGTTTGCAGAGTTTTCCTCCGGGGACTTTCTATAACAATTATATCTACGGGGAAGCCGCCGGCGTTTCCATAGATATAATTGTCATGCTACGATTTCCAAAACCACACCAGTTTTGGAAATTGCAGCGTGTCCGTGGTGCGGATTTTACCGCAAGGTAGGCATGGGATTCGCATCCACTTTACAGTTACTGTAAAATGCACAGCGCTTCTGGTTCGTGGGTCCCTGGCCTTAATATGAGAGAAAAGTAGACAAAAGTAACAGTATGGGCACAGAGTTGTATACATCTAGCGCATAGGTTCAGCCGAATTAGTTGATATGGTTGTGCTGAAAGTCATCCACAGATGTGATGTGAAACCAGCCAGACTAACTTCTCTAAAATCTATTTTGGAGGGACATTGATGACATTTTTCCTGCTTCTGGCCACATGACATTGCCAGAACACTATGTGACACTAAGTTTTTAAAAAAAAAAAAAAAAAAAATCCAAAAACAATATTGCAGCACATTTACTATTGTGAAAAAAAACACTTGGCCTATGTGTAAGATCCATCAATGACTTTTGCTGTGTTTTGACACATTTTGGTGCATCTAGTTTGAGATCAAGATTTTCCAGATTACTTGTTAAGTATTCATAAAAGGAAAGGACAGGACAGTGCTGGGGAAAAGAATATGGTTGGAGAGCCATGATGCGGCAAAACACAGGGTTTTTTTGTCGCAGATGTTGCTGCAGTTTTTTGAGCCAAAGCCTGGAGTGGGTTGAGCAGAAGTGAAACATCTAACGCCAGGTTCACACGGGGTAGGGGGGGTTGGGGGATAGGACCGGATTTTGAGGCGGAACAGTGCACCAGCATCCAGTTGCGGCATTCCGCTCTGGATTAGGGCCAAATGAATGGGCTTAATCAGGACGGAGGGTCACGCCATGGACATCCGCGGCTGAATCAGCCTGAAGAAACGGGATATTGCTTCTTTTTTCCGCAACAAAATCCAGCCCAAAAAACCCAGCCTAAAGGTGCATTCACACTACAGATACGCTGACTGATTCTGAACATGAAAACACGTTCAGAATCAGCGCGTATAAAGCAGATCCCATTCATTTCAATGGGAGCCGGCATACGAGTGCTCCCCATTGAAATGAATGGGCTGCTTTTTTCTCTACGAGCGCTCCCATTGAAGTGAATGGGAAGCGCTCGCGTGTACGGCTCGGAATGAGCCGAGCGTTTACGCTGTGTGAAGGGGCCCTATACACGAGCCGTAAACGCGAGTGCTTCCCATTCACTTCAATGGGAGCACTCGTAGTGAAAAAAGCAGCCCATTCATTTCTATGGGGAGCGCTCGTATGCCGGCTCCCATTGAAATGAATGGGATCTGCTTTATACGCGCTGATTCTGAACGTGTTTTCACATTCAGAATCAGTCAGCGTATCCGTAGTATGAATGCACCCTAAGAGTTTCCTTTGTAAAGCCAAAGACTGGTCTGGTCTGATCCAGTTTATACATTTTCCACTTAGAATTTGCCTTATTCATAGGTGCCGGGTAGTTTGGCTGTTACAGACTCCTTTCAGTGACACTAGTTAATCTGTGATGTGACCACACCCAAGCAGCGGGGTCGGCAGAAGGGAGGCAGCCAAAGCTAAACACTGAAGCATTTGGTGAGAAGTATCTACTGCCCCAGTACTTGTTTACCAGTAACCCCTGACATCTTCTATCTAGTTTGTGAATTATTAATGCCCCAGCCATACAGCCAAGTTTGCTTATTAATGTATTTACAGCTTTTTTTTGTAGCAAATTTTTGAGTAAATAAATCACACACTGTATAGTTTCAGTTATACTTCTCCCTATGGCTCCATTCCCACGGAGTAACGCGCCGCTCATTCTGACACGTAAACATGTGTCAGAGTGAGGTGCTTCAAAACCAGCTTACGCCCGCTACCCGTTGAACTCAGTGGTAGTCTTTTTTACCTATTGCTTTCAATGTAATACGCGTGTATCACATTGAAAGCAATAGGTAAAAAAAAAAAACCTCCCTTGAGTTCAATGGGTAGCGCGCGTAAGAATGAATTCATTGAAGTCAATGGGATTCTGTTTTACTGTGCTCATGTTTGCGTGTCAGAATGAGCGGCGCGTTACTCTGTGGGAACAGAGCCTAAGATCGAGGCCACACAGCCAGAAATCACAGCAAACTCACCAGTGATGACCTTCTGCAATCCGAAATAATGAAACTGGTGGACGTTTAGACAAATCTAATACACAAGCTGTGACTATATCCCACAATCCTTTCAACTGTTGCAATGCAGAGGAACCTGTATAGAAGTCTGCAGGTGAATCACAGCCATAGTGTGAGCTGGGTCTTATAAATCTGTTGTATGTTAAATAAATGATAAGGCCCGACAGGACAACCCGCAGCTATAAGGCACTACGGGAAAAACAGCAGTTCTTCCTACAGAGCTTTAAACAGAAAGTTCTCCTCCTTGGACTTTCTGTTAAAATTATATCTATAGGGAAACCGCCAGCGTTTCCGTAGATATAATTGACATGCTGCGATTTCCAAAACTGCGCCTTTTTTTTTTTTTTTTTTTTTTTTAGACATTCCTGCACCAGAGTACTTGGCATAGATACCCATTCTAACTCAAGCTAGAAAACTGAGTCAGTTGGGCTGAGACGTCTTGTACCAGATGTTCTAGAAAAATGTGTATAGAAGGAATGATGAATTTATTAAAACTGGCATTTCCTACACCAGGGTTGATAGTCCAGATGCGTCTCATGCCGGTCCAGGGCTTTATTGAGAGGCTCCAGCCTCTGAATAAATCAGTGCGCCAAAAATAAATCTACTTATAAATTAAAAATCTACTTATAAATTAGTCGAGAACGTGGCGCAGTACAGGGGGAAGTGTGGCATTTTTGTTGCAAGAATGGGTTGTGTGCCAAAATGCACCACATTGTTATCTACCTTTGCTGGAAAAATGACACAGATGGGTTGATAAATTCTCGCTACTGCAGTTTTTTAAACCAAAGTGGATGCAGCAGAAGGGTAAACTGAATTAAAAGCTGCCACTACACTACCCTTAATGGTGGTTATAGTTTACAAATACTGATACAAAGTTAAAGGTTTGCATGGTTTTCAGATGGAACTAGCAATACCTGCAAAATTGTGAGTCCATTGAGGTTGGGTTTACATGGCGCTTCTTTGCTGAAGAACTGCATGCTGTTTTTAATTGCAGTAATGAGTATCACATGTTACTATTACTGCATATGCCACATATGCCACTCATTACTGCAATTAAAAACAGCATGCAGATCTTCAGCAAGATATCTGTTTGACAACCCCTCTGATCATAACTGCATGTTAGCGGCGTGTTTTTTCTGCACCTTTTTTTTTTTCTGCACCTTTTTTTTTTCTGCATACTTTTTTTTTGCATATGCTTTTTGTCAAGGTTTTTTTTTTTTTTTTACTAATAGGGAAGTCTATTCAAATATACCAGTTAACCAGTTCCATACCAACCATAGATTATATATGTCCGGGCAGTCCACCAACCCTACAAGGACGTGTATATACATCCATGCAAGGCTAGGCTGCTGCACAAATTCATACAGCTTTAGGAATGGGCTGTGCTACAGAAAAATGTACCCATTGAAGTCAATGGGAGGCTCTTTTTCAGCGCTGAAATTCCACACCAAATTCCTCACTATTTTCCTCCGTGTGAATGGACCCTAAGGGTAAGTTCACACTGGGTTTTTTTGACCGGATTTTGACGCGGATTCCACCTCAAAAAACCACCTCCCATTGACTAGTGGGTAGAAACTCGCGGAAAAATGAAGCGAGCTGCCCTATCTTGCCGTGGATTGTATGCATTGTAGAAGATGTCATGAGCTCTAATAAGTGATATATATACATTAGTATATATTATACGTCATGCGGCATTATC
Source organism: Leptodactylus fuscus (assembly GCF_031893055.1). Lineage (NCBI taxonomy): Eukaryota > Metazoa > Chordata > Amphibia > Anura > Leptodactylidae > Leptodactylus > Leptodactylus fuscus. The sequence goes on along the minus strand of NC_134275.1, from coordinate 22,638,936 downwards.
CACTGTGACGCTAGGTTCACACTAGCATTCGGGTCTCTGTTCTTAGCTTTCCGTCTTCTGCCGGCAGAAGACGGAAAGCTGTCAGACTGGGTCCGACCGTGAGCGGTGGTGAGCGTTTTATGCTCTCCGCCGCGAAACCAGTTTTTAAAACTAGACACAGAGTACTGCATGTCCGGCTCTGTGTCCGATTTTAAAAAAACGGTTTCGCGGAGGAGAGCATAAAACGCTCACCGCTGCTCACAGCCAAATGAATGGTCATGAAAGAGTCCTGCAGGTTTCCGTCTCCTGCCTCCGTTTTGTAGAGGAAACGGAAACCTGCAGAACGGAGACCAGGCGCAGATGTGAACGAGCCCTTATAGATAGATATATATATATATATATATATATATAATGGATGTTAAGACTGCCTGTATACATTTATATTGTCCAAATATTAGATAGATTTAAAAAATTTGCCTTGGAACTGGCAATATTTAATTAGCAGAATTTAATTTATTTTTTTACCGTCAATGCATAGCTGTGTACTAACTTCTGAAGTGTGTGCTACTTGTATCTAAATCACCCTCACACTGACCTTGTTTTGCAAACTGGCATCATTTATTTTATAACTTACTATACATAGATTTGCACCAACATGGGATCCGCACTTCAGGTGAGGAGGATCTGTAACATGAAAGCCTAATGTATGGATTAGTAAATAAACCAGAATGAATATGGAGGCTGGAACCAGATGTTACTGACAAAAATAAACTCCCAGGTGCACAAGAAAGAGCCGTATAGACATCACATCCTGGAAATAGGGCAATAACAAGCACCATCTGGATGCTAGTCATTATAGCGTATGCACTTACTGACTGGAGCAGGGAAAAACTAGCGGAAATCAATGTAAACTATAGTACAAATATATAGGAAGAAAGAGATCAATCCTGGATGGCAAGTTATGGAGGAGCTACAAAGTATAGACAGCTTTCTGATTATTGTCACATCAGCCATACAGCCCAAAGACGTTCTGTGCAAAGCTATGAATCAGCGCGTACAAAGCAGATCCCATTCATTTTAATGGGAGCCGGCATATGAGCGCTCCCCATTGAAATGAATGGGCTGCTTTTTTCCCTATTGGTTTCAATGTGATACGTGCGCTCAGCGTATTCTTAGTGCGAATGCACCCTTATTAGACTGGATCAGAATTCAAGAGGTTGCCCCCAAACTTAAACTAACAGACGGAATACCAATGCAGCTTTGCCACCTCCCTCCTGATCTCAGAGTAAATTTACTATAGTCAGCCAGTTGAGATCAACCCCTGGGTTCATGATGAAAAGTGTGACGGATAAAGCAAGGTAAATTTAATTCCCGGAGAACCCCTTTCAGTTACCGCTCGTTCACATCTGCGTTGGTATTCCGTCCGGGGGAGTCCCTTGAACAGAATACCAAACACATTTACAAGCGCTGTACAGTAAACGCGCACGGTCCATGTGCTTGCCGCCAGATTTCCACAGGGATCATGCGGACAGGAAAGTAGTTCACAATCTACTTTCCTGTCCGCATGATTCATGTGGGCAACGTGCGGCAAGCACACAGACCCCATTTATAGTCTTTGGGGTCCATGTGCTTTTACTGCATAGTGCTTGCAATTGCATGTGGTATTCCATTTGGGGGGTCCCTATGCGGAATCTCCCGGACGGAATAGCAATGCAGATGTGAACGAGGGGTTACATTTTGCTACATACATGTGAAATAGATTATGAAACGGAGGCTGATAACTTTCTGCAGTATGATATCTCTCCATAGAACACAACAAAAGCCACTGAAATAATCAACGTTTTGTGCCATGTGCTGCTAACCTGTTATCTGCCAGTATATTCTCTACAAATCCAATAGAAAGAACAACCATTGACTTAGGTGAGCTTTGTGGCACATAACTCACCTATCCCCACTCCGTCTCACTGCGGTCTTCCTCTTCAGCCTCCAGGGGGCCCCTTTTAAAGATGTTCAGAAGATGAGTCAAAACAACAGATCATTGATCCCTTATCTTGTGGAAGGCCTTCTGACAATTTTGCAGGGCACAATCGATGGCATGAAACGTCATCTGGAGTAGTCACCTGCAAATCCTAGCATATGAGACTAGGATCACTTTAGGCTGGTTTCACACAGCCTAAAGTGATCCTAGTCTCATATGCTAGTCTCATATGCTAGTCTCATATGCTCACAGCCTAAAGTGATCCTAGTTTTTTAAGGAACTGCATGCATTTTTTAAGTGTAGTGATGCTTAGCAATGTTACTATGCATATATACTAATTAAAGGGGTTGTCTGGAAAAAAATGATATTTCTACTCTAAGCTAAACATGATGCCTACTTTCTAATATACCGTACTTATTTTTTTTTTTTTTTTTTAAAAAAAGGATATTTATCTAGATTGCCGCCCACATCTGTGCAATAGAGCCAGAGTGCTAGCTACTGGCTGCAGCACATGCCAGGACTCCAGCTCTATTACACAGGTGCCGGCGGAAGTCAAGAAGAGGAGGAGACAGTCCCCTAGAAGAAAGTGATGTTCTGTGCCCTGAATATCCGGACAGGAAGACTGGTAAGTATGATGGGGTGAAGGGAGGGTGGGATGAGGTAATTGAGAAGGCCTAGTAGAGGGTGGACTAGCTAAGGAAACAGGGAGGGGGTGTGAGGTAGTGAAAGAGGGAGGTAGTGAGAGACAGCTCTGATTGAGATGCAATGCATCATGGTATTTGTAGTAAAACAGAACTGGAAGCTACCCATGTATACCAATGCAGAAGATGCCAGGAGTTACCAGGGAATATCCCCCCTCCCCCCCCAAAAAAAAAAAAAATCACTCAAAACACTGCCAATGGTTTTTGGTTGTGCTTATTAACCTATTAATAGCGCTAACAGACCTTCTTTGAAAAATGATTTGTTTTGCCCAGAAAATCCCTTTAAATTATAAACCTTTAGGGTAAATTCACACGGGGGTTTTTTTGGACCGGAACCTGAAGCAGAGGCCGCCTCAGGTTCCGGTCCAAAAGCTGGGTAGCTGCGACTGAAAGCCGGTGCACTGCACCGGCATCCAGCCGCGCACTCCGGATTAGACCCAATGAATGGGCCTAGTCTGGAGGATGAAGTGTCTTCAGGCCGAATTGCGAGGCTTCTTTTTTCCGGGAGCCAGAAGAAACGGCTCCTGGGGAAAAAACTCCTGAAATCAAAATAAAAAATCTCCGTGTAAACTTACCCTGAGTGTACTGCCATAGTGGAAATGTCCTACTCATTACTGCAATTAAAAACTACATGCAGGTCTTCAGTAAAGAAGCGCTATGTAAACCCAGGCTTAATGAAACCTTGCCGCCTTCCCTCATCTTGTGATAATGAAAACCTTCTGTCAATGACTAGACAGCTGTATAAAGAAATATTTGGGTGAGACAAATGTGAAACCCTAGAGAAAGAATAATATAGTTAGCAAAGATCCCCAAAGAGTGCTTTGAACAAGATCACTGTGGGGCTGCTATGTAAAAGAAAGAATCATATATAGCACAGTAGATCGTACAGGTGCGGACAGGCTGGATATCTCTCAGTAATGCACGTGCAGCACCAGATGGCAAAAGTAATTAATTTTTTTTATTTATTTTTTTTATATGCTGTTCGGCCACTTTATACAAACTTTGAAGTCAATATCTATTCTGCCAAAATTAACAGGGAAATATTCCTCATTTATAGGATTGTTAAAAGCCATTTAAGCTAAACCATAAAAGTTACATCTGTCATTGTAATCTGAATTTAAAGAGTTCTATCTGATCCACAGTTATGTAAGGCCGGGCCCCCACAACCGTACAATACGTAGTTTTTATTGATATTGACAACGAGGAATGTATGATGTTTTGATCACTTTTTATTCCATTTTTTAGGGAGGTAAGTTGTCAGAAAAAAACGTATGGGACAAATTTTTTTTAGGTTTTAATAGCTTGGTTATTATTGGACTTGGGGATGCGTAATGTGTTTGTTTACTTTTATTTATTCTAGGGAAAGGGAAGTGATTTAAACTTTGTTTTTTTTAAATTTTTTAATATTTTTAAAAACTTTTTTCTTTAAGTTTTGTTTTGTCCCCCTAGGGGGCTTGAACATGTGATCTCTAGTTCACCTGTGCCATAAACTGCAATACTACTGTATTGCAGTCTATGGTGGATTTCTCCTATATAACTATTGAAGCCTGCTGCAGGAAGGCTTCAGCAGTTACAATACTATGGCAGCGCTGGGAGCCTTCCAGCTGCCATAGTAACAGGACGGCTCCCGTGATCGCGCTGCGGGGTGGGGAAGGACGTCGCTTTACCAACAATAAAATAGAAAGTGAAAGTACCAACTCAGATGTATTTAAAAGTACCAAATCTGAGTATTTAAACGCCCGTGATCAGAGTCATCTCTAATCATGGGTAATGCTGCCAGGTCCCTGCTGTATGAAACAGCACAGACCCAGCAACTAGTGCAGCCACTCGGTTTCAGGGCGGCCGCCATGTTTTTTCACGTGCACCAGGACTACCAGTTCCAATAGAAGCCACTGCTCTGCTACTTCCTCAATTCACTATATAGCACTCATTCAGCGCTATCTACTGTGTAAAGGAGAAGATAGAAACCACTTCCTGCTTTTCCCCCAGAGTTTCCGTCTGACTCTGGATTGCAGGAGCAGGATAGTAAACTGCAGCAATTCTCAATGATGTCATCGCAGGGTTAGAACCTGCATTGCCTGAGGTCTAAAGTCAATGCTTGGTTCTCATCAGGTTAAGAACAAGAGTAGTAAAAATCTATTTACCCATTCACTGTAAGGAAGCGGCACTTGGGAAAATAGTGGAAAGTGCCGGAAACAGCTGTAATGGAGGATTAGCAGATACAGCCTGCTCCTATTCAAGTAATAGGAGCGGAGCTGCAGTTCCCCAGAGCCACCGCTAAAAAGTGGTCAGGGCCGCAGCTCTGCTCCTATTAGGTTGAGTTTTTAGGATAAGTTACCATGTGTCTACATGACAAGTAACATAATTTCTGGCCTTTATATGACTAGATTTTGCCATTTTTTGCAGTTTCTCCCACTAAAGACGTTATCTTATAAAGCATAAAATATATTATTATAGGATTAAAGGGGTTGTCTGGGATAACCCTAAAACCCTACACTAAACTAAACACCCTCCCCTCACCTATTTTCTAAATTTACATGGGGGGAAAAAGGTTATACAGTACATTCAGATGAGCCTGACATATCTAACCGTATTGCTGGTTTAATCTGCTTCACTCTGGTAACAAACCTAACGGGATGTAATTAGATAATTTCTATTGCAAATTTATATTAACAGGTATAATCAGTATAAACAAATCATCATGTTTAGTTTAAAAATTTAGTGTAATTTCACTGGTTTTGTGTGTTTAAATTCCATACTAAGCCAGCCAATGACTGGTCAGATCATGGAGGAATGTGGATCATGTGGACATGTGTACATCATGTGTACATCATGTACAGATGTGTACATCTCACCCAGACTACTCAGGTGGGTGAGATGGAAAAACTCCAGAAAAAATGATTCTCCGCAGATAACTATTGTCTGCTGAGTGTTATTTCAAAGTTCTGCTTATTGGGCTGGATTTTTTTTTAGGAATGGCAGGTAGGTTGGTAGTGGGACCTGTCATTCCACTCCCCTCCAGTCCACACTTTGGGGATGTTCCGGCAGCGACTCAGCTGCAGAGAGTCTACTCATCAAGGGAGCTTAAGAAGCCAGCTCCAGCGGCAGACTGTGGGCAGAGCTTGGCTGGAGAGCCAACGGAGAGGCCATATTTTTGGAGCAGTGTCCTGAATGATTCTACTGGCTTTTTGATTTCTGTTATTCTAGGTGAGGTAGCCTATTCTATGTTTAGTTAGAGCCTAGCCGGGCAGGGATTTATTTTTGTATTGTTTCCTTTTGTTGCTGCACTACTTTTTTGAGTGAAAATAAACTCTACCTTTGTTTTGGACTAAAGAATCTGGACTTTTGGTGTCTATGCCACCCCACCTAGCAACCCCAGACCCTGACAATATATGTGTAAGTATATATCACACACATATATACTGTATCTTGAAGCTCCTGGGCCAAAGTAAAATATATACCATGGCCCTCAACTACCATGTCCTATCTATAGCAATGTTTTTCTCTTATGTTGTACAGAGGCCTTGGGTTCCCCTGAGGCTTCAGGACCCTTTAGTGACCTCTACCTCTGCACCCCCTATAGGAAATCAGGGGCATTCATAACCCTTGTGGCCATGAAGTGGATTTTTCCTGTGGAGTATGCTATAATTCCTTTTTCCAGACATCCTCCTTACTGAGCTATACTGTACTCTGGGGAGTGTTCCTGCCTTTGGGACTTGTTGCTCTCCAAGACTATTTATTCCTATTCTGAATAGGATGCTAAAAGGGGTTATGCCATTAGAGACACTTATATTCTATTCACAGCAAAGGGAATTACTGTCATATTGCTTGGAGTGTGACCGTCGGGTTCAGGAAAACAGGTAACTCAAGTGCCCCATGCTTCTTCCAAGGGAATGAGCCACTAGAGCGCTTCAGTGACCGGTGCTTGATTTACTGCTATTGGGCTGCTATCTCCCGCAGCCTCATCAACTCCATAGAAGTAATCCCAAGCCTCGGCAACCCCAGTAGTCAGAATATAAGTGATGTATTCACAAAAAAGTATGACATGTCTCTAATGGCATAACCCCATTAAGGCTGGATTCAGATCGGGTTTTTTGGTCCATATTTTGATGCGGAATCCGCGAAAAAATCCATCTCAAAAAAACTGCTTCCCATGGACTTCAATGGACCCTTTTTCGTGAGCCGTTTTTAAATAGTTTGACATCCCTCAATTAAAAAATACACAGATATATATATATATATATATATATATATATATATATAGTGGGGCAAAAAAGTATTTAGTCAGTCACCAATAGTGCAAGTTCCACCCCTTAAAAAGATGAGAGGCGTCTGTAATTTACATCATAGGTAGACCTCAACTATGAGAGACAAAATGAGAAAACAAATCCAGAAAATCACATTGTCTGATTTTGTAAGAATTTATTTGCAAATTATGGTGGAAAATAAGTATTTGGTCAGTAACAAAATTTCATCTCAATCCTTTGTTATATATCCTTTGTTGGCAATGACAGAGGTCAAACGTTTTCTGTAAGTCTTCACAAGGTTGGCACACACTGTTGTTGGTATGTTGGCCCATTCCTCCATGCAGATCTCCTCTAGAGCAGTGATGTTTTGGGGCTGTCGCTTGGCAACACGGACTTTCAACTCCCTCCAAAGGTTTTCTATAGGGTTGAGATCTGGAGACTGGCTAGGCGACTCCAGGACCTTGAAATGCTTCTTACAAAGCCACTCCTTCGTTGCCCTGGCGGTGTGCTTTGGATCATTGTCATGCTAAAAGACCCAGCCATGTTTCATCTTCAATGCCCTTGCTAATGGAAGGAGGTTTGCACTCAAAATCTCACAATACATGGCCCCTATTCATTCTTTCATGTACCCGGATCAGTCGTTCTGGCCCTTTGCAGAGAAACAGCCCCAAAACATGATGTTTCCACCCCCATGCTTTACAGTAGGTATGGTGTTTGATGGATGCAGCTCAGTATTCTTTTTCCTCCAAACACGAAAAGTTGTGTTTCTACCAAACAGTTCCAGTTTGGTTTCATCAGACCATAGGACATTCTCCCAATGCTCTTCTGGATCATCCAAATGCTCTCTAGCAAACTTCAGACGGCCCGGACATGTACTGGCTTAAGCAGTGGGACACGTCTGGCACTGCAGGATCTGAGTCCCTGGCGGCGTAGTGTGTTACTGATGGTAGGCTTTGTTACATTGGTCCCAGGTCTCTGCAGTTCATTCACTAGGTCCCCCCGCGTGGTTCTGGGATTTTTGGTCACCGTTCTTGTGATCATTTTGACCCCACGGGGTGAGATTTTGCGTGAAGCCCCAGATCGAGGGAGATTATCAGTGGTCTTGTATGTCTTCCATTTTCTAATTATTGCTCCCACAGTTGATTTCTTCAATCCAAGCTGGTTGTCTATTGCAGATTCAGTCTTCCCAGCCTGGTGCAGGGCTACAATTTTGTTTCTGGTGTCCTTTGACAGCTCTTTGGTCTTCACCATAGTGAAGTTTGGAGTCTGACTGTTTGAGGGTGTGCACAGGTGTCTTTTTATACTGATAACAAGTTTAAACAGGTGCCATTACTACAGGTAATGAGTGGAGGAAAGAGGAGACTCTTAAAGAAGAAGTTACTTAAAGAAAAAGTGTGTGAGAGCCAGAAATCTTGATTGTTTGTAGGTGACCAAATACTTATTTTCCACCATAATTTGCAAATAAATTCTTACAAAATCAGACAATGTGATTTTCTGGATTTGTTTTCTCATTTTGTCTCTCATAGTTGAGGTCTACCTATGATGTAAATTACAGACGCCTCTCAACTTTTTAAGTGGTGGAACTTGCACTATTGGTGACTGACTAAATACTTTTTTGCCCCACTGTATATATATATATATATATATATATATATATATATATATATATATATATATAGCACAATGAGTATTCAGTCATAGTTTATTTATCACAAGTAGTTCCTGTATATTACGGAACCATATCTGCTATATATACCATAGGTGTAATGTATTCTTATACAGTATGCTTCAGTTCATACTGAATCTAAAGATGCACGTGAATATTCCAGTATTTACATTGGGACTTTGAATTCCTCGCTGTAATCTTTATTTTTTAAGTGAATGAACCAAGATTCTTTGCATTAAGTATTGTCAGGAAATGCCTTCACATGTGAAGTATGCAGAGCCCTCTCATCTGACGGGCAGGGTTTCCTGACACATTCCACAGGTTAGACTGAATCTTGAAGTCACTTCATTCCATGGCTATGATGCTTAGTAAATGATATACCATTCATTAACGATTGGATTGTAGCAGCTGAAGGCACCGGAATTCATTTCTAGCCCAACTCTTACGTATTCAGGAAGTAAGGCTGGGTCATCAAAGAGGAAGTCTAGGAAATAATGTCTGACAGTCACTGACTGATTGAAGTACCATCAAAGACATGGCATGTGGAAGATATGTTGAATAGAGATGAGCGAACAGCGTTCGATCGAGTACATGTTCCATCGGATATCAGGCTGTTCGAGATGTTCGATTCCAGTCGAACACCAGGTTGCAAACTCACTAAAAATTCGATTCCCCTCCCACCTGCCCTGGCGCTTTTTTTGCACCAATAACTGCGCAGGGGAGGTGGGACAGGTACTACAACAATGGAGGCATTGAAAAAAAATCGGAAAAAGTAATTGGCCGGCTAATTCAGGTGACCTCCAATTTATATGAATGGTGGATTTAATATCCGGTTCATATGAGACTGTGAACTATGTGACTGTGAGACAAGGAAAGATGTACAGGCAGGGTTAGCTAGGGATTTACTTTATTTAGGTGGGAATGTTACTCACCCAGCTATTTGGGGATCTATCTGGTCAGGATCCCTGTCAGCTTGTGATATGTGCGAGCTGACTTTTTCCCATAGGAATGCATTTACCAGCATTGATTGGCCGAATACCATACAGGGTACAGCATTCGGCCAATCAACGCTGGTTCTGCCAGAGGCTAGTCTGTGAGGAGGCGGAGTCTAATATCAGACCAGACAAGACTTTGTCTGTCTTGTTAGATGGTTGGCATGAGGCATTTGTGCCGATATGCTGTGTTTGGTTATCACCAAATGTGGCGCTGTTCAAATATTTCCACTTTTGTCTCATCTGATGCAACTTTGCAAATTTAATCCCTGCTCAAATGCTGTTTAGAAAAGATTTTCTTCTATCATGAATGTGAAAATTTAACATGAAACTAGTAAACTAGTATGGTGGGGGAGAAGTGGACACTACCAACAAAGGGTTCCACGATATGCAGTTGGCTGGAGTGAGAGGCACAGAATTTAGTTGAACACCTCAATGGGCAATAGCCAGAAAGTGCTGAAGAGGTGAGCAGAGCTACGTAGGAGACCCCCGCAGAGAGCCTGTAAGAGGAGGTCATGTCAGACATAGTGCTAAAGGGCACATCAGATCAAAGAGAGACCAGTGTAATTCTCCCCAACAAGAAATACCCCTGAATCTGGGAAATTATACACTAGCATAGCTTTCACTGATAAGAACTGCTATTGCCATGTATTTCAGTGTACCTGTATATAAACTTTTATGTAGCGTTATGTAATGTCAGAAACAGGGGCCTTTGTGGTCACCTGTTGAGAAAATGTGAGTGACTATAGCTGGCCAAATTCAAAGACAAAGTTGCTAGCAATGAAGGTTCCAGACCACACACGAAGAGTTTGGTATAAGATCTTCTCTCTTAGCCTCAGCAGTGCACACAAAGAGAGCTTTATTACATACATGCAAGTTTTTATATCCACATACAGGAAGTAAACAAACAGCAAGTTCTGTTGCTGTCTGTTTCTGTCCGATTGGTTGGTTGGGGTATCCGTATCCTGTGACATCAGCTCCAGGGCACTACCTCCAGGAAGTCGGTGACCTTCTGTGACGCCCCTTCCTGTGATGTAGCTTCTTTCCATGTGGTTTCTGTGATGTCGTTTCCTGTGGGAGTGGCTTCTTGCCATGTGCTTTTCCACATGGTCAAGGCCTACACCTGAGCACCCCATAGAGGCCATCTTGTTATGTATCCAGGTTCAAACATAAGTAATTCATACCTCCCAACTTTTGAAAAACCGAAAGAGGGACAAAATGTGCCCCATCCACTTTTGTGTTGACTCCGACCCATTCATTAATTTTTCATGTGCCCGCACACAGTATAATCCTCCTACAGTCACCCGTAAATTATATGTCCCCCCTCTATCTCTCCCCAAGTTTCATATACACCTTTCATCTGCCCCAGTTTCATGTCCCCCCTCCATCTCTGCTCCCAATTTCATGTCCCCTCCATCTCTGCCCCAAGATTCATGTCCCCTATCTCTGCCCGCAGTTTCATCTCCCTCCATCTCTGTCCCCAGATTCATGTCCCCCATCTCTGCCCCCAGATTCTTGTCCCCTCCATCTCTGTCCCCAGATTCATGTCCCCCCATCTCTGCCCCCAGTTTCATGTCCCCCATCTCTGCCCCCAGATTCATGTCCCTCCATCTCTGTCCCCAGATTCATGTCCCCCCATCTCTTCCCCCAGTTTCATGTTCCTCCATCTCTGCCCCCAGATTCATGTCCCCACATCTCTGCCCCCAGATTCATGTCCCTCCATCTCTGCCCCCAGATTCATGTCCTCTCCATCTCTGCTCCCAGATTCATGTCTCCACATCTCTGCCCCCAGATTCATGTCCTCTCCATCTCTGCCCCCAGATTCATGTCCCTCCATCTCTGCCCCCAGATTCATGTCCCCACATCTCTGCCCCCAATGTCATGCCGTCCTCTCCTTCATCTGCCCCCAGTTTCACGTTCCACCTTAGTGTACACATTACACTTACCTTCTCCTTCGCTCCCTCGCCGCTCTCTGCGCGCCTCTCTCTCTCTCGCTGACACAGTTGTAGACACGATGTGACTTCATCACATCGCGTTTACACAGCCAGTAGGTGGCGGCAGCGGGAAGCAAGGAGCTGAACTGTGACAGCTCCTTGCTTCAGCTGTGTATGTGTTCAACTCAGATCTGCGTCCTCTGGACGCAGATCTGAGTTGAAATCGGGACATACCTCCCTCCAACCGGGACCGCGGGACACGTCACCGGAATCGTGAATGTCCCGCGGAAATCGGGACGGTTGGGAGGTATGGTAATTATACTGCATTTAATTTTAAGGATAACAATGCTTTTGTGATTCATATATTTAAAACCTTCACAGTAATACTTGTATCACAACTATGCGGATGTATATGTCTTATTTTATCAAACAAGCTGCCTATCAAAGTACTCTAATGGCACAGGCCAGAACTTGTCTTTCTTGATACAGATGTAGGGAATATTGGAGATTGGGGACACATCCTAGATATATATGATCACCTGATTATAACAGTCCGTAGATAAAAATAAATAAATCAGAGAATGAAGAGAGGGAGCAGAATTTTCATAGACTCCATTATTCATATTTTCATTCCTTCCTTTCACATTTTTTTTCTGACTTCTCCCGTCTCCCACCTGGGTGACTGTCTGCATCCAGAACTTGTGCTGTCTAAAAAAGGAAAGGTTTTTATGCTTAGTTATCATGTCAGTACAAAGGAACACAATTGTAAGGTTCTACATTTCAACTGTTATGACGCTGATATCCATTACATTTTATATCATGTTGCTACAAAAGCGTTCGTAGGTATTTCCATGAAGACAGAAGCCAAGTTCTCCCGGTCATTCTGATCCTATATTAGAAGAAAATATCATGTGCGTAAAGGGCCAACCATATAGACCGCTTAAGAATATTCTAAAATAAGAATAGAAGAAATACTCACCAATTTCCTGCTGCTCCTTTTTTGACGTTTTGTGATCCCCTTTCAAGATTCTAGTTTCATTGATGAAATCTTCTCTTTAGTACAGCACAAGATGCCTCCATTTTCTGATGCATGGATTTGGTGAACAGAACTCTTTCATGGATCTGCTTAAAGCATGCCACAACTATATTCCTCTATGGAATACCGGATACAGAAGAGGCTTTGTGAATGGTGCACCCAAAGATTCTCATGCTGTTTGGGCCGTGCCTAAATCCGTAGTGCCTAACTGCTTGTCTGGGCCATCTTCAGTAGAGATGAGCGAACAGTGTTCTATCGAACTCATGTTCGATCGGATATTAGGCTGTTCGGCATGTTCGAATCGAATCGAACACCGCGTGGTAAAGTGCGCCATTACTCGATTCCCCTCCCACCTTCCCTGGCGCCTTTTTTGCTCCAATAACAGCGCAGGGTAGGTGGGACAGGAACTACGACACCGGTGACGTTGAAAAAAGTAGGCAAAACCCATTGGCTGCCGAAAACATGTGACCTCTAATTTAAAAGAACAGCGCCGCCCAGCTTCGCGTCATTCTGAGCTTGCAATTCACCGGGGACGGAGGTTTCCGTCCAGTTAGCTAGGGGTTAGATTCTGGGTAGGCAGGGACAGGCTAGGATAGGAAGGAGAAGACAACCAACAGCTCTTATAAGAGCTAAATTCCAGGGAGAAGCTTGTCAGTGTAACGTGGCACTAACGGGCTCAATCGCCGCAACCCAGCTTTCCCAGGATCCTGAATGGAATACACTGTCAGTGTATTCCCGTATACCCGATATATACCCCGATACCCGTTCCAACGGTGTGCCCCCCCACCTTCACCCCAGAAATACCCTGCAAGTCCCCTAGCAATAGAATTGGGGCTATATACACCCACTATTTTTACTACTGGTATACAGTGCCATTGTCTGACTGGGAATTCAAAGAATATATTGGGAATACAAATACCCTCATTTCTTGCTACTGCCATATAGTGCCAGTGTCTGACTGGTAATTCAAAGAATATATTGGGGTTACGTGCACCCACAATTTTTACTACTGGTATACAGTGCCATTGTCTGACTGGGAATTCAAAGAATATATTGGGAATACAAATACCCTCATTTCTTGCTACTGCCATATAGTGCCAGTGTCTGACTGGGAATTCAAAGAATATATTGGGGTTACGTGCACCCACAATTTTTACTACTGGTATACAGTGCCATTGTCTGACTGGGAATTCAAAGAATATATTGGGAATACAAATACCCTCATTTCTTGCTACTGCCATATAGTGCCAGTGTCTGACTGGGAATTCAAAGAATATATTGGGGTTACGTGCACCCACAATTTTTACTACTGGTATACAGTGCCATTGTCTGACTGGGAATTCAAAGAATATATTGGGAATACAAATACCCTCATTTCTTGCTACTGCCATATAGTGCCAGTGTCTGACTGGGAATTCAAAGAATATATTGGGGTTACGTGCACCCACAATTTTTACTACTGGTATACAGTGCCATTGTCTGACTGGGAATTCAAAGAATATATTGGGGTTATAAATACCCTCATTTCTTGCTACTGCCATATAGTGCCAGTTTCTGACTGGTAATTCAAAGAATATATTGGGGTTACGTGCACCCACAATTTTTACTACTGGTATACAGTGCCATTGTCTGACTGGGAATTCAAAGAGTATATTGGGAATACAAATACCCTCATTTCTTGCTACTGCCATATAGTGCCAGTTTCTGACTGGTAATTCAAAGAATATATTGGGGTTACGTGCACCCACAATTTTTACTACTGGTATACAGTGCCATTGTCTGACTGGGAATTCAAAGAATATATTGGGGTTATAAATACCCTCATTTCTTGCTACTGCCATATAGTGCCAGTTTCTGACTGGTAATTCAAAGAATATATTGGGGTTACGTGCACCCACAATTTTTACTACTGGTATACAGTGCCATTGTCTGACTGGGAATTCAAAGAATATATTGGGGTTATAAATACCCTCATTTCTTGCTACTGCCATATAGTGCCAGTTTCTGACTGGTAATTCAAAGAATATATTGTGGTTACGTGCACCCACAATTTTTACTACTGGTATATAGTGCCAGTGTCTGACTGGGAATTCAAAGAATATATTGGGGTTACGTGCACCCACAATTTTTACTACTGGTATACAGTGCCATTGTCTGACTGGGAATTCAAAGAATATATTGGGGTTATAAATACCCTCATTTCTTGCTACTGCCATATAGTGCCAGTTTCTGACTGGTAATTCAAAGAATATATTGGGGTTACGTGCACCCACAATTTTTACTACTGGTATACAGTGCCATTGTCTGACTGGGAATTCAAAGAATATATTGGGAATACAAATACCCTCATTTCTTGCTACTGCCATATAGTGCCAGTTTCTGACTGGTAATTCAAAGAATATATTGGGGTTACGTGCACCCACAATTTTTACTACTGGTATACAGTGCCATTGTCTGACTGGGAATTCAAAGAATATATTGGGGTTATAAATACCCTCATTTCTTGCTACTGCCATATAGTGCCAGTTTCTGACTGGTAATTCAAAGAATATATTGTGGTTACGTGCACCCACAATTTTTACTACTGGTATACAGTGCCATTGTCTGACTGGGAATTCAAAGAATATATTGGGGTTATAAATACCCTCATTTCTTGCTACTGCCATATAGTGCCAGTTTCTGACTGGTAATTCAAAGAATATATTGGGGTTACGTGCACCCACAATTTTTACTACTGGTATACAGTGCCATTGTCTGACTGGGAATTCAAAGAGTATATTGGGAATACAAATACCCTCATTTCTTGCTACTGCCATATAGTGCCAGTTTCTGACTGGTAATTCAAAGAATATATTGTGGTTACGTGCACCCACAATTTTTACTACTGGTATACAGTGCCATTGTCTGACTGGGAATTCAAAGAATATATTGGGGTTATAAATACCCTCATTTCTTGCTACTGCCATATAGTGCCAGTTTCTGACTGGTAATTCAAAGAATATATTGGGGTTACGTGCACCCACAATTTTTACTACTGGTATACAGTGCCATTGTCTGACTGGGAATTCAAAGAGTATATTGGGAATACAAATACCCTCATTTCTTGCTACTGCCATATAGTGCCAGTTTCTGACTGGTAATTCAAAGAATATATTGTGGTTACGTGCACCCACAATTTTTACTACTGGTATACAGTGCCATTGTCTGACTGGGAATTCAAAGAATATATTGGGGTTATAAATACCCTCATTTCTTGCTACTGCCATATAGTGCCAGTTTCTGACTGGTAATTCAAAGAATATATTGGGGTTACGTGCACCCACAATTTTTACTACTGGTATACAGTGCCATTGTCTGACTGGGAATTCAAAGAGTATATTGGGAATACAAATACCCTCATTTCTTGCTACTGCCATATAGTGCCAGTTTCTGACTGGTAATTCAAAGAATATATTGTGGTTACGTGCACCCACAATTTTTACTACTGGTATACAGTGCCATTGTCTGACTGGGAATTCAAAGAATATATTGGGGTTATAAATACCCTCATTTCTTGCTACTGCCATATAGTGCCAGTTTCTGACTGGTAATTCAAAGAATATATTGGGGTTACGTGCACCCACAATTTTTACTACTGGTATACAGTGCCATTGTCTGACTGGGAATTCAAAGAGTATATTGGGAATACAAATACCCTCATTTCTTGCTACTGCCATATAGTGCCAGTTTCTGACTGGTAATTCAAAGAATATATTGTGGTTACGTGCACCCACAATTTTTACTACTGGTATACAGTGCCATTGTCTGACTGGGAATTCAAAGAATATATTGGGGTTATAAATACCCTCATTTCTTGCTACTGCCATATAGTGCCAGTTTCTGACTGGTAATTCAAAGAATATATTGGGGTTACGTGCACCCACAATTTTTACTACTGGTATACAGTGCCATTGTCTGACTGGGAATTCAAAGAGTATATTGGGAATACAAATACCCTCATTTCTTGCTACTGCCATATAGTGCCAGTTTCTGACTGGTAATTCAAAGAATATATTGGGGTTACGTGCACCCACAATTTTTACTACTGGTATACAGTGCCATTGTCTGACTGGGAATTCAAAGAGTATATTGGGAATACAAATACCCTCATTTCTTGCTACTGCCATATAGTGCCAGTGTCTGACTGGGAATTCAAAGAATATATTGGGGTTACGTGCACCCACAATTTTTACTACTGGTATACAGTGCCATTGTCTGACTGGGAATTCAAAGAATATATTGGGGTTATAAATACCCTCATTTCTTGCTACTGCCATATAGTGCCAGTTTCTGACTGGGAATTCAAAGAATATATTGGGGTTACGTGCACCCACAATTTTTACTACTGGTATACAGGGCCATTGTCTGACTGGGAATTCAAAGAGTATATTGGGAATACAAATACCCTCATTTCTTGCTACTGCCATATAGTGCCAGTTTCTGACTGGTAATTCAAAGAATATATTGGGGTTACGTGCACCCACAATTTTTACTACTGGTATACAGTGCCATTGTCTGACTGGGAATTCAAAGAGTATATTGGGAATACAAATACCCTCATTTCTTGCTACTGCCATATAGTGCCAGTGTCTGACTGGGAATTCAAAGAATATATTGGGGTTACGTGCACCCACAATTTTTACTACTGGTATACAGTGCCAATTTCTAACTAGGAATTCAAAATGCGCAAGGCTCCCGGAAAGGGACGTGGACGAGGCCGTGGGCGAGGTCGGGGGAATGGTTCTGGGGAGCAAGGTAGCAGTGAAGCCACAGGGCGTCCCGTGCCTACTCCTGTGGGGCAGCAAGCATTGCGCCACTCCACAGTGCCAGGGTTGCTTGCCACATTAACTAAACTGCAGGGTACAAACCTTAGTAGGCCCGAGAACCAGGAACAGGTCTTGCAATGGGTGTCAGAGAACGCTTACAGCACATTGTCCAGCAGCCAGTCAGACTCTGCCTCCTCTCCTCCTATTACCCAACAGTCTTGTCTTCCTTCCTCCCAAAATTCCGAAGCTTTACAGAACAATAACCCAAACTGTCCCTGCTCCCCAGAGCTGTTCTCCGCTCCTTTCATTGTCCCTCAACCTGCCTCTCCACGTCACGATTCCACGAACCTAACAGAGGAGCATCTGTGTCCAGATGCTCAAACACTAGAGTCTCCTCCATCTCCGTTCGATTTGGTGGTGGATGACCAGCAACCCACCCTCATCGACGATGATGTGACGCAGTTGCCGTCAGGGCATCCAGTTGACCGGCGCATTGTGCGGGAGGAGGAGATGAGACAGGAGTTGGAAGAGGAAGTGGTGGATGATGAGGACACTGACCCGACCTGGACAGGGGGGATGTCAAGCGGGGAAAGTAGTGTGGATGTTGAGGCAGGTGCAGCACCAAAAAGGGTAGCTAGAGGCAGAGGCAGAGGTCAGCAGCTTAGGCGAAGCCAGGCCACACCCGGAATCTCCCAAGATGTTCCAGTTCGTACCCAGCCCCGAAAAACTCCCACCTCGAGGGCACGTTTCTCGAAGGTGTGGAGTTTTTTCAAGGAATGCGCCGAGGACAGATATAGTGTTGTCTGCACAATTTGCCTCTCGAAATTGATTAGGGGCTCTGAGAAGAGCAACCTGTCCACCACTTCAATGCGCCGTCATTTGGAATCCAAGCACTGGAATCAGTGGCAGGCAGCAACGGCAGGACAAAGGCCGCCTGCCGTTCACGCCACTGCCACTGCCTCTGCCACTGCCTCTGCCTCTGCCACTGCCACTGCTGACTGTGCTGGCGATGCACTCCAGAGGACGAGCCAGGACACCACTTCATCTGCCTCCGCCACTTTGTTGACTTCTACCTCATCCTCCCCTGGTCCTGTCTTATCTCCTTCTCCTGCACCATCAAAGGCACCATCAGGCGTTTCTTTACAACAACCCACCATCTCTCAGACATTGGAGCGGCGGCAGAAATACACTGCTAACCACCCACACGCGCAAGCCTTGAACGCCAACATCGCTAAACTGCTGGCCCAGGAGATGTTGGCGTTCCGGCTTGTTGAAACTCCCGCCTTCCTGGACCTGATGGCAACTGCGGCACCTCGCTATGCCGTCCCTAGCCGTCACTACTTCTCCCGGTGTGCCGTCCCCGCCTTGCACCAGCACGTGTCACTCAACATCAGGCGGGCCCTTAGTTCCGCGCTTTGCACAAAGGTCCACTTGACCACCGACGCGTGGACAAGTGCATGCGGACAGGGACGCTACATTTCACTGACGGCACACTGGGTGAATGTAGTTGAGGCTGGGACTGCTTCCCAAACTGGCCCGGTGTACCTCGTCTCCCCGCCTAACATTCCTGGCAGGGACACGAGAAGAACACCCCCCTCCTCCTCCTCCTCTACCGCCTCCTCCTCCGCCACCGCCTCCTCCTCCGCCACCGCCTCCGCTGTTAGATTGACCCCAGCTACGAGTTGGAAACGTTGCAGCACTGGCGTTGGTAGACGTCAGCAGGCTGTGCTGAAGCTGATCAGCTTGGGGGACAGACAGCACACTGCCTCCGAGGTGAGGGATGCCCTCCTCGATGAGACGGCAATATGGTTTGAGCCGCTGCACCTGGGCCCAGGCATGGTCGTTTGTGATAACGGCCGGAACCTGGTAGCAGCTCTGGAGCTTGCCGGACTCCAACATGTTCCATGCCTGGCCCACGTCTTCAACCTAGTGGTGCAACGTTTCCTAAAGAGCTACCCCAATGTTCCAGAGCTACTGGTGAAAGTGCGGCGCATGTGCGCCCACTTTCGCAAGTCGACAGTAGCCGCTGCTAGCTTAAAATCTCTCCAGCAACGCCTGCATGTGCCACAACACCGGCTTTTGTGCGACGTCCCCACACGCTGGAACTCAACGTTTCAGATGTTGAATAGAGTGGTTGAGCAGCAGAGACCTTTGATGGAATACCAGCTACAAAACCCTAGGGTGCCACAAAGTCAGCTGCCTCAGTTTCACATCCATGAGTGGCCATGGATGAGAGACCTTTGTGACATCCTACGGGTCTTTGAGGAGTCCACAAGGAGGGTGAGCTCTGAGGATGCGATGGTGAGCCTTACAATCCCGCTCTTGTGTGTTCTGAGAGAATCCCTGATTGACATCAGGGATAACTCAGATCACACAGAGGAGTTAGGGATAGCATCCGATCCGTCACAGCTGGAGAGTAGGTCCACACATCTGTCCGCTTCACTGCGTTTAATGGAGGAGGAGGAGGAGGAGGAAGAAGAGTTGTCCGATGATGTGATGGTGATACAGGAGGCTTCCGGGCAACTTCGAATCGTCCCATTGTTGCAGCGCGGATGGGTAGACATGGAGGATGAGGAGGAAATGGAGATTGAACTTTCCGGTGGGGCCAGAGGAGTCATGCCAACTAACACTGTGGCAGACATGGCTGAGTTCATGTTGGGGTGCTTTACAACCGACAAGCGTATTGTCAAAATCATGGAGGACAACCAGTACTGGATCTTTGCTATCCTTGACCCCCGGTATAAAAACAACATCTCGTCTTTTATTCCGGTAGAGGGGAGGGCCAATCGCATCAATGCTTGCCACAGGCAATTGGTGCAGAATATGATGGAGATGTTTCCAGCATGTGACGTTGGCGGCAGGGAGGGCAGTTCCTCCAGTAGGCAACCAAGTTCTCACCGGTCCACACAAACGAGGGGCACACTGTCTAAGGTCTGGGACACCTTGATGGCACCCCCTCGCCAAAGTGCCGCCACGGAGGGTCCTAGTGTCACCAGGCGTGAGAAGTATAGGCGCATGTTGCGGGAATACCTTTCCGACCACAGCCCGGTCCTCTCCGACCCCTCTGCGCCCTACACGTATTGGGTGTCGAAGTTGGACCTGTGGCTTGAACTTGCCCTATATGCCTTGGAGGTGCTGTCCTGTCCTGCCGCCAGCGTCCTATCTGAGAGGGTGTTCAGTGCAGCCGGTGGCATCATCACTGACAAGCGCACCCGTCTGTCAGCTGAGAGTGCCGACCGGCTCACTTTGATAAAAATGAACCACCACTGGATAGAGCCTTCATTTTTGTGCCCACCTGTGTAAAGCACCCCAACATGAAACTCCATGTCTGTACTCAACCTCTCCAATTCCTCCGCATCCTCATACTCATCCACCATAAGCGTTGCACAATTCTGCTAATACTAGGCTCCCTCCAACATGATTTCCCCCAACTCTGCTGGTTAGAGGCTCCCTCCACCCTGATTTCCACCAACTCTGCTGGTTAGAGGCTCCCTCCACCCTGCTTTCCCACAACTCTGCTGGTTAGAGGCTCCCTCCACCATGAATTTGCCCAAACTGGGCTGTTTAGAGGCTCCCTCCACCATGAATTTGCCCAAACTGGGCTGGTTAGAGGCTCCCTCCACCATGAATTGGTCCAAACTGGGTTTTTTAGAGGCTCCCTCCACCATGAATTTGCCCAAACTGGGCTGTTTAGAGGCTCCCTCCACCATGAATTGGTCCAAACTGGGCTGTTTAGAGGCTCCCTCCACCATTAATTGGTCCAAACTGGGCTGGTTAGAGGCTCCCTCCACCATGAATTTCCCAAAACTTGGCTGGTTAGAGGCTCCCTCCACCATTAATTGGTCCAAACTGGGCTGGTTAGAGGCTCCCTCCACCATGAATTGGTCCAAACTGGGTTTTTTAGAGGCTCCCTCCACCATGAATTTGCCCAAACTGGGCTGTTTAGAGGCTCCCTCCACCATGAATTTGCCCAAACTGGGCTGTTTAGCGGCTCCCTCCACCATTAATTGGTCCAAACTGGGCTGGTTAGAGGCTCCCTCCACCATGAATTTGCCCAAACTGGGCTGTTTAGAGGCTCCCTCCACCATGAATTTGCCCAAACTGGGCTGGTTAGAGGCTCCCTCCACCATGAATTGGTCCAAACTGGGTTTTTTAGAGGCTCCCTCCACCATGAATTTGCCCAAACTGGGCTGTTTAGAGGCTCCCTCCACCATGAATTGGTCCAAACTGGGCTGTTTAGAGGCTCCCTCCACCATTAATTGGTCCAAACTGGGCTGGTTAGAGGCTCCCTCCACCATGAATTTCCCAAAACTTGGCTGGTTAGAGGCTCCCTCCACCATTAATTGGTCCAAACTGGGCTGGTTAGAGGCTCCCTCCACCATGAATTGGTCCAAACTGGGTTTTTTAGAGGCTCCCTCCACCATGAATTTGCCCAAACTGGGCTGTTTAGAGGCTCCCTCCACCATGAATTGGTCCAAACTGGGCTGGTTAGAGGCTCCCTCCACCATGAATTTCCCAAAACTTGGCTGTTTAGAGGCTCCCTCCACCATTAATTGGTCCAAACTGGGCTGGTTAGAGGCTCCCTCCACCATGAATTTGCCCAAACTGGGCTGTTTAGAGGCTCCCTCCACCATGAATTTGCCCAAACTGGGCTGTTTAGAGGCTCCCTCCACCATGAATTGGTCCAAACTGGGTTTTTTAGAGGCTCCCTCCACCATGAATTGGTCCAAACTGGGCTGGTTAGAGGCTCCCTCCACCATTAATTGGTCCAAACTGGGCTGGTTAGAGGCTCCCTCCACCATTAATTGGTCCAAACTGGGCTGGTTAGAGGCTCCCTCCACCATGAATTGGTCCAAACTGGGCTGGTTAGAGGCTCCCTCCACCATGAATTTCCCAAAACTTGGCTGTTTAGAGGCTCCCTCCACCATTAATTGGTCCAAACTGGGCTGGTTAGAGGCTCCCTCCACCATGAATTTGCCCAAACTGGGCTGTTTAGAGGCTCCCTCCACCATGAATTTGCCCAAACTGGGCTGGTTAGAGGCTCCCTCCACCATTAATTGGTCCAAACTGGGCTGGTTAGAGGCTCCCTCCACCATTAATTGGTCCAAACTGGGCTGGTTAGAGGCTGCCTCCACCATTAATTGGTCCAAACTGGGCTGGTTAGAGGCTCCCTCCACCATGAATTTGCCCAAACTGGGCTGGTTAGAGGCTCCCTCCACCATGAATTGGTCCAAACTGGGGTTTTTAGAGGCTCCCTCCACCATGAATTTGCCCAAACTGGGGTGTTTAGAGGCTCCCTCCACCATGAATTTGCCCAAACTCTGCTGGTTAGAGGCTCAATCCACCCTGATTTTCAAAACAAATGTTGGTGCCAACCTCAACTTACTACAAGGGCCAAATTCACTGCTGGTGACAAGCTCTCCTCACTGCAAGTGCCAAATACACATGTTTCAAGGTGTTTTCCTACTGTCAGAGATGTGGTATTGAGTGTGTAAAGTGTGTAGTTGTTAGGCTGTGATGTTGGGGTAATAGAGGGTCTTTGGTGTGTTAGATGCCCCCAGACATGCTTCCCCTGCTGTCCCAGTGTCATTCCAGAGGTGTTGGCATCATTTCCTGGGGTGTCATAGTGGACTTGGTGACCCTCCAGACACGGATTTGGGTTTCCCCCTTAACGAGTATCTGTTCCCCATAGACTATAATGGGGTTCGAAACCCGTTCGAACACACGAACATTGAGCGGCTGTTCGAATCGAATTTCGAACCTCGAACATTTTAGTGTTCGCTCATCTCTAATCTTCAGGGAACATCCATCCATCCACTCCACCTCCTTCATTTGCAAGCCACAGCACTAAGAGCTCCTTATGAGTAGATAAACTACAGACACTAGAAACACCTGGATACTTGCTGTAGATATTCTTTTACTGGTTTACATTTTGCAAAGTGCTGCGGAATATGTTGCTGCTATATAAATAAAATGTATTATTATTATTATTACTGGTATTGCACAGATAAAGTACAGCTGTACAGGAACATCAGTTGACAGCAATTCAAACAGTTCTGCAAGCCGCTTGTGTCATACAAAAGGCTTTCAAAGGCAATGCCTTTGTGACTATAATACTGAGTACAATATGCTAATAAACCTAAACAATGGCTAGAGCTCTTTAATTGAAGTTTACCTCCAGCAGTGGTGTAACTAGGAATGGTGGGGCCCCGTGGCAAACTTTTGACATGCCTTCCCACCCCGGTCCGAAAAGACCTCCAAGTATAATGATAGCAGCGGTAGCAGCTGTCACTGGGCCCCTAATGTCCCGGGCGCTGTGGCAGCTGCCTCCGCTGCTATGGCAGTAGTTACGCCTCTGGCTCCTGTATTGAACTAGAAGAGCGGCCTCCCAAAAATGGCCGCTGGCTGGCGACCATTTTGGGTGGCCGCTCTTGCAGTTCAATACAGGAGTGGCCGATGGCCATCTTTGGGTGGCCACTGTATGCTCCTGTATTGAGCTACAAGAGCAAGAGCTCTTGTAGTTCAATACAGGAGCCTACTGCGCAGGCGTCGGAAGTTGGACCACATCAGAAGACAGAAGAGGCGGAGTTGCTGCTCAAGAAGGAGGCGGCGCTGGAAACAGCTCTCGGGCAGCAATGGGGATACGCTCACCGGCATTTCAGCGCTGGGGCCCGCCCTCATTGCTGCGGAGAGCTCATTTGCATACCGGTTAAAACTGGTATTTCTACGGAACGGCGCGGCGGAGACCACGTCTAAAGGTAGGAGATGAATAGCCTTTCATAAGGCAATTCCGACGTGGTCATTAGAAAAAATGTTAGTTTAGTGGTAGAATCCCTTTAAATGACTACGGGACGTCACTTGACCCGGGCCTGCCTCGCAATGCATAAGGACGCAGGCAGCGGTTATGTGACGGAGTTACTCCAGCCAATAATGGCCTATTAAAAACAAAAAATGCAGCGGCTGTCGCTGGGCCCCCTAATGTCCCGGGCCCTGTGGCAGCCACTACTGCTGCTACCCTGATAGTTACACCCCTTACCTCCAGTGATAAACAACTTTCCATAAATGAATAGTACATGTGTCCCGAATCTCATATATATATATATATATATATATACATATATATATATATATATATATATATATATATATATTTATTCAAGTAACAGGTTTTGTTCTCTTTTCAAGCAGAGTTACTTTCTACATATTAGCCTATGAAGATGGGTATAGAAAATACACTAAAATAATTGCTCTTATTACACTTTTCTACTTTCTACACTTTTAACAGTGCTAGGTTTGTAAATGAGAGGCTAGGAGTGCACAGAATGAGCAATAAATCAGTTCTCTAGCCGCAGAAGAATGCTACCCCCCCCTTCCCTTCTCCACAGAGTTCTGTGCTGAATACAGAGACAGATTATAATATAATGTAAACAAGGAAAACTGCTTTAAAAGTGCTGACGAAAACAGATACTCTTAATAAAGATATATTACAAAGTTTCTTATTTTTATCTGTACTATCCATTAATGAGAAGTTATTTATAACTGGAGGTATGTCCGTACCACCTTGTAGCTCCATGCACCTTTATAGAAGTCCTAGTAATTACAAAAAATGCATTCTGATTAGGAACTAAAGTAGAAAAATAATAAAGCTTGCCATCATTTCTGTCTGATATCAATGGTAGGATTCCCGTATCCCTGTGCTGAAAGCTCCACAAGGCTCACATTCTTAACCATTCTGTCTGATGTAAACAGAGAAATAGTTTCCATTGTTTGCCTTTTGTAACTTTACTTACTGTGCTACCACGGGAAATCAAAGCAATTCCAAGTGCCGAATACAATCTCAGCCACAGATCTCCATTCAACACTAACCAGATCCCCCACACAGGTAGACCACTCTAACACTCATCACTCATTCTATATAAAGCACAGCTTTGTGTTTATAGCCCAGAAGATACATAAAGTGCAGTAAAGGTCAGCACTGCAGCAGGAGCCTGTGTTCTCCTTACAGCCATAAATCCTTCACATAACATGAAATACTGTACTTATGAAGCTGACTATACCAGGAGAAAGATAAATCATGGCAATATTAATTTATTAATAGAATTAATAATAGAATTTATTTATACACTTATAATCATCATTAATAAAAGAAAATATAAATGGATTTTGCATGTTAAACAAAGGATATCTTAAAAGGATTTTCCAGACTAAAAATATTGGTGACCTATAGGTCATCAATATCAGATTGTCGGTGGGTCTCAGCAACTGATACACAGAGAATGGAGCAGTATGCAAAAATCCACTTTGTGTAGTGGCCAGACCAGATCACATGAATGGAAGTAAGCCACAGTTACTCGGTTCTGCCACTACACAAAGAACAGAGCTGTGTGCTTCCTTCTCCATTCTACGTGTATCGGCTGCTAAGAACAACTGATCGGTGGAGGCGCTGAATGTTGTTACCCCCATTGATATGATCCTTTGCCATGTGCCCAAACACTGATTCTATCCAAGTCTGCTTGTAACCTACGTACGTCCGCTATAGACTGTACTGTACTACATAGCTTGGTGTCATCTGCAGAAATAGTGACAGTGCTATTAATCCCATGGTCTATATCCTATTAATATTATAAATGTGAAATGTTTGTGAGTTTGTGGGTTTGTGACTTTGGATGTTCGGATGTTTGGCGGTCAATCACGCAAAAACCGCTCCACCGATTTGGCTGAAATTTTCCACAAACATAGTCACTACACTCGATTGCGCAATAGGCTACTTTTTGTCACAATAGCGCACATACGTTTTTCCCACGATCCCCACAAAATCCAAACTCACATCACTATCTCTGCAATCTCACACACTTTGGACCCCAATTTGGCTGAAATTTTCCACAAACATAGTCCCTACACTCGATTGCGCAATAGGCTACTTTTCGTCACAATAGCGCGCATACGTTTTTCCCAGGACCCCCACAAAACCCAAACTCACATCACTATTTCTGCAATCTCACACACTTTGGACCATAGCAAGCCACAAAATTCATATTACCCCCTATAGCAGAGGTCAGCAACCCCTGGCACACATGCCAAGAGTGGCACTCCTGCCATATTTCACTGGCACACCAGCAGCACAGGACCTGCAAGAGTTAAATGAAGTCCGAGTCTCTTCAGTGCTCTGCTAGAGCTCAAGCATAAGGACACTCCCCTTTGAGAGGGGAGCAGGAAACCCAGGGGGTGGAGCTTAATCGCTCAAGTCTCTGCCTGCCTGCTATAGTGATAGCTCCTGCCGTCTGCACCCTGCAAATGTTCCTGGAGGAGAAGAGGAAGCTGCTAGCAAAGTGAAAGTAAGAAACACACAGCTCCCTTCCTTTACTTCCTATTCTCATTAATGTCAGGCATTTGGGGTTATTAGTTTAGTGTTAGTAACTCCATGTGCCTCACATTAATAGGAATAACCCCCATCATGTCCCTCATATTAACCCCTGTGTGCCTCACATTAATAGGAATAACCCCCATCATGTCTCTCATATTAACCCCTGTGTGCCCCATATAAAGGTTACTAATATGTGAGACATATGGAGGGACTAATAAAAGACCTCAGTAATGAAGATACTTAATTATTACCTCCAAGTCTCTCACATATCAGTAACTAGAGATGAGCGAGTACTGTTCGGATCAGCCGATCCGAACAGCACGCTCCATAGAAATGAATGGATTCACCTGGTACTTCCGCTTGGACGTAGCCGGCGCGCTTAACCCCCCGCGTGCCGGCTACATCCATTCATTTCTATGCGAGCGTGCTGTTCGGATCGGCTGATCCCAACTGTACTCGCTCATCTCTATCAGTAACTCTTACACAAGGGTTAATGTGAGGGACATGATGGGGTTAATTGCTATTACTAATAGGCGCATGGAGTTACTAAACTGTCATGCACAGGGCCAGACTTTATGTTGCTTGCTCAAGAGTATCCTGTGCCCAAAACTTACATATACTGGCGCAAAATAACAACTCATACAATGTCGTATATCGAAGTATATTAACCTGAAATACCTCTGTCCCAAAGACACTATGTACAGTTTATACCAACACCGTATAGCGGCGGAAATACAAATTACATTCAACACAAAAGTCTCATGTGCTCTCAGAATTACAGCAAAAACAAGATACACAGTTACATTTTATATCCCATCCCTTATACACAGTACGAAAACCTTACCCGCACCTGTATATACCCACTACTACAATCACCGCAGACGAAGTCGCGGGTACCAGCTAGTCATTAATAAATAAATGAATAACGGACCTCGCATTGATCCCTGGGGTACACCAATGATAACATAGGACCAGTCTAAGCTGCAGTCATTGACCACAACTCTCTGGATCGGCTCTTTTTGCCAGTTTTCAATCCAATTACAAATTATATTTTCCAAGCCAACTGACCTGATTTTACTTGTTAGACATCTTGGAGGGACAGTGTCAAACACCTTGATATAGTCCAGGAACACTATATCCACATCCTCCCCCCTGTCCAGGCTTCTACTCAACACTGACCTTAATAAAACCCTGCTATCTATCACTTATAAATATATGTACAGTCACATACTCCTGTATATAGTACCTTATAAGCCCTTCAGTTTCCTCACAATGGATGTTAAGCTCACTGGTTTGTACTATCTGGGGGAGAACTTGCGCCAGTCATTAGAGAATCCATAAAAAATACCGTTATAACGTATTCTAAAATATACGCATTGACAAACCAAAGCACAAAGAAGGATTGTTACACTACAGCTTTATGTATGTGAAAGTATTGATGATATATGTAAGAGATTACAATATTACAGCAAAAGGATTTGTTGGGGAAAATTGTACATTTCTCTAGCACTGTACAGTGCTCTAGTACCCTTTGGGCCAAAGATTTGATAAGGTTGGGCATGAAGGCATACAAGTTCCATATCGTATCCTGTAACCCATTTGGTCATACATGTTGCAGTTTGGTCTGTCAGTCATGCACAATCATAAGCTGTAAAAGCAGACATTCCTGCTGGCCCTATAAATCCTCAATTGGCAATAAATCTGGCGGTGCCAGGGCCGCACCTCCCATGAGGCGACCTGAAGCGACCGCTTCAGGCGGCGCTATGCCAGGGCCCCGGGGAGGGCGGCATTTTTGCTTACCTAAGCCAGTCCAGGACAAGCTGTCCTGGACTGGCTTAACGTCACCGTGCGGTGGATCGGGGAGGCCGCTGCAGCAGCGCTGCTCCAGCGGCCTCCCCTCACGTTCAGGCAGAGAGCAGGTCCTCTCCCTGCCTGCTCTCTGCCTGCTAACGCCGCTCCGCCACTCCCCCTTCACCCCCACGACGGTTTTCTGCCATCCGCCTCGGGCGGCGACAAAGGTAGGTTCAAGGGAGTATTGCAGTCTGGATGAGATATTTCTGGGAGACCCTTGCTGTGTGTGGGTGAGAATCATTCTGCTGAATAATGACCTAGTAGTGCATTACTCCAGAGCAAATGCAAGATTGAATCGGTCACCATAAGGAATCTATACTTGAACCTGACCATTGTTAGATCCCAAACAGAACCTAAAGATGATGTGGCCCCAAACTAAAGCAGACCAAGATTCCCTTTGAAAAAAAGTTGATGAATCCAGCCGGTAAAGTAGCTAAGACGTAATTTTTATTTTCTTACAACCTGGTAAAAGTTTCAACACAGCCCAGCTGACGCGTTTTGGATTCCCTTTCCCTGTAAACCAAGGTAATAAGTGGTTAGATACAGAATGAGTGACGCGACACAAATTTACCTTCAAAGAATGGACGGGGCAAAGGGTGTCAACTGTGATTGGTGGAGAAGGAAACCACGAATGCTGCTCATGCTTGTTGGCAAATTAAATGATCCTCTCTACTGGTGGTCTGCCTATGTGCTTGCTGTGTCTGCATTCACTCACTTAACTACTGCTCCCAACATCTCCACCTTCACCCCCCATCACCACCCGCTATCTTATCCATCTGAAAGCTGCCAAAAACTGGGATTTTATATTGTGGCATTCAATGGATTATCTGATCGATGGAACTTTTGCGCCTGTTAGAAGTGGTTTATACGTTCATCTCTAGTAATAATGATTTTTTGCTATTATTTTAGCGTGTAATGAATATCTCTAGATAGGCGGTCAACGTATTTTACTCTATAAAGATCAGTTATGGACAAGACAGGGACAAATGTGAATTTTATTGATGACTTTGTGTATGTTTCGTCTAAGTGTTTGGTGCAAATCGTTTGGCAGTGCGACCGGGACGGTGGTAAATGTCTGGGTCACAGCGCCAATAAACTTCCAGTTATGTTATATAAGACTAGCCCTGTGATTAGGCTCAGTGGAGGGGGGAGGTAATATTATCCCTCTATGTGACAATTAGAGAGCAAAAATATAGTATGGTCTCCAATTGATAGGAGAGGGAATAACATGGCAGTCCATACTACAGTCTGCGCCCATCTGCTAACAAACACAGTCACCGGCTTGCCTTCAATTCATGCTCTATAGTGTTTGACACTCCATGCTTCTGTGTATTCCCTTCTGTGCAGCACCTGATCTAGTCCTGAAGGCCTAAGAAACTCACCTGTGTGCTCCTCAGCCTATCCCAAGCCACTTTCTCTTATATTAGTCTGCGGAGCCCTCTGAACAATGCCCAAGCAATATCAAACCTTCTGATTTTGAGAGGTTTCCGTATTACACTGTGTTTGGTTTATCGCGTATTGACCTCTGTTTGTGTCTTGACAACACTTCTGATTCTGATTCTGTGCTGCTGCCTTCCCTTATATGACTTCGGCCTGACCTCGACTACTGAACCTGAGCTGCCCGCCCTGATCCATTGGCTTGTCTACAACCTTGCCTGCCTCTGACATTTTCCTGTTCCTGACTTTTGGCCTCTATCCACTGGTGCCTCATAGCAGAGTCTGTCTGATCCCTGGTCAGCACCCCTCTAGTAGGTGGCACAGGGTCCACACATCCGCTTCCTGTTAAAAATATCAGGGCCTCAACAGTATTGAATGCTATTGCCTGTACAATCACTGGTTACAAAGAGCCATAAAGAGGCAATTTAACTGATTTTTGGTGTCTTTGTATAGTTTTACCTGTATATAGTTATACACATTGTGCCAGCTCATCCTCCACCACTATGACCCTGAACTACGTGAGAAATTTCTAAACTGTCTTTAAGTCATAGTAGAACCTCAGCTCTATAATACAGCTGTATCTGGAATCTAGTACTGAAGACAGTCTCATAAGGATTGGACACTCCTCAGCACGAGACCTTAAACTGTTTATAATGGGTGTAAATATTTGGTCACTCATTTAGTTTTTGGCTGTGTTAAGAACAACTCAGATTATCCACTAATATTCTGGAATAAACAAGGGAAGAGCAAAGAGAAGTTTATTAAACTACTCATCATTGTCTTGTTATTGAGTCCGGATCCTATAAATGAGAAGTTCTATTATTTATTTGTATTCACCTGCAGTAAGAAAACCCAGGTATAATGTCATACAGAGTTACCAAGTTAGAGTTGGACTATTGTCCTTGTTTTTTCAACCAAATTTCTTCTTTAGAAAAAAAAGAAGAAAACCTAAAAAAAAAACAAAAAAACCCATAAATAGCTATATAATGAGCCATGAAAGGCAAGGCAATGAAAACCTTCACGAGACCCTTAATGGCATAAATATACGTCATTGCAGCAAACTAGGAAAATTGTGTTAAAAAAAAAAAAAAAAAAGTTTTGGAATTTGGGGAAGATGGAGTACTCAGGTGGCAGGAATGTTATCCAGATGAAGGCCAGTTATTTTGTGAATTTTTTTTTATGACCTGAGGCAAGAAAGAGGACAAGATATTATGCCACTGGTCCATGGAAAAGGATAGGATGTTGCCAACTCTACCTCCCATTTCCTGGTGAAGGACAGCAGTGGGGCTGGTTGTGGGCTGGAGAGAAGGGTGTAGATCAGGGGTGCCCGATACGTCGATCGCGATCTACCGGTCGATCGCAAAGGACGTATGGGTCGATCGCGGGATGCAGCCAGGGATCCCCGGTGTCTGCTTGTTCACAGTGAAGCTGAGAGTCAACTCTCAGCCTGCGCTGTGAACAAGCACTCCACTTGTAGGCCGGGCAGCAGCAGCTCCGGGGGATGATGCGCTCCCTGCTTTTAGTGATGGAGGGAACCGGGGTGCTACTTGTTCACAGCGCAGTCTGAGAGTCATCTCCGGACACTGGCAGGCGGGGCTGCCGCAGATCCAGCCTGCCAGTGTCCAGAGATAACTCTCAGCCTGCACTGTGAACAAGCAGACACCGGGTATCCCTGGGCGGCCACAGAACACCGCTGTCATCTTCTCTCACGCTCCGCCCGACCCCGCCCAAATGCCCGGTCCCGCCCATATACATTCCCCACCCACAGGCCCGCCCCCTGCCCGCCCACAAGAAGTGGGTAGTAGATCTTTTGCCTTGGTTAGTTTATAAAGTAGCTCACATGCTGAAAAAGTGTGAGCACCCCTGGTGTAGATGATGGTTCTTACTCTAGTGGAGGGGCTGGAGGAGGTGCAGAGTGTTTTAAATGGAAACAATGGACGGTGTAGGTGGCACTCATCCCTGGTCTTGGCGTAGAAGTGGGTCAGTTGGAGATATTGCCACTTGGTGGGGGTTGAATGATTTAGGGGTGGGACCAGTTTGTGGTATGATGTAAGTGATGACAGATAGAACATGGCAAAGTGTAAGGGGCATTTGGTTCATGTGTTGGGAGTGGAAGAGTGGGGTACTCGCAGGGTGGGGGTAAGTCTGGGTTATGTGAACTAGGGGTGAGTGGGCCGTTGCGAGTGAAGAGGCTCAAGGTACTCTCGTATGCAGTGGCGTAACTAGGAATGGCGGGGCCCCGTGGCGAACTTTTGACATGGGGCCCCCCCGACACCGAAGATCTTGACCAAGTCCCTCCTACGCATTCCTGCGCGCTCTATTATGTTCCATAGTGGTCCCTGCACACAGTATCATGTCCCATAGTGGCCCCTGCACACAGTATTATACCCAATAGTGGCCCCTGCACACAGTATTATACCCAATAGTGGCCCCTGCACACAGTATTATGTCCCATAGTGGCCCCTGCACACAGTATTATACCCAATAGTGGCCCCTGCACACAGTACTATCCCCCATAGTGACCCCTGCACACAGTATTATACCCAATAGTGGCCCCTGCACACAGTATTATGTCCCATAGTGGCCCCTGCACACAGTATTATGTCCCATAGTGGCCCCTGCACACAGTATTATGCCCCATAGTGGCCCCTGCACACAGTATTAGTGGCCCCTGCACACAGTATTATACCCAATAGTGGCCCCTGCACACAGTATTATGTCCCTTAGTGGCCCCTACAGGACTAAATACTGTCACCGCTGACCGCTATACCAGGACAAATTGTGGATAAAAAATCTGGTCATGTGCATTACAATTTAGTAACTCCATGTGCCTCATATTAATAGCAGTTAACCCCATCATGTCACTCAAATTAACCCCTGTGTGCCTCACCATAAGAGTTACTGATATGTGAGAGACATGGAGGTAATAATAAAGTATCTTCATTACTATTACCCCCATATGTCTCACATATCAGTAACTCTTATGGTGAGGCACACAGGGGTTAATTGAGGGACATGATGGGGTTAACTGCTATTAATATGAGGCACATGGAGTTACTAAAACACAAGTAATCCCCCCAAATGCCTGATAGTAATAAGTAACCCCAGTACGTACCTGTGTATCTTCAGTTTCATTTTCCTGGAGCAGCTTCTTCCTCTTCTCTTCTGTGCAGGACGGCAGGGATAAGCCCCGCCTCCTCCTCGCATTGGTGGGCAGAGGACAGCAGAGAAAGGGAGGGGGGAGAGAGGGGGAGCGTCCTGCAGCGCTGAGAGGAGCCAGAGCTGCAGCTCCTGTGTCTCAGCTGTTGCTGCAGCGTCGGGGCCCCCTGTTGGTGGAAAGTATTCCACCAACAGGGGGCCCCGATCATTATACTCGGGGGTCCGAAAAGACCTCCGAGAATAATGATAGCAGCGGTAGCAGCTGTCACCGGGCCCCTAATGTCCCGGGCCCTGTGGCAGCTGCTACCGCTGCCATGGTGGTAGTTACGCCACTGCTCGTATGATTTACATGTTTGTATCACTTGTTTGGTGACATATGGTAGGGCTGAGATGGAGGAGTGAGTCCAGTGGTGACTGGGAAGCCATGGGAGTACTTGATTATTTTTATATTGATATACAACTTGGGATCAGTGAATCTCCAGGAAACACTGCCTTTGTGTCAATTAGTTACAGATCTTCATGACTCAAAGGTTTGAGTACTGTGCATTGCAATCCAGCATTTATAGAGAGCTTTCTATTATACTTTACATTTTTGTTCTAGTGAAAAAAAAATTTCTATAAATTTTTATTCAAATAAAATTGCCTGCTGATGTATTGTTCTGTGTCAAACTTGCATTTATACAAGTCTTTGTCCACGTAACAATTTTTTTCAAATATATTGTAAATGACGTTTAAGTTTCAGTTTCAGTTTCCAAGTGATGAACTTTTTCCAAGCTCATTTTAATCGAAAAGTAATTGAAATTCACGTCTTATGGTGCTGTCGGTGTCCGAGTTGCTACTCTACATCTATATCCATGTGGCAATTTTTGCAGCGGGTACTGCAAAGAAATCTGCAGAAAATAGGAAGTGTCAGCATACTATCTGGCTTACTTTCAGAAACAGAAATGCAGGATTTTTAGAATTTTTTTTCTAAAATATAGATAATAGCATGGAAAATTCCCTTTTAACCCTTAGGGGACACCGACATTTTTTTTACTCCCTGCACTCATTAAGTCATAACTTTCTAATGTTTCTGATTACGTAGTCATATGAGGGCTTAATTCTTGCAAGACAAGTTGTACTTCAAAATGGTACAATTTATTATTCTCTTCAAAGGAGGGGGGGAGGGGAATTCAGAATGATGTGGGATTGAAAGTAAAAAAAAAAAAAAAAAAAAGAGCAGTACCACCATTTTCATACAGGTTTTAGTTTTACATCTTCTGCTGTGTAGTAAAAATGCTATGTTAGCTTTACTCTAGGGGGCAGTAAGATCATGGGGATACCACACCACATCTATATATGTTTTTTCATGATTGAAATTTAGGGTTTTTTTAAAAATATATTTACTTTTTTTTTTAGCATCCCTAGGTGGCTTTAACATGCGATCTTCAGATCACTTGTGCCATAGACTGCAAAAGTACTGTAAGTACAATAACTACAATACTAAAGTAACCACTCAGATAACGTGGTTGCATTTGGCGGCATCTGAGTGGTCAGATTCACCTGATCAAGGTAATCTCAGATCATGAACAATGCTGCCAGGTCCCTGCTGTGTGAAACTGCACAGACGCTGCTAGGGCATCAGAGAGGACTCCAGAATTAATCACGTGCAACAGAACGTACATGTATGCCCTGGTGCGCATTGGGGTTAAAGACACGGATTCTTTTCTTTAGTGAAGTAGTTTGCAAGGTTTGTTCACTTGATTTATGAAAAAATAAATAAAGTTTACTTACACTTTAAAGTTAACACAAGTTTGTCATTAGGTGACAGCTTTTTCATTAAAGAGGACCTTTCACCGATTTGGGCACAGGCAGTTCTATATACTGCTGGAAAGCTGACAGTGTGTTGAATTCAGCGCACTGTCGGCTTTCCCGATCTGTGCCCCAGGTAAAGAGCTATCGGTCCTGGTACTGTAGCTCTTTACAGTCAGAAGCTATTGGTCCCGGTAGCTTTCCAGCAGTATATAGAACTGCCTATGCCCAAATCGGTGAAAGGTCCTCTTTAAACTCTACATACTTACAGTGTAGCTTAGAACTTGTGAATTAGCTGCCCTCTAGTGGCTAAAATTGAAATGTTTGCTAATTGCAAGTTTCGACTGCTGCTTGCTACATGTGGCCTTAGCCTAAAGAGGTTTATTGCCCAGCTGCATTTCTAAAGGATGAGTTATAAGTATCTGAGCTGCAAGGGTCTGAAACCCAGATTGCCGAAGGCTGCTGTGGACGCGAATTGATGTGGGCTGCTGTACTGTGGACAGGGCTGCAGCTTTGCTCCTATTACTGGAATAGGCACAGAATGCATCAGCTCCCTGTCTAGTCCCTATAGCTTGCAGTGCCCAGAGACTGCCAGAACAGCTGATCTGAGCAGGGTTGTAGTGTAGGACCCGCTCAGATCAGATACTGATGACCCATCCTGTTATCCTATTATAAATATATTTTTTAAAAACTTTTATTATTTGTGTATTTTTGCTGTGTGTTTGTGTGCTTTTTCACATCCCACAAGGGGACTTTAAGCTGGGATCTCAGTTTACCGATGTAGTGTACTGCAATACATAATATTGCCAAACATCACTCAGTAGTTCCAATTGGTACAAAGCATAGGCAGTAAGGAGACCAGCCTTCTGGCTGCAGTTTAGAAGGGGTGGCACTTGTATCATGGGAGGTCCAAGGGGTGACAGGGTAGGGCGATCTTGCCCCCGGACTCCCTTGATGCAGTGATTGCTATTGATCATGGCATCTAGGGGGTTAATCTGCTGAAGTCAGATTAACCAATTAACCAGAGTCGAACGCCCGAGGCATTACTGTGCTATACCATTATGGTGCTGAGCGTTAGCCTTACACTCAGTGCCGTACTATTACATCAGTTTATGGGGTTAAATAGCCTCATCTGAGACTGGGAAGGGGGGGGGGTCACTTCCAACACATCTTTGGCATTTTGAAACCTAGAATATATAGGGGCCCGTTCTCATGCAGTAACGCGCCGCTCATTCTGACACATAAACACGTGTCAGAGTGAGCGCTTCAAAACAGAATCCCATTGACTTCAATGGGTGCCGTCTACATGCGCTACACATTGAAATCAATGGGTTAAAAAGCCATCCCCTTATATATGCTAACTATCGACCCGTCTCTAACCTCCCCTTCATCTCTAAACTTTTGGAACGCCTGGTCTATTCTCGTTTAATCCGCTATCTCTCTGCTAACTCTCTGCTTGACCCCTTACAATCTGGTTTTCGCGCTCTGCACTCTATTGAAATGGCTCTCACAAAAGTCTCCAATGATCTCCTAATGGCTAAATCCAATGGTGACTTCTCTCTTCTTATTCTTCTGGACCTCTCTGCAGCATTTGACACTGTTGACCATCAACTCCTCCTCCCTATGCTCCGCTCAGTTGGTCTCAAAGACACTGCGCTCTCCTGGTTCTCCTCTTATCTCTCAGACCGCACTTTCAGTGTATCATTCGCAGGCTCTGTTTCCTCCCCTCTTTCCCTTGCTGTTGGGGTTCCTCAGGGCCCGGTCCTAGGCCTCCTGCTCTTTTCTCTCTACACAGCCCCCATTGGACAAACCATTGCCAGATTTGGCTTCCGGAACCATCTTTATGCTGATGACACCCAATTATACACATCTTCCCGGGACATCACCCCTGCACTATTACAGAACACCAGTGACTGTCTTTCTGCTGTCTCTAATATCATGTCCTCGCTCTAACTGAAACTAAATCTCTCCAAGACTGAACTACTACTGTTTCCACCATCTAATAGATCTGTCCCTGATATATCCATTGCAGTCTCAGGCCTTCCTATAACTCCTAGGCACTATGCCCACTGCCTCGGGGTCATGTTTGACGCAGACCTTTGCTTCACCCCTCATATTAAATCACTCGCACGTTCATGTCACCTCCACCTCAAAAACATCTCCAGAATACGCCCTTTCCTCACCAGAGATACACTAAAGACACTTATTGTCTCTCTGATTCATTCTCGCCTTGACTACTGTAACTCCTTACTAATCGGTCTTCCCCTCACTAACTCTCCCCTCTACAATCTATTCTGAATGCAGCGGCCAGGCTCATCTATCAGGCTAGACGCTACAGCGATGCCTCTGGTCTGTGCCAGTCACTACACTGGCTGCCTATTCATTATAAAATAAAATATAAAGTTATTACTCTCATCCACAAAGCTCTCCATAATGCCGCACCTCCATACATCTCCTCCCTCATCTCTGTCTACCGCCCAACCCGTGTTCTCCGTTACTCAATGACCTAACACTTACATCCTCTATTATCAGAACCTCCCACGCTCATATACAAGACTTCTCCCAAGTTGCACCACTTCTCTGGAATGCTCTACCCCGGACAATCAGATTAACTCCCAATTTCTACAGCTTCAAATGCAAACTAAAGACACATCTTTTCAGACAGGTCTATCACAATGTCTAACGTAAACCCTTCCGTACTATAATTAGAATCCCCAAAATTTAACCCTCCTCTGTCCCCACTCTCACATTACCCCACATGATATGATGCCATTTCAGGCCAACTTTATATGTCCAAGCTCCAGCCACATGTTAAAGGACACGACTAGTGATGGCTCATAAAGTTTTATTTTTGTGTAATGACAGTAACTTTTATTACAACATTGTCTGACCTCTGTATAAGCAATGCCGCCCCTGCTACCTCTTGTGTCACCCCCTCTACCTCATAGATTGTAAGCTCTTGCGAGCAGGGCCCTCAGTCCCATTGTGTGAAATGACTTTCTTTGTTATGTATCTTTCTGTCTGTATTTGAACCCTACAAATTGTACAGCGCTGTGGAATATGTTGGTGCTATATAAATAAAATTTATTATTATTATATCCAGAGATATTACATGTTGAAAACACACTGAGGCTTGCCGTATGTATGTAGTTGCAGCTGCTCCAAATCTCTTTTTTAAAAGTAGTTTGTGAGCCCCACATGGAGCTCACAATGTACATTTTTCCCTATCAGTATGTCTTTGGAGTATGGGATGGAGATCCACGCAAACACGGGGAGACATACAAACTCCTTGTAGATGTTTTTTTTGCCTTCTGCAGGATTTGAACTGAGAACACCAGCATTGCAAGGCTGCAGTGCTAACCACTGAGCCACCGTGTGGCCCCCAACTGCTCCAAATCTCAAAGATGCCCAATATATAACCATTTGAAGCCTCAACCTCTCTGTTTATTGGTTTTTGCTCAGGTCACGTGAGGTATACCAACAAATATGGGCCAAAGTGCCCCATGTGAGGACCCCTTGCGAGGTTAGTCCATATCTATCTAATGGCTAGGGCATAAGTTAAATCAGACACTCCTCTGCAGACAGGTTTAGGGTGCTTGCTCCAAGTGAAGCCAACCATTGTCTGAGAAAAATAAATGTTGGGTAATAAGATAATGAGATTTCTCATGTCACATTCATATTGTGAGAAAAACAGCAATAATGACATCACTCATGACATATCTTTATATCTGCAGTTGAGTGTATTGTTAAGCGGTTTATAGAAAATAGAGCTATAGATGAGAATACATCTGTGGATATTGCACATATCTCTCTATATGTAACTGCACATAGTAAATGGATCTACTGTAGCTGTATGAGAAAGATTACAGAAAATTGCTAGTGTTTCCATAGTGGAGAGTAACCATAGCAGAAACAAGCATCAGTAAATAATCGTAATCGCGTTATCAGGTCCAACCAATCCTGGTGAATCCATTCCCATAACAAGCAGTGTAAATGACATGGGAAAACTACGTGCAGAGTGACCGGTCCCATGGGACAATATTTTCTGTAGTTACTGCATATGAGGAATAGCTTAGCCAGAAATAGTTGTCCACATGTAAGAAAACTTACATGAAAGCTATATCACTTTCTCAACATCCCCAGACTCATTTTCAGATACGTTCCCCTAGATTTCAGTGGCTAAATTTATATATATATATATATATATATATATATATATATATATATATATATATTACTGTTTAGATATATGTTTGTTCTGTACCTATTGGGATCCCATTGTGGGGGGCAGATAAGCTCATTAAGGCCCCGCATAGCAAGCCGAAGCGTAAAAGCACTGCGGGAAAAAACATGACATAATTGCAACAAGGAAGTTGTTTATTTGAAGGTGCATTTGGGGGTATTATTCATTATGGGGGTTATATTATATGTTTTATAATTGGGCTTAGTAGCAGGATGGGTGTGCAGGTGAGGACAATGTGGGTCAGGTGCCTGGAAAAGTAAGGAGCCAAAGATGGCTGTGCTGCAAACTTTACAGAGATTGTCATAGTGATCCATATGAAAAACGAAAAATAGAGAGATACCGAGTGCCAGAAATAGTGTAGTCATTCAAAAATAGTAGTGGTAACTAAGACCAATATATGGCCTCTTACCTTCTTGTGTTGTGAATTGTCACAACAACAAAAAAAAAAAGTTGCTAAAAAGACATGAAAACAACAGAATTTTTGTGAAAATGTAATGACAAATCATACCTATATGAAAAAGTTACATTTAGGAAACATGATGAGGTTTATAGATTTGTCACCTATGTTTATCTATCTATCTATCTATCTATCTATCTGTCTGTCTGTCTGTCTGTCTGTCTGTCTGTCTATCTATCTATCTATCTATTAGAGATGAATGAGTAGTATTCGATCGAGTAGGTATTCGATCGAATACTACGGTATTCGAAATACTCGTACTCGATCGAATACTACTCGCTATTCGAATGGAAAAATTTGATGCAGAACCAGTGTTGATTGGCCGAATGCTATAGAGTCGGCCAATCAACGCTGGTTCTTCTCCTACCTTTAGAAGTCTTCTCCGTGCAGCGTCCCCGCGGCGTCTTCCGGCTCTGAATTCACTCTGCCAGGCATCGGGCCTGGGCAGAGCCGAATGCGCATGCCCGCACTACAAGAAAATGTCCGCTTACAGTCAAAGCGGCCATTTTCTTGTAGCGCGGGCATGCGCAGTCGGCTCTGCCCAGGCCCGATGCCTGGCAGAATGAATTCAGAGCCGGAAGACGCCGCGGGGACGCTGCACGGAGAAGACTTCTTGGAGGATCCAGCCCGACCCTCACTCGTGGACTTGGTAAGTTCAATTTGATCGAATGTTGCCTACCCCTGAAACGAGCATTTTTCCCCCATAGACTATAATAGGGTTCGATATTCGATTCGAGTAATCGAATATTGAGGGGCTACTCGAAACGAATATCGAATATTTAACTACTCACTCATCTCTACTATCTATCTATCTATCTATCTATCTATCTATCTATCTATCTATCTATCACAAAAATGGACAGCACTCCAGAATCATAAATCAAATGGGTGGAGATTTATTCCAATAAATCTTCACCTATTTGATGTACAATTTTGGAGTGCTGTGCTTTTTTGCATTATCTCCTGGGGATCATATCTCGCATTTTTTAGGATTTGCAGCCATTGACTGAGCTAGGTCTTTTTCTGGTGCTAGACAAGTCTCTATTGAAATGCAACCTGCTCTTTGCACATAACTAAGATATCTTCTATACTATAAAGTTGTAATATCATTTCACACTCTCATAAAGAGGAAGTCCTTTTCGGTGCAGTGTTTTCACAGTAACTGACTGGTCTGTTTGCACATAGTGAGGAAACATCGAGCAAGAGCAAGAAAAGGACATTTAGAAACTGAATTAACGGTTTACAGGACATTGCACCACTGTAGTTAACCAATTCCTTACCTGAAGACATTTTAATCACAGTGGGGGAGATTTAGTAAGACTGTTTTAAAAATTAGACAAGACAGATATAGGATGCACCAGACAGGCCATAGATCACACACACGCGCTGCCTGAGGAATAAATCTAATGCATTTTACAAATCCATTTGGCCTAACTCCTTTAAGCTGGGGCCCCACGGAACAAAAACGCCATGATTTGCCCGCAGCGGAAACATCGCAGGAAAAAATCATCGCTTTTTGTAGTAAGAGCAAAGTGGATGGGATTCTAGTGGATCCATTGCCCACTTTGCAATTAAAACCACAGTGCGGACACGCAGCAATTTCTAAAACTGGCGTAGTTTTAGAAATCACAGCATGTCAATTATACATACCCCATAGGTATAACTGTGACAGAAAGTCCGCATAGGAAACCTCTGTGAAATTTCTATTTAAAGCGCTGTAAGAAGAAACACAATGTGTTGCTGCCATGCTTTTTTGCTGTGGGATGCCCCATGGGGCTTTAGCCTTACAGATTAAATTTCTGAAATTTCTGGTAATGGGACATTGATCCAGGGATTTATTCTGATAGCTAGATTTAGATCGAGAAGGATTTTTCTTCTGTTCCGGGGTTAAACTGGTGTCCATTATATAAAATACTAGCAGTACCTGCAACCTCGTCCAAGGCAGCGTTCCTGCTTTGCGTGACCCACCTGCAGCACGAGCTCTGGCCCTCCCCCCCATTGCGTCCCTTTTCCAACCCTTCTCTCCCGACCCCCTTTCCACCACCTCCTGCAACCCCGGC
Source organism: Leptodactylus fuscus (assembly GCF_031893055.1). Taxonomy (NCBI): domain Eukaryota; kingdom Metazoa; phylum Chordata; class Amphibia; order Anura; family Leptodactylidae; genus Leptodactylus; species Leptodactylus fuscus. Next base: position 22,597,236 of record NC_134275.1, on the reverse strand, counting down.
CCCCTTTCCACCACCCAAGCAACCCCGGGCTCCCTTTCCACCACCCCTCCTCTACAACCCCCTAATGGCCTGGGCCCTGTGGCAGCCACCTCCGCTGCCTCTACGGTAGTTACGCCCCTGCTCTTCTGTAACAACCCCTGCTGAGCTGATCAATGATAGTCATATCACCATATTTAAATACCTGGTACCCACTGTGTGATTACAGCAGATGCTGGGAAAGGGTTAAAAAATATACAATGTACAGAATGTGCAAAATAATATGCTGAACATCCAAGTGACAGAAAAGCAAAACTGTAAGTGCATTAATGGCCATTGATGCATCAAACATTGTGCAAGTCTGATAAATTTGGAGAAGATGATGGCAATGCAGACTCTTACAAACTTTCATTCCTGAGTACTTTATGCCCTCACCTAAGAACCTCCCAACATTTTATGTACTTAAAGGGTTGTTCTGGGATTTACATATTGAGGATGGGGGTCCAATTCCTAATCATCCACACAGATCGGCTGGTTGAAGAGTTAGTTGAGAACTGCAGCTTCTTCACTGAATATCAAGCATAACTGTGTACACTGTGTAGGGACTGTGCTCAGGATTGCAGTTCAGTCCCACTCACTTGAATGGGACTGAGAGGCTGCTTTAGTATGTGATCAACAGGGGAATATAGGTACAGCATTTTCTACTTGGCTCTTGACCCTACGTGGGCTCTGTCACATAAGATATACTACTACTCTAAATGCTCCGAGGTAGGATTTCACATTGGGACCCAAAGCTATGCCTCTGGTGATCGATGAACAGGATGTCATCAGGACGCGGTAGAGGCTCATGTTATACCACCACTGATCACATATTGCTCAACTATCCATAAGGTAGGTCATTGTGGGGAATCGCTCAGGTAGATTCTTGTAGCAGTGCAGGAAACAGGGACACAGACACTGGATTGCACAGAACTTCAGGCTTTATTCACATGTAACGCATACACTGCCTTTGCAAAGCCACAGGATAAACAAAACCAAACCTTTCTCGGCTGAGAGACTAACTTAAATGTAAGGAAACTTTTCCCTGACTATACAGGAGACTGGCTACCAGTCTCCCACCTTGGCAACAGCAACGGGTGGCACAGTACCTGCTTTGGAGGTCCGGTCTGGACAGTTCAACTCTGTCAGTGTGGTGCCACACTCAGACTGTTATTAGGGCCTTATTAGTCAGCTGACCTCCCTGGTGTGAGTCTTTACCAAACACCCTTTAGCTGCCTGGCTGGGACATACCTGTCTTCCCAGACCACACCCTTCACTCTCTCACAGTCATCAATATGTAAGTTCCAGAAAACTCCTTAAGGCTGCGGCATTTTACAGTGCCAGCAAAGGGGATGGGATTCATGCAAATTCCATGTCTACTTTGCGGAAAAAAACCGCAGTGCGGACACGCTGCGATTTGCAAAACCATTGCGGCTTTGCAAATCGCAGCATGTCAATTATATCTATGGAAACGCGGCGGCTTTCCCGTAGATATTAGGGGAAGAGAGGAAAACTCCGTGAACTTTCTCTTCAAAGCGCTGTGGAAAGAACCGCAATGCGATCATGCAGCGGTTCTTCCCGCAGCGCTTTATCACTGCGTTTACAGCCCGTGGGGCCTTAGCCTAAGGCCCCACGGGACAATCCGCAGCGCTAAAGTGCTGTGGGAAAAACCGCAGTGGGAACGCATCACTGTTCTTCCTGCAGCGCTTTGAACAGAACGTTTGTGGAGTTCTCCTCCACGGACTTGCTGTTAAAGAGGATCTTTCACCACCTGGGACACATGTGGTTTGATATAACGCTAGAAAGCCGACAGTGCGCTGAATTCTGTGCCCTGGGTGAAGAGCTATCGGTGCCGGTGCTGTAGCTCCTCACTGTCAGAGGGGCGTTTTTGACAGTCTGTCAGGAACGCCCTTCTTCACAGCAGCGCCTATGCTGAGAGCGGTGACGAACGCTTCCTCCCCTCCTGATAGTGCTCGTCCATAGACCAGTACTGTCAGGAGCCCTGTATGATCAGAGGTGTTCCTTACCGCCCAGGAATGACGCTAAGCTTTGAGGAACACCCCCTCCCCCCAATTCCTGCTGATTCCTACCCCGCATAACGGAGTTTAGTAATCCGGGGAAGTAATTAAAATTGAACAGTTTTTGAGCTGCAGAAGTATATGTGAGTAAAACAACACAGGAGTTTAGAAGAATTTCTAGCCATTTGAGTGCCATTAATACTAGAAGAAGACACCCCTGGCTAGACATATGAGGTCAACCCGTTCTAGCAATCTACATCTACATGATATATGATTAGGGTATACATAGCATACGTGCAGTGCAATTTTTCAACTATTAACTATTTTTTTTTTTTTAATGTAGATTGTGAGCCCCACATAGAGCTCCCAATGTACTTTTTTTCCCTATCAGTATGTCTTTTTCGGAGTATGGGATGGAAATCCACACAAACACAGGGAGAACATACAAACTCCTTGCAGATGATTTTTTGCCCTTAGCGGGATTCGTACTAAGGACTCCAGCGCTGCAATGCTAACCACTGAGCCTCCGTGTGGCCCTGACTATTAACAATTTGAAATTATTAGCATTAAAATTAAGTCCAGTTGCAGACTTATAGTATCCATATTTGCAGTATAAATCATTACGTTTTGGAGCATTCTCATATTAAACTGTGGGGTTTATTTTTTTCAACACACATGTGGAATAAGGACTTGGGGGGTATTGGTAGCAAATCTAGGTTAGCAAGGCTCTTGGGAGTGCTTTATACTGTGGAGGAGAAGGGTGGTCTCTGCAGAGCATATTATACTGAGTGATGTCACTATGCAGCATTAAACTGGGGGTGTCTCTGGAGACCAAATGCTCTACAGTGGCCCCACATAGTATAATTATATAGTGGAAGGGGAGTTGGGGGAGCATATTATATTTTGTGGGACCACTGTGGAGCCTTATACTGAGGGTGAGTGTGGGAAACTGGGGAGTATATTATAGTGCATGGGGCTGCTGTGGAACATTATACTAAGGGAGTTCTAGAGAGTATATTATACTGTGTGGAGCAGGGGCGTAACTACCGTGGTAGCAGCGGAGGCAGCTGCCACAGGGCCCGGGATACTAAGGGGCCCGGTGACAGCTGCTACTGCTGCAGATTTTTTTATTTTTTTTTTAAAAATAGGCCATTACCTGCTGGTGTAACGTAACGGGCCCTATTTACTGCAGTGCCGGGGGCTGTTTGAAGATGGAGAGGAGCTGCCTCCTCCACAGTCCATCTTTTAACAGTAGTAAAGTAAGCAATTGCTGCCTTTACTACTGCACCCAGGCAGTAGCTGCCGCCTGCTGTCCGGGCCCCTGCTGCCTCCCGGCACTTGCATAGTGACAGCGGGCAGGAGAAACTTCTATCTCCTGCCCGCTGTCCCAAACCCTGTGCCGGCATCTATACTAGAAGATTGAAGGACCTGAGACATGACGTCATCAAAGGTCCTTTAATCTACTAACATAGACTTTTGTGGGCGGAGCTACCCGGATTGGACAGGTCAGTGTATAATGGGGGGAATGGGTTGTAGGCTGTGAGGAAGAGGGGTACATGGGTGTGCAGGCTGTGTGTGAGAAAGTCTGCACCCCCATTCCTTCCTTTCTTACACATAGCCTGCACAACTATGTACCCCTCCTACTCACATTCTGCACCCCCCCATTCTGCCCTATGTGAGCAAGAGGAGGGAATAGGTGGTGTAGGCTGTGTGTGAGGAAGAAGGGGGAATGGGGCTGCAGGCTGTGGGTGATTAAGAGTGTGGTGGAATTGGGGGTTCCCCCTCCAGATCACCCTCTTGCTCGCACCCAGCTTGCACCCCCATTTCCCCTCTTGCTTATACACACCCTGCACCCCACGTCACCCTCTTATTCACAAACAGCCTGCAAGCCCATGTACCCCTCTTGGAGGAGGCCCCATGTCAAAAGTTCACCACAGGGCCCCGCCATTCCTAGTTACACCACTGGTGTGGAGCCATATTAGGGCTTGTTCACACGGAGTAAACGCGGCACGCAATGTGCTGCGTGTATGGGACGTTTGCGCCACGATTTTGATGGTGCATGTTTGTGGTCGCGTTAGCGCCGCGTAAACGCGCGTTAATGCGGCGCTAACGTGACCGCAAACATGCACCGTCAAAATCAGGCGCAAACGTCCCGTACACGCGGCACATTATACTGTGGTTGGGGCTCCAGAGAGCATATTATATTGTGTGTATTGTGTGAGCCCATCATGGAGCATTATATTTTTGGAGTTCTGGGGGGCATATTATACGGTGGGGCCATTGTGGAGCATTAAACAGTGTGGGGACTCTGGGGAGCATAATCATATTGTGGCAGCCTATGGTGAATATATTATACTGTGTAGGACTGCTGGGGAGCATACTATACTGTATGGGGTTCTGTGGGGCATATCATTTTGTGTGTGGCCACTGTGGATGCCAGGGACTGCTGGGGACCATATGATACTGTGGAGAATTATACTATGGGGGTTCTGGCGAGCATATTGCACTGTTGGGGGGGGGGGGTCACTTTGCAGCATGACACTGTGTGGGGCTACTCTGGAGTATGGCATTCCCTGGAGAGTTCTTTGGATGAAGTGGTCATGATGGTTTTGAGGCATGCACAGGGAAAGCACCCAGTAATGCACAGTTCTGGTTGCCGAAGAGTCAGCACATATGCAAGATTTCAGTGAAGGAACTGTGGTGTAGGCTATTAGCAGGAAACTGTTGGTGGGCCCCCATAACAAGTCTCTCTAGTGAGACCTAGGCCCTTTAGTCTGACACTGATTACCTAGTTATATTATTATAGATCATTTCACCAAATAAGCACCTCTACCTCACAAATCCCCCCTACTGCCACAAAAGGTAAACTACTTTGGTCCAGCCATCTTTAAAAAAATAAAATAAAAAAAACATGTGTGAGAGACTGTTGCATGGTAAATAAGAAAGGGAGAACATATAGCGTGCAACAAAGCATGAAAAGAGAGTGCAGTTGTGTCCAGACTAGCTACCCCCAGGCTACCTGCCTAAGCAAATATGAAATGGTTTTGGCTGGAAAAACAGAAATTAAGACATTGGGATAAGACTGAACTGTTGTGATGGAGACTGTCCTGAATCTGAGGTGCTGTTGATTTGCAAGAGCCAGCACTGTGCAAAGTGTTGCAAGCATCAGAAAGATGTTACACATGATTCACGCCACCGTTTTGCCTTTTGTAAAACTGTTCAGAAATCATGTTAGTTGCCTCATATGAGATTACTGTAACTGCTAAACTTGTTGCCCCTTTATAAGTTCTCCAGTTAAAGTAATGTGCAAAAGTTTTAGGCAGGTATGACAATGTTGCAATTAGAGATGAGTGAATCAAAGCTGATGCAGTGGAATTCAATCCGACTTTCAGGAAATATTCCATTTGCATTGAATCTGGACTTCTTCACACTTTGTGGTAACGAATCCCTGGAAATGGCCGGGGCCCCGGACCACCAAGATAACTGCTGGGGAAAGTCTGGGCGCCTTTTCATTAGCTGCCAGGCCAGGGGAGGTGATAAATAAAAAATAAAAAATACTCACCTGTCCTGGGCTCAGCATCCACCATGATCCACCATGTAGGTAGCATCCTCCATAGTGGCCCTCACACAGTAGAATATGCTCCACAATAGGCCTCCCCCTCACAGTATTATATGCTACACAATAGCCCCCCCCCCCACAGTATTATATGCTTCTCAATACACCCCACACAGTCTTATATGCTCCACAATAGCCTCCCCCCCACTATTATATGCTCCACACTAGGCCCCCACATAGTACTGATTATCTGCTACTTACCTAGTATGTAGTCCCACAAAGAGCATCCTCCTCCTTTTTCTTCTTACTGCAGGCGCCAATGACTAATGTCATCGCACCTGTGTCGGGGCAGAGGTTACACTTTGCAGTCAGTATAGGCCACGATTGCATGAACCTGCAGCCTACACTGACAGCGTTCAGCTTTGTATGCTTTTGCACGTACAGCTGAAAGTAGCGATCACTCACTAATGAGGAATCCTGTACCGAATTTCCTGTTTGGGCGGCGGTGCTCATGCCAACAGAGAGTGTTCTGGCACGCATGCCATAGGTTCGAAATCACAGCCATAGGGGATTGAAGCAGCTATATTTTGATAATTGTTTCAATAGGAGACTGTCAGCCCGTGCAGATGCATACGCTAGCCCCAAGGTCCCCGGTCAGACCCTGAGCTCCTGAATAGGAGCAGTGCCCTCCCCCGAAAATGATGCGGGCGGGCCAATCGGGACCCCAATATATAATAGAACCACAGAGATGCCGCAGTCAGTTTCTGTGTGCGCACCATGCTTCCGCTTTTCTGGCAGCGCTGTACTATTACTGCAGAAAGGACCCCCACATTTGAATAATTATGGAAAATTCGACAAATCAGCTGCATCGTATTTTTGACAAATTTGCTCATCTGTAGCTGCAATGTAAGAAGGCTTTCAAACTCTGGTTTAACTAATCTTGTGGGCCCTGGTGCAAACTTTAACTGGGGTCCCCTATCTCCCCCCTAGAGCATACACTTGATAGCAACAGTTATGGGTGTTGCAGCAGTATCTCAGGTGCTTTTACAAGCGCCATGACTCCTTTGCTATTTATATTGCACAGTATCTGTTTTATAGTGACCTTGCAAAGTAATTACCGTAATAACATCTGTAAATAGGCGAACAAAACAGTTATACTATACTACCCACAGTGGTCTTCTCCCCACAGTATAATATACCCTGAAAGCTCAAGTCACTGCAGGTGAACCCCACAAAAGTCGTTTCTATGAATATTCATGAGGTTCGGCCTTCTGGTTCATTTTGGTGCTATTATTGTACTTTGCAGTCTCTTCAGACACACCCCGGGGGTTATCGCTGAGGCCTGTAATTGGGCCTCAGTGATCATATGAGGCACAATGGTGTCATGACACTTATGCACCCCACATTATCAATGGGGCGCAATCATGTGATGTCTGCTGCAGGCTGGAAGAGGCCTGAAGAGAAGACTGGGGAACTGTCAGATGCCCAGAAGAGGTGAATATAAGTGTTAGTTTTTTATTCACCTCCCCTGGGCATGTTTCTAATAGAAAGGGGCCTGGTGACATACATCATATGACCCAGGGCCCCTTTTCATTAGCAGTTTTGTCCACAGGCAGCAGAGATGAGTGACGATCTGGTATATAATAGAGATAGCAGTCGGAGAATCAGGCTTTTCACAACTCCTATCATGGTGCTGCAGGACCCCAGTCATCTCCAGCTGGCTGTGGGCCCCTTACCCCTCCGGGCCCGATCACACCACCTACATTTTCTCACCTATATAAAATTTTTACACATTGCAATGTGCACCTGAATCTTTCTTCCGTCCATGAGTAGGGAACCACTGTCACCAAAGGTTATTACAAACTTGTATTTAATAGGTACACACCATGTCAACCAAGTTGTTTCATTCCTGTGACAAGTGTAGTTGAGAGAACTGGTGCAACAAAAGTTCTGGAAGTGGATGGTTGAGATTATTGAGAACGTTAGTCTTGGATCACTAACAGAATGGAGAAGTTAAAATCTTGAAGTGTAGGGTGTATAAAACATCCTGAATGTTTGCAATGTATTACTATCAACCTTGATCAAATGTTGTGCAAAAGTTCACAAAGGACATTTTGCAGATTAAAAAATTCATCTCACTGAGTCTTTGTGTCTCATGATCAATGTTTAGCAATAGCTGAAGTACAGAAAATGACATAACTTCCAGTTTACTCTTTTAGACATCTCTGAAATGTGGTAACTTCTTCCTCAGTATTTCATAGGCGCATTTAGTTGTACATGAGCAGAGAAGAAAATGCCTTGACCTGCCCGAGACCACATATAACGGACAATGTATTTCTCGAAATAACTGGTGATAATGGAGTCCTTCTGTGCAGGGTGGAAGCAGATAAAAACGGAAAACAACCGTTGTTCTGCTTAACCCCTTCACTACACATCTTATCAAATGGCTGCAAGATTATTGTAACTTTCTGAGCAACACATTGGGGGAGATTTTATTAATGTGGAAGAGAGTGCAGGCAGAGAAGAGTTAGAGAATAGAAGAGTTACTGCATAGTATGCCATGTGTGACGTCTGCCTTTAAAGACATGTTATGAATGTATGAAACTGTGGATGTGTATTAATCTGATTGCTCAATGCATTTGCTAACATAGATGTTATGGGAACCAGGAATACTATCACAGCACCGCCATCTGTACAGTCTCCCCCTATCCTTCTGTCTCTACCCCCCTTCCCCCATAGATTGTAAACCCTCGCGGGCAGGGCCCTCTACCCCACTGTGCCAGTCGGTCACTGTTAGTATTATATCTACCTGTATATTCTGTGTACTGTATGTAACCCCCAAATGTAAAGCACCATGGAATTAATGGTGCTATATAAATGAACAATAATAATAACATTTTTTTTTACTGTTACTATTAAAGGCAGAACAATAAAGAGTGCGACAAGGCTCAAATACTAATATGAACATATAAGCTTCATCTATTTTTTTTGTTTTTTACTTACTTGTATAGCACCAATATATTCCACAGCGATTTACAGACATTGTCCAATATAGGCTACAATCTATATTACCTATGAATATGTCTTTGGAATCTGAGAGGAAACCCATGTAAACACAGGGAGAACATACAAGCTCCTTGCAGATATTGTCTTTGGTCAGATTGGAGTGTGCTAACCACTGAGCCACCATGATGCCCTAGTGCAAAGTAAAAAAATAATAATTACAATCACAATAACCCGCACAGGCGCTTCCTGTTCCGAAAATCATAGATGTCTTGGTTTCCTTTTCTTTTAATACAATAGAAAAAAAATTCTCTATCTTTCCTGATTGTCTATGGATTTATGAACATGATCGCCATAGGGCCACAGTGCTTAAGTAGTACAGCAATCACCCCATTGTGTGGGCAGTTAGACCCCATGAATCAGGATGGGACGGTATATTCTTACACTATACGTCACTTCCTTTGGATAAAAAAAACTCCATTAACAGTGGCCATGAGTTATACAGTAGAGTGCAAAATGTTGAAGTTTGATTTCATCTGAGTTGGCTTTTCGCAAACCAGAAGTGCAAATAATTTTTTAAACAAGTATAATACATTGAAGGTTCCTTGGACTTAGTAATGTCAAAGTGACAGCAACAGATATGGCCCATAGGTTAAAATGGTCCAAACTGGTTTATTCCAAACCATAAGTGCTAATAATTTGCCAAAGTGACATCAACAGATGCCTAAGGGTAAATGTATGGTAGCGGGTGGCAGCAGCCAGCCTGCTTAAAAACAAACTGAACTCTCTTGCACCCGTTTTGGACGGAGGTGAGACGTATAATTCAAATGGGGACTGGTATTGCCCTGGAGGATGACCCAGCCCCTCTTCTCATTTCCATCTTTCCCCGGAAGTTTAAGAGACATACTTGTAGGCTGCTTGGGTTTTATGCTAGTTGCTCGATCGGTCATTCCTAGATTGTGGAAATGATCATCTCCTCCATCACTGACGTCCTGGCTCCAGGAACTTCTCCGCATCCACAGGATGGAAAGCCTGCTTGCTGAGCTGAAAATTGATGATAGAACTCACCGACAAACATGGCTCTTCTGGGACGCTTTCTATCACTCCGTTGACTTCCAGTCTGCCTTTCTTACCCCATCCTCATGATACCTGCAGAAGTCTTCCCTTTCTTCCCTCACATGCCACTTTCCCTACTCCCTCGGCTCCTTATTCCCACTATTTCTTCCCTGTTTCCCCACTACCACCTGGCTCTTGGGAGGATGACTGTGCCCTCTCTCCCCCCCCCCCCCCCCTTTGTCACTCTACCCCCTTTCCTATTTTTCTCAGTCTGACTCTCTGAGACCCTATCTCCTATGTAATCTCACAAAATGGAGGCCTTCTCCAGTCTTTCAATCACCAATGGCCTCTGGCCTGTAGTCCGTTATGAATGGCTGTTCCCTGTCATGAGGGCTGCTAAGGACACAATCACTAAATTGAGCTGGTGAATCTATCATGTATATTGCATCGGTTGGTTCTCCTATCTCCATGTGTCCTTTTTCGAGTTGTCTTTGGTGACACTGTGCCCTGGGATGGGCATGTGTGGCATCACCTTGCTCTGGCACTGGATGACTCCATCCACTATTTTATGAGACTGATATATTTATTGATATTATTTATCCTATTAAATATGAATAAAAATTACATTTACATATTCTTATATATTTAATGATTTTTTTTTTTTTTAAATGTAGATTGTGAGACCCACATAGAGCTCACAATGTACATTTTTTTCCCTATCAGTATATCTTTTTGGAATATGGGATGGAAATCCATGCAAACACAGGGAGAACATACAAAATCCTTGCAGATGGTTTTTTTGCCCTTGGTGGGATTTGAACACCAGGACTCCAGTGCTGCAAGGCTGCAGTGCTAACCACTGAGCCACCGTGTGGCCCCTAATGATTTTTTTTGTGTGTTTCTTTGATGAGATAGGTGTTGTGATCCTCCGCAAGTGAGAGCATTGGTGTAGTTATGGGGGTGCAGAGGTAGCAATTGCTGTCAGCTCTGAGGCATGATGGGGCCCAACAGTATAAGAAGACACTAGAATTATAGATAGCACATAGCAAGTGCAGGCCCAATTGCAGATTTTGTACTGGGGCCCCGGAGCTTCATGTTACTCCTCCAATCGCCAACTTAAGTTTCCATAACTGATTATCTAAGATCTGTGATTTCTATTCACTATCTCAATGATAACACAGCACATGACCAAGTTGTCAAGGAACAACCTCTTTAATGCTATAGATTATGTGAAAACCCTCCTGGAACATGCAGAAAGTGAAGCAATATAATGTTACACTGATATATTCGTACCTTCATTGAAAGTCTTTATAGGCCCCTCCACCCTCACCATTAACTGGACAACAAGTTGTGCAACTTACTGTAGATACTATGTTGTCATTTTTCTTCCAGATATTTCCTGCTGGCAAACCTCAAACTTATCTTCCTCTTTGTCAGCTTCCTCTTAAAGAAATGCTGCACCCTTCTTAACAAGAGGCCTTTCTGCTGTAGTCACACTTGTGCCTTGGACCATGCCATGAACCTGCCTGCTCTACCACTGAGACCTGAATTTCCTGGGCTGGGGTATTCTTTCCTATTCTCCTGTCAGCTCTGTCTTTCATAGTATTTCCATTTTGATGATCATATAACCCCATAGTTGATTCTTTAATTATTGTATTTCCATCTTTGTCGCTTCCATTGAATGGGACTAATAATCTCATCTCCGGCATGCTACTGATTCATGTCTCACTCCATAGAATCTATCTACTTGTCTATATCTTCTGATGGTTTGCAGCATTACTTTCAGGAGAATGAATAGGTAAGTACTATAATAATTGGATATTACTTTATACTGATATGGATACCATACCAAACAATCAGAACAGGAGATATAGTATAGGTCAGGAGATAGTATAGGTTTTCCACGATCACTATATAGGTATAGTGATCGTGGAAGTTGTCAGTATATTTTTATCATCTAACTTTCTACAAATATAAATATATATATATATATATATATATATATACACACACACACACATCCTATATTTGTCTGTTTTCACTGACCCCCTTCATACACTCAAATGTATGGGAGAGCCATGAAAATGGATGCCCACCAGGTGCAAGGCCGCTATTTTTGGTGCCAGTTTTGCACCTCGGTCATATGAATGTAGCCTTACACTAGAAACCCTGAAGCTTTAAGAAATTCATTTACTATATTAAATATAACTGGATAAGAAACAAATAAATCATTGTTTGTTAAGTAAGCATTTGTTAGTTATTTATTGTTATTTTATATGCTTCGGTGACTTGAGTAAATTTTTTTGAATTTATTAAATTGATAAAATGTAAATTTAGGATAAAACAAGCATTTGTAAAGAAGAGGTAACCAGGTGGGGCTGCAGGTTTATATAGGCCTATACACAACAGTCCACAACAGTAAGGGTTGGTTCACACTAGCGCTTGTATTCCGTCCGCAAGGAGTCCGCATGGAGACCCCCCCGGATGGAATACCAACGCTAATGCAAGCGCTGTGCAGTTAAGTACACAGAGCCCATAGACTATAATGGGCTCCATGTGCTTGCCGCGCACAATTAATTTGTGCGGGCAGTGCGCGGCAAGCACACGGAGCCCATTATAGTCTATGGGCTCCATGTGCTTTGCAAGCACATCGTTTGCAATTGCGATTGCATTCCGTCCGTGTGGGTCTCCATGCGGACGGAATACAAGTGCTAGTGTGAACCAACCCTAAGCCCTCTAGTATACCGAACCCCATTTAGACAAGCATACAGCATGATTACCTTGGGTCCCTCAGACGCAGCTTACTTGGTTTTGATACTAGTCCTGAGTACAATATACTGTTATTTGTTTTGTTTTTTTATGCCATCAGCCATAGTGTTATGCAATCCATACATTGTTCTGGTGAACAAACAGTCCATATGACCATTTTATGGCTCCATTCACATGACTGCTTTGTTCAGGGGGATGCCATACTCAGGTCAGGTGCTGTCTTTGTCTGTTTTGAGGTTGAGGCTCACTCACTGAAATGCATGGGTTCTTGGAAAACATGGACGGCACATTGATACCATCCACTCTAATTTTCATGGGATTCTACAGAGCACAGTTTGTTTGCATGGAACCATGTTAGGTATCCAGTAAGAAATTATAAATAACCTTACACACAGTGGGGGTTTTTGGGGGGGTTTTTTTCATTGTAATTTTTGCCTCTTTTTAGTGCACAACGTTCTGTGTCTGCTATTTTTTTTAGGACTTTTACTATTGATTTCTTTATATTAAAACAAATGCGGGAAAAATTTTGTGTGAACAAAAAATGCAGAGAGGGAAAAAGGCCAAACTAAAAAAAATTCCATACGAACTGCTAACCAATGCTGGCGTTTTTTATGCCTTGTGGTTTTTCTTTTGTTGTTTTTTTAACGAAAAACATCAAGGAAAAATGTTTGATGTAAGGAAAAAAAAAAAAAACATTATTTTCATGAATTCTTTCAGTGCTTTTTTTCCCCTTACTTGTATGAGCCCTGGTGAGTTTTATGCATAGGAAGCGTAAATCCTCTTATTTTAACATGTGTAAAACCAATGTTGTGTTAAGAGAATGTGAAAAGCTTTTTACAGTGTATATCTAGATACGATATCATATAATATGTATTATATATGGAGGTGATGGCTTACGGCATAGCTTATCATCACCAGAGCTTTATTTATACTGTAATTCTTCTGGCTTCTTAGTTCTCAGCTCACATTGCCATGACTCCACTCCTGCTTCAGTGACTACAATATAGGCCCATTATACCTCCCATTTTAGTAATTTCTAATACATATTGTAACTCAAGATCAGAATAAGCTATGTAAGGCTAAAGCCCCATGTTGCAGAAACAGCTTTTTTGTTGCAGATTTTGCTGTGGTTTTTTGAGTGGATTGATCAGAAGAGATACCTCCCATTCCTTCTGTAGCCACTCCTGAGTTTGGCTCAAAAAAACATAGCAAATAGTAACCTTAGGGTCCGTTCACACGATGTAACGCAGCGTTGATTATGACACGTTAACTCGTGTCAGAGTCAGCGCTGCAAAACAGAATCCCATTGACTTTAATGGGTTCCGTTTAGCGCGCGTAACACATTGAAATCAATGGGTTAAAAAGCTTCCCATTGATTTCAATGGTTACGCGTGCTGAAGTCAATGGGATTCTGTTTTGCAGCACTGACTCTGACACAAGTTTACGTGTCAGAATCAATGTCACAGACCCTTACTCTCTATAGAGCTCCTTGTATTGATGGTAGCATTGTTTTAATGCTACATCATTTCATACTTTAGATCAGGTTTATAGATAACTGTTCACTAAACTTCAGTGGAACTAGCTGACTGTCTAACGTGTATCTAGTTAGAATTCAACATGCATGAATTTTATGTTCTCAAGGGATATAAGCTTCCACCAGGGGTTTCTAATGGCGTCTTATTCCACTTTCCCTATTGAGAACATATATGTAAGGGGTGTTAGGATAGCTATCTAATGTGCATAGCCAGTCTTGTATGAATTCACAATTACACAATTTCCACTGCAGTTGTCTTCCATGCTAAATACCTGTATTTTCTTTCAGATTTCGACTAAGGGATGAAGAGACGGATTCTTGGGTGCAGCACTAAGTGTATTTGACAAGCTGAATTTGACACTCAACATATCAGTGTCAGTTTGTCAAATACCCCAAGTGATGCACTTGCATTGAAGGAGTGCACGGATGTCTTCACCATTTAACCTCTGCAGCACCGTATCCTGTAAATGTTAAACAAACGCCTTATTAAATACATAAAGTAATGTAAAATATTGAAAAGTATTTCTTCTTCTATGCCAATTATTGTACAACATGTAACAGTTACACGCCATTCACATCTGTGCTGTCCTATCCATTATTCTGGACCATCACAGGAACAGAAGAATGGAAACATGGGGAGCAACGGATCCAGGATCTGACTAACCTGAATGGATCCTGGGTCACCCCATTCAATATAATGGGTTCTGTCAAGTGTCAGTTTTTGTTTTTTGAAATCAAAGGAAAAAAAGCCAGCTTGTAGGAATAGAAACTCAGGTGTGAACGCCTTGTAGGAACAGGTGTGAACGTAGTCCTAACTGGGACTCCTTGTATGATAGATAACTATACTGCTAGGAGTCCCTGTCTTGGCATGATGTTTAGGTCGGTAAATCTGACCTACACACGCGTTGAGTTTCAAATGTGAATCTAGCCTTGGAGCGACTGAACTACTTACAGAGGTATAACTTTTGGGGAAATATTGCCAATGCTCACTTGACCTGAGTGAGTCATTCATAAACAAATAGTAAAAATGACTACAGGACATCTAGACAAATCCATCTGATGCTTCACATCTGCGCTTGGGTTTCCCAAGCAGACCCCTGAACGGAAACCTACTCCGCATAAAAAAGCGGTTACCTTAGTAAACCCATGGACCCCTTAGACTATAATCGGGGTCCACGTGATTTCTGTTCGGGTTCAGTGCATCACATTTCATTCTGCATTTTTGATGCGGAGGGGGGAATGGAATCCCCATAGGAAGATCAGGCGCCTAATTTTTACTTTTTACTGATAAACACAATTGAGAGGTTTTTTCCTTGTTTTGTCTGTAGAGTGTGTTTATCTTTTTCCTTTTGTTTCGTTGTCATTTAGCTAACTGCTTGTATACTTCTTCCAGCATGACAATAAAACTATCTATATAAATATTTGGATGTTTTTCTAGTTTTCTGTGACAAGCAAGATGTGTCTGTAAAACACAGATGTAAATTACAGTATATGTCTGCACAATATCAATGTAGGGCATGTGGAGGTCACCATAAATCTACCATTCTATCCAGTAGAGCCCAAGGTACAATAAAACCTAGCATGTGATGTGGCACACACACTTGAACATTTGCGTTTTCATTTATCATGTGGTAACAAGCTGATTGCAATAAATTCACTTTGTTCTGTTTTCCTTTTCACCCAACACATACAATTACATAGCAAAGCGTAAGGTTATGCTGAAAGATTCAGAAGTAGTAGGGGCTCTGCCCTTTCTTGGGCCAAACGTTTGCCGCAACCCCACCTTGCCTTGTTTGTCACATTGTGGGCAGCACAGAAAACTAAATGAGGGCTCGTTCACATCTGCGCCCGGTCTCCATTTATACAGGTTTCCGTTTCCTGCCCGAAACTGGGCAGGAGAAGGAAACCTGCAGGCATTTTTCAAACCCATTCATTTGAATGGGTTTGAAAAGTGTCTGGTCGTGGGCGCCGGTGAGCGTTTTGTGCTCTCTGCGGTGATACCGTCTTTTTTTTTTTAACCAGACACAAAGTCGGACATGCAGGAATTTGTGTCAGGTTTTAAAAAAAAAAAGCGGTTTCGCCGCGGAGAGCATAAAACGCTCACCGGCGCTCACGGCCGGACCCGGTCTGACAGGTTTCCGTCTTCTGCCAGCAGAAGATGGAAACCTGAGTACGGAGACCGAATGCTGGTGTGAACCCAGCGTGATTCTGAAGTCTTCCTTCTTTCTTCTCTTCTTTAGCTGCTATGGACTCCTAGTATATCTTCAACATATGTGTGTCTACTTCCGTAATATATTATCGTGTATCATCCTGTATTTGTATTATTCTGCTGCTGTAACATGCTGAAATATCCCCACTGTGTTACTATTAAAGGATTATCTTATCATCCTTTTACAACAGAAAACTGACGTAGAGGGATTGATACGTTTCCCCCACTTGTATATAAATACACTGTAAAATCTTTGTATATTCAAAGTAACTTTAAAGAGCACTTTTAGAACTACAGATGAAATAATAAACTATCACAACAAAGAAAACACTTCCCAATTTTTGAAAAGCCTTCGATAACATAATAACAGAGTTTGCAATTTAAAATAGTTTAGAATTTTATCTTGGTGTATCTTCCAGGCCTCTAAGAAAAACTC
This sequence comes from Leptodactylus fuscus, assembly GCF_031893055.1. Lineage (NCBI taxonomy): Eukaryota > Metazoa > Chordata > Amphibia > Anura > Leptodactylidae > Leptodactylus > Leptodactylus fuscus. The sequence continues at coordinate 22,580,640 of NC_134275.1, read as the reverse complement.
CCAGGCTCATCATTTAACATATCATATTTTTGGATTATACCACACACCTTGATAGACAGTGCAAGTTCCTTAGGGTCCATTCAGATGGAGGAAAAAGGCGCTTTATTTGGCGTTGAACTTTCAGCGCTGAAAAAAAAGCGCCTCCCATTGACTTCAATGGGTGCTGCTAGCTTTTTTTTCCACTAGCGGAATTTTCAGTGTGGAAAATTCCGCAAGCGGAACCCATTAACATCAATGGCAGGCCTATTTTTCAGCGCCGAAAATTCAGCGCCAAATAAAGCACCATATTCCTCTGTGTGAATGGACCCTAATATTTCAAATTCAGGGTAGTCCAGCAGTGCCTACCCCCAAACGCTTTCATAATGAGCAGGAGTTACACTCGTAAAGCGCTGTACCCGGCTGCACGCTTCTCTTCATCCCTGCTTGACATCGATCTGTCAGATCGGTTCAGGGCAGGAAATAGAGCAGCGTCCCCGACCTTTTTTGTACCACTTTCATGTAAGTCTATTTTCCTGTGGCCCAGCTGGGTTTGGGGCAGGGTCGGATTGGGGTGATTGGGCGACGCATAAGAAAAGACAAAGTGCATATTTAATTATTACATTTATCTGATACTTTATTAAGTATCTCCATATCATGCATAACTTATTGGCGGTATAGACAACTCCCTTAAAGGGGCTCTATCAGCAAAATGATGCTCTATGAGCCCCACATATGCGTGAATAGCCTTTAAAAAGGCTATTCAGGCACCGCTAATGTTATTTTAACCCCCCCCCGTTTTAAACCCCCCCCATAAAAACATATATGTAAATTATACTTATTGTGCACTTCTGGTGCACCTTCCTCTTCTTTATTCTTCTTTTGGCGACGCCCTCCGGTCCTGGCTCTTCCCCAGCTTCATCGTCCTCTTCTTCCGGCGGGATTGGTTCAAATCCGGAGCGTGCGCAGTAGCACAGCGCCAAAAATGGTGTCATACAGTGCTCATAATAATAGTATCATACAGTGCCCATACACTTAGTGTTACACAGAGCCCAAGTGATGCTGTCATACTAATACTGCCATATACTGCCATAGAGTGTCATACTATTACTGCCATACAGTGTCATACTAATACTGCCATAAAGTGGCATACTAATACTTCCGTACAGTACCATTCTAATACTGCCATAAAGTACTATACTAATACAGTGCCATACTAATACTGTTATACAGTGCCCTAATAATACTTCCATTCGGTGCCATACTAATAATGCCATATAGTGCTATACTAATACTGCCATACAGTACCATACAAATACTGCCATACTAATACTACCATAAAGTGCCATACTAATACTGCCATATAGTGCTATACTAATACTGCCGTACAGTGCTATACTAATACTGCTGTACAGTAACATACTGCCATACTAATCCTGCCATACAGTCACCATCACTGTCTTATAAGTATATAGGACATAACACATCCAGTATCAGCACCAGTGGCGTAACTAGGAATGGCGGGGCCCCCTGGCGAACTTTTGACATGCCCTTCCCCCCCACCGACGACTTCGACCGATCCCCTCCTCCGCATTCCTGTGCGCTCTATTATGTCCCTTAGTAGCCCCTGCACACAGTATTATGACCCATAGTGGCCCCTGCACACAGTATTATCCTCCATAGTGTCCCCTGCACACAGTATTGTACCCCATAGTGGTCCCTGCACACAGTATTATCCCCCATAGTGTCCCCTGCACACAGTATTGTACCCCATAGTGGCTCCTGCACACAGTATTATCCCCCATAGTGTCCCCTGCACACGGTATTATGTCCCATAGTGTCCCCTGCACACAGTATTGTACCCCATAGTGGCCCCTGCACACAATATTATCCCCCATAGTGTCCCCTGCACACAATATTATCCCCCATAGTGGCCCCTGCACACAGTATTGTACCCCATAGTGGCCCCTGCACACAATATTATCCCCCATAGTGTCCCCTGCACACAGTATTGTACCCCATAGTGGTCCCTGCACACAGTATTATCCCCCATAGTGTCCCCTGCACACGGTATTATGTCCCATAGTGTCCCCTGCACACAGTATTGCACCCCATAGTGGCCCCTGCACACAATATTATCCCCCATAGTGGCCCCTGCACACAATATTATCCCCCATAGTGTCCCCTGCACACAGTATTGTACCCCATAGTGGCCCCTGAACTCAGTATTATCCCCCATAGTGTCCCCTGCACACAGTATTGTACCCCATAGTGGCCCCTGCTCTCAGTATTATCCCCCATAGTGTCCCCTGCACACAGTATTGTACCCCATAGTGGCCCCTGCACACGGTATTATGTCCCATAGTGTCCCCTGCACACAGTATTGTACCCCATAGTGGCCCCTGCACACAATATTATCCCCCATAGTGGCCCCTGCAGACAATATTATCCCCCATAGTGTCCCCTGCACACAGTATTATGTCCCACTGTGGACACCCATTAACAATTATTATACTCTGGGGTCTTTTCAGATCCCAGAGTATAATAATCGGAGACCCAGGGGAATAAAAACATAAAAAACTACTGTTTCTTACCTGTCTCCCGGCTCCTATGCTGTCGGCATCCGCTGTCGGCCTTCTTCAATGACGTTGGGCGTCACATGACCCCGGGACGCAGGCTGGGGAAATGGGACGTCAGACAACTAGGCCTGAGCTGAGGCCTGCCCGGATAGTGGATAGGTAAGTAACAGTGTTTTTTATGTTTCTTACCTCTCCCGGTCCGCCAATCATTATACTTGGGGGTCTGCAAAGAGCCCCAAGTATAATGATAGTCTTTGTGGGGCCCGCGGTGTCACTTACCAATCCTGGCCCAGCCAGAATCGGTAAGTAAATAGGGCCTGTTACCGGCTGGAGTAACTCCAGTGGTAACGGCCTATTAAAAAAACCCAAAAAACGCAGCAGTAGCGGCTGTCACCGGGTCCCTAATGGCCCGGGCCCTGTGGCAGCTGCCTCTGCTGCTATGGCGGTAGTTACGCTCCTGGATATACGCGGTTCCATCGCTCTGATACTTACCTGTTACATACTAGTTATGTGAAATACACATCCTTATACAGGGATAAGAAGTACGGCATATCAGTAACTTCATAGGGCTTAGACCCTTATTCTCATATACGGTATATTGATACCTGGTCAAACATAGTGTATTATTGTTATCCCACGTATTCAGCAGCACAGGCTGTGGAGGGAGGGGGTCAGACAGGATATATCCGACTGTCTGAGATAAAACAGATAAAATAACCCCACCTAATAACATTTGTTTTAACATTGTTCGTTATGGACGCCCGTCATTTAATAGATACCTAATAATCGTTATGTTTTAGAATTATTGAGGGCCCCCTTTTGTGGAAGAATATTTAATTTTGGTGATCCTTAATCCAGTGCTGTAGTCTAATACTGCCATACAGTGCCATACTAATACTGCCATACAGTGCCATACTAATACTGCCATACAGTGCCATACTCTTACTGCCATACAATGCAATATACTGCTGTACACTGCATACTAATACTGCCATACAGTGTCATACTAATACTGACATACACTACTATCCTAATACTGCCATACTAATACTGCCATACAGTGCTATACTAATACTGCCATAGAGTACCATGATAATACTGACATAGAGTAGCATAGTAATACTGCCATAGACTGCTCTACTAATGCTGCCAAACAGTGCCATATTCACATTAATAATGCAATACAGTGCAATACTAGTACTTCCATACAGTGTCATACTAATACTTTTATACAGTGCCATACTAATATTGCCATACTAGTAATGCCATACAGTGCCATACTAACGCTGACATACAATTCCATCTTAATACTGTCTTACTAATACTGCTATACAGTGCCATACTAATACTGCCATAGTTTACCATACTAATACTGCCATACAGTGACATAGTAATACTGCCATATAGTGCCATACTAATATTGCCATACAGTGGCATACTAATACTGCCACACGAATACTGCCATATAGTACCATACTAATACTGCCATACAATGCCATACTAATTTTGCAATACAGTTCAATACTAATACTGCCATGCTAATACTGCCATACAGTGCTATACTAATATTGCCATACCCTTCCATACCAATACTGCAATACAGTGAAATACGAACCCTTTTTTACCAACTGGTACACAGGGCCATCTTAATGGGTCATTATATCTTCCTCAAGGGGTTTCAATGTTATCCCACTTGCACACCCAGCTAATTGTATGTACTCTGTGTCACTTTTTGCTGCTACAATACTCATTGTAACATCTTTCCATACCATCTTGTGCCTCTGTTTTTAGGTATATCAGTTTCCCTGTATCTTTTATCTGTATTGTTATATGTGTTTTTGTTATATGTGTATTTTTATTAAATTAAAGATTTTGTATTTTTGCATTAATTTATGCCTGGTGATTTTTTGTATGCTTTGCGTTTATACACACCAGATGGTCTACCTTTTTGAGGTAGTTTGTGTGACATATAGTGGCATACTAATACTTCCACACGAATACTGCCATATAGCACCATACTAATGCTGTCATACAAATACTGCCATACAATGCCATATTAATGTTGCCAAGCAATGCCATACAAATACTGCCATACCGTACCATACTAGTACTGATATGTATTACCATAATAATACTGCAAAACTAATACTGCTATACACTACCATACTAATACTGCCATACAGTACCATACTAATACTGCCATACTAATATTGTCATACTAATTCTGCCATACAATACCAAACTATTACTACCATACTAATTCTGCTATATAGTATTATACTAATATTGCCATACAGTTCGATACTAATACTGCTATAGTAACACTACCACGCTAATATTGCCACACAGTGTCATAATAATACTGCCATACAGTGCTATACTAATGTTGCTATAATAATACTACCATACAGTGCTATACTAATACTGCCAAACAATGCCATACTAATGCTGCTATACCATTCAGTGCTATACTAATACTATCATACAATTCTATACTAATACTGCCATAGAGTAACATACTAATATTACTATACTGTACCATATATAGCCATACTAATGTTGCCAAACAGTGCCATACTAATACTGCCATATAGTACCAAACTAATACTGCCATACTGATACTGCCATACTAATACTTTCATGCAATGCTATACTAGTACTCCAATAAAGTACCATTCTAATATTTTACTAATACTGTCATACAGAACCATACTCATACTGACATTCAGTGCTATACTAATACTGCCATACAGTAACATTCTAATACTGCCATACACTACCATACTAATACTGCCATACACTACCATACTAATACTGCCATACAGTAACATTCTAATACTGCCATACACTACCATACTAATACTGCCATACACTACCATTCTAATACTGCCATACACTACCATACTAATACTGCCATATACTACCATACTAATACTGCTATACACTGCTATACTAATACTGCCATACAGTGCTATACTAATACTGCCATACACTACCATACTAATACTGCTATACACTACCATACTAATACTGCCATACAGTGCTATACTAATACTGCCATACACTACCATACTAATACTGCCATACAGTCCCCATCACTGATGCGATGGGGCCAGAGGTAGGGAGCTCCGGCTCCTCCTCAGGCCTGCGGAGGACGCGACGGGGCCAGAGGAGGGGGGCTCCGGCTCCTCCCCGGGCCCGCGGAGGACGCAAAGGGGCCAGAGGTAGAAGGCTCCGGCTCCTTCCTGGGCCTGCTGGGGACATGACGGGTTCAGAGGTAGGGGGCTCCGGGTGATCCCTTGTCCGTGGGGGGTGTGAAGGCCAGAGGTAGGTGGTTCCGGCTCCTCCTCAGGCCCGCGGAGGACACGACGGGGCCAGAGGTAGGGGGCTCCGGCTCCTCCCCGGGCCCGTGGAGGACGCGACAGGGCCAGAGGTAGGGGGCTCCGGGTGATATCTTGTCCGTTGGGGGTGTGAAGAGGCCAGAGATAGGGGGCTCCGGCTCCTCCCTGGGCCCGCAGAGGACGCGACGGTGCCAAAGGTAGGGGGCTCCAACTTCTTCCTGGGCCCGCTGGGGACGCGACAGAACCAGAGGTAGGGGGCTCCGGGTGATATCTTATCCGTTGGGGGTGTGAAGAGGCCAGAGATAGGGGGCTCCGGCTCCTCCCCGGGCCTGCGGAGGACGCGACGGGGCCAGAGGTAGGGGGCTCCTCCCCGGGCCCAGGAGGACGCGACTGGGCCAGAGGTAGGGGGCTCCGGGTGGTCTCTTGTCCGTTGGGGATGTGAAGAGGCCAGAGATAGGGGGCTCCGGCTCCTCCCCAGGCCCACGACGGGGCCAGAGGCACGGGGCGACGGCTTCTCCCCGGGCCAGCGGAGGACGTGACGGGTCAGAGGTAGGGTGCTCCGGCTGATCCTTTTTCCGTGGGGGATGCGACGGGGCCAGAGGTAGGGGGCTCTGACACTTTCCTGGGCCCACTGGGGACGTGACGAGACAAGAGGCAGGGGGCTCCGGCTCCTCCCCGGATCTGCGGGGGATGCGACGGGGCTAGAGGTAGGGGGCTTCGGCTCCTCCCCAGGCCCGCGGGTGACGCGACGGGGCCAGAGGTAGGGAGCTCCGGCTCCTCCTCAGGCCCGCGGAGGACGCAACGGGGCCAGAGGTAGGGGGCTCCAGCTCCTCCCAGGGCCCGCTGGGGACGCGACATGACCAGAGGTAGGGGGCTCCGGGTGATCCCTTGTCCGTGGGGGGTGTGAAGAGGCCAGAGGTAGGGGGCTCCTCCCCGGGCCCGCTGGGGACAAGACGGGACCAGAGGTAGGGGGCTCCGGCTCCTCCCAGGGCCCGCTGGGGACGCGACGGGACCAGAGGTAGGGAGCTCCGGGTGATCCCTTATCCGTGGGGGGTGTGAAGATGCCAGAGGTAGGGGGCTCCTCCCCGGGCCCGCGGAAGACGCGACGGGGCCAGAGGTAGGGGGCTCCGGGTGGTCTCTTGTCCGTTGGGGGTGTGAAGAGGCCAGAGATAGGGGTCTCCGGCTCCTCCCCGGGCCCGCGGAGGAGGCGACGGGGCCAGAGGTAGGGGGCTCTGTCTCCTCCCCGGGCCCCAGGGGGACACGACGGGGCCAGAGGCACGGGGCGACGACTCCTCCCCGGGCCAGCGGGGGACGTGACGGGTCAGAGGTAGGGTGCTCCAGCTGATCCTTTTTTCGTGGGGGATGCGACGGGGTCAGAGGTAGGGGGCTCTGACCCTTTCCTGGGCCCACTGGGGAACGTGACAGGACAAGATGCAGGGGATTCCGGATCCTCCCCGGATCTGCGGGGGACGCACCGGGGCCAGAGGTAGGGGGCTCCGGCTCCTCCCAGGCCCACGGGGGATGCGATGGGACCAGAGATAGGGATCTCCGGCTCCTCCCGGGCCCGCAGGGACGCGACGGGGCCAGAGGAGGGGGGCTCCGGCTCCTCCCCGGGCCCGCGGAGGACGCAAAGGGGCCAGAGTTAGGGGGCACCGAGTGATATCTTGTCCGTTGGGGGTGTGAAGAGGCCAGAGATAGGGGGCTCCGGCTCCTCCCCGGGCCCGCGGAGGACACGACGAGGCCAGAGGTAGGGGGCTCCTCCCCAGGCCCGCGGAGGATGCGACGGGGCCAGAGGTAGGGGGCTCTGGCTCCTCCCCGGGCCCGCGGAGGATGCAACGGGGCCAGAGATAGGGGGCTCCGGCTCCTCCCCGGGCCCACGGAGGACGCGACGGGGCCAGAGGTAGGGGGCTCCGGCTCCTCCCCGGGCCCGCGGGGGACGCAACGGGGCCAGAGGCAGGGGCGACGGCTCCTCCCCGGGCCAGTGGGGGACGTGACGGGTCAGAGGTAGGGTGCTCCAGCTGATCCCTTTTCCGTGGGGGATGCGACGGGGCCAGAGGTAGGGGGCTCCGGCTCCTCCCAGGCCCGCGGGGGATGCGATGGGGCCAGAGATAGGGAGCTCGGGCTCCTCCCCGGGCCCGCGGGGACGCGACGGGGCCAGAGGAGGGGGGCTTCGGCTCCTCCCCGGGCCCGCGGAGGACACAAAGGGGCCAGAGGTAGGGGGCTCCGAGTGATATCTTGTCCATTGGGGGTGTGAAGAGGCCAGAGATAGGGGGCTCCGGCTCCTCCCCGGGCCCGCGGAGGACTCAACAGGGCCAGAGGTAGGGGGCTCCGGCTCCTCCCCGGGCCCGCGGGGGACGCGACGGGGCCAGAGGCAGGGGCGACGGCTCCTCCCCGGGCCATCGGGGGACGTGACGGGTCAGAGGTAGGGGGCTCCGGGTGATCCCTTGTCCGTGGGGGGGTGTGGAGGCCAGAGGTAGGTGGTTCCGGCTCCTCCTCAGGCCCGCGGAGGACGCGACGGGGCCAGAGGTAGGGGGCTCCGGCTCCTCCCCGGGCCCGCGGGGGACGCGACGGGGCCAGAGGCAGGGGCAACGGCTCCTTCCCGGGCCATTGGGGGACGTGACAGGTCAGAGGTAGGGGGCTCCGGGTGATCCCTTGTCCGTGGGGGGTGTGGAGGCCAGAGGTAGGTGGTTCCGGCTCCTCCTCAGGCCCGCGGAGGACGCGACGGGGCCAGAGGTAGGGGGCTCCGGCTCCTCCCCGAGCCCGCGGAGGACGCAAAGGGGCCAGAGGTAAGGGTCTCCGAGTGATATCTTGTCCGTTGGGGGTGTGAAGAGGCCAGAGATAGGGGGCTCCGGCTCCTCCCCGGGTCCGCGGAGGACGCGACGGGGCCAGAGGTAGGGGGCTCCGGCTCCTCCCCGGGCCCGCGGAGGACGCAAAGGGGCCAGAGGTAGGGGGCTCCGAGTGATATCTTGTCAGTTGGGGGTGTGAAGAGGCCAGAGATAGGGAGCTCCGGCTCCTCCCCGGGCCCGCGGAGGACGCGACGGGGCCAGAGGTAGGGGGCTCTGGCTCCTCCCCGGGCCCGCGGGGGACGCGACGGGGCCAGAGGCAGGGGCAACGGCTCCTCCCCGGGCCATCGGGGGACGTGACGGGTCAGAGGTAGGGGGCTCTGGGTGATCCCTTGTCCGTGGGGGGTGTGGAGGCCAGAGGTAGGTGGTTCCGGCTCCTCCTCAGGCCCGCGGAGGACGCGACGGGGCCAGAGGCAGGGGCGACGGCTCCTCCCCGGGCCATCGGGGGACGTGACGGGTCAGAGGTAGGGGGCTCCGAGTGATATCTTGTCCGTTGGGGGTGTGAAGAGGCCAGAGATAGGGGGCTCAGGCTCCTCCCTGGGCCCGCGGAGGAAGCGACGGGGCCAGAGGTAAGGGGCTCCGGCTCCTCCCCGGGCCCGCGGGAGACGCGACGGGGCCAGAGGCAGGGGCGACGGCTCTTCCCTGGGCCAGTGGGGGACGTGACGGGTCAGAGGTAGGGTGCTCCAGCTGATCCCTTTTCCGTGGGGGATGCGACGGGGCCAGAGGTAGGGGGCTCCGGCTCCTCCCAGGCCCGCGGGGGATGCGATGGGGCCAGAGATAGGGAGCTCGGGCTCCTCCCCGGGCCCGCGGGGACGCGACGGGGCCAGAGGAGGGGGGCTCCGGCTTCTCCCCGGGCCCGCGGAGGACGCAAAGGGGCCAGAGGTAGGGGGCTCCGAGTGATATCTTGTCCGTTGAGGGTGTGAAGAGGCCAGAGATAGGGGGCTACAGCTCCTCCCCGAGCCCACGGAGGACGCGACGGGGCCAGAGGTAGGGGGCTCCGGCTCCTCCCCGGGCCCGCGGGGGATGCGACGGGGCCAGAGGCAGGGGCGACGGCTCCTCCCCGGGCCATCGGGGGACGTGACGGGTCAGAGGTAGGGGGCTCCGGGTGATCCCTTGTCCATGGGGGGTGTGTAGGCCAGAGGTAGGTGGTTCCGGCTCCACCTCAGGCCCGCGGAGGACGCGACGGGGCCAGAGGTAGGGGGCTCCGGCTCCTCCCCGGGCCCGCGGAGGACGCGACGGGGCCAGAGGTAGGGGGCTCCGGCTCCTCCCGGGCCCACGGAGGACGCAAAGGGGCCAGAGGTAGGGGGCTCCGAGTGATATCTTGTCAGTTGGGGGTGTGAAGTGGCCAGAGATAGGGGGCTCCGGCTCCTCCCCGGGCCCGCGGAGGACGCGACGGGGCCAGAGGTAGGGGGCTCCGGCTCCTCCCCGGGCCCACGGGGGACGCGACGGGGCCAGAGGCAGGGGCGACGGCTCCTCCCCGGGCCATCGGGGGACGTGACGGGTCAGAGGTAGGGGGCTCCGGGTAATCCCTTGTCCGTGGGGGGTGTGGAGGCCAGAGGTAGGTGGTTCCATCTCCTCCTCAGGCCCGCGGAGGACGCGACGGGGCCAGAGGTAGGGGGCTCCGGCTCCTCCCCGGGCCCGCGGAGGACGCGATGGGGCCAGAGGTAGGGGGCTCCGAGTGATATCTTGTCCGTTGGGGGTGTGAAGAGGCCAGAGATAGGGGGCTCCGGCTCCTCCCCGGGCCCGCGGAGGACGCGACGGGGCCAGAGGTAAGGGGCTCCGGCTCCTCCCCGGGCCCGCGGGGGACGCGATGGGGCCAGAGGCAGGGGCAATGGCTCCTCCCTGGGCCAGTGGGGGACGTGACGGGTCAGAGGTAAGGTGCTCCGGCTGATCACTTTTCCGTGGGGGATGCAACGGGACCAGAGGTAGGGGGCTCCGGCTCCTCCCCAGGCCCACTGTGGGTCGTGACGGAACCAGAGGTAGGGGGCTCCGGGTGATCCCTTGTCCATGGGGGGTGTGAAGAGGCCGGAGGTAGGGGGCCCGCGGGGGACGCGATGGGGCAAGAAGCACGGGACGATGGCTCCTCCCCAGGCCCACTGTGGGTCGTGACGGAACCAGAGGTAGGGGGCTCCGGGTGATCCCTTGTCCATGGGGGGCGTGAAGAGGCCGGAGGTAGGGGGCCCGCGGGGGACGCGATGGGGCCAGAGGCAGGGGCGATGGCTCCTCCCTGGGCCAGTGGGGGACGTGACGGGTCAGAGGTAAGGTGCTCCGGCTGATCACTTTTCCGTGGGGGATGAAACGGGGCCAGAGGTAGGGGGCTCCGACTCTTTTCTGGGCCCGCTTGGGACGTGACGAGACCAGAGGTAGGGGGCTCCGGGTGATCCCTTGTCCGTGGGTGACGCGACGGGGATAGAGGTAGGGGGCTCCGGCTCCTCCCCGGGCCCGCGGGGAACGCGAGCGGGCCAGAGGTAGGGGGCACGCAACGGGGCCAGAAATAGGGGGCTCCGGCTCCTCCCCGGGCCCGTGAGGGATGTGACGGTGCCGGAAGTAGGGGGCTCTATTTTATTTTATTATGACTATTTTTTTAAAAAAAGAGTCCCAAAAGTCTTGCCTTTCTATCTCTTGCCAGTAGGGACTAAAATAGTCTGTGATTTCTTGGTTTCTCGACACGAGCAATAGACACTGCCGAAAAGTCTTCATTACCACAGTGTGAACGAAGGTAGCGCCTCATTGATGAGCAGGTACATGTTTCCCAATAAATGATGTGCACCCTCGGCCGGGCTATGTACCAGGAGGGGTCCATGTGATCTTAGCCGTATATGTACTATATTACTGGGGATGGGCCATTGTTCCAGGGGTTTCTTTCTCCATATCTTGAGTTTCCTCGTTGGCACCCTCAGAGGTCGTCTCCTCTGCCTCAGGGGCTTCATGTTCTGGGACTATTACAAAAGAGGGATTTCCAATAATGTGATATAGTAGAAAGTAGGACTTTGTCTTCAGGATTCTGCTGTGTGGAGAACTCAGATGGAGAAGGAAACTTATTTTTATTTTTCTTGACTCTTCTGGGTGTGAAAGTCGACACTGAAAGTAAATTAGAACCTTAAAGCTAATCCTAGAAGCCTAGAAGACTGATATCAGAGAGCACACGCTCCATCTAGTCGCCTCGTATCTCATATCTTAGGGAAGACATGTATAAACCCTCTTATTGATGTCACAGATTGTCTTACACATAACGTTTCCTGACGTTGCTTCTGATCTCAAAATTGAGATTAGAGATTATAAACCAGCAGATAGATAGGTTAGGGTCACCTGAATCTAATGATGTTCTCATCTTGTCAGTCGGTGGCAGTGTTGCTGACATATTGCCAATGTGCAAACGAGTTCTTTGGAGCAATAAGGGTGTTCCCTCTTTTCTACTTGGAGTAACGCTAATGCCCATAATGCTGAGAAAATAGCTACCTGTTAGGTTAAAGTCTCCTAAATCAATACGCAGGGCTGGGGTGATATGCTGGTTCTGGTGACAGTAACCTATCTATCTGCAGGGCTGGGGTGATATGCTGGTTCAGGTTACAGTAACCTCTCTATCTGCAGGGCTAGGGTGATATGCTGGTTCTGGTGACAGTAACCTATCTATCTGCAGGGCTGGGGTGATATGCTGGTTCTGGTGACACTAACCTATCTATCTGCAGGGCTGGGGTGATATGCTGGTTCTGGTGACACTAACCTATCTATCTGCAGGGCTGGGGTGATATGCTGGTTCTGGTGACAGTAACCTATCTATCTGCAGGGCTGGAGTGATATGCTGGTTCTGGTGACAGTAACCTATCTATCTGCAGGGCCGGGGTGATATGCTGGTTCTGGTGACACTAACCTATCTATCTGCAGGGCTGGGGTGTATTACGCGTATAATACATTGAAAGCATAGGAAAAAAAAAGCCTCCCATATATTTCAATGGGGAGCGCACGTATGCCGGCTCCCATTCAAGTCAATGGGAGCTGCTTTTTACTCGCTCATTCTGAACATGTTTTTACGATCAGAATGAGCGCAGCGTTACATCCTGTGCAGGCTCCCTTACTGTGTATATCAGGGGTAGGGAACCTTCAGCTCTCCAGCTGTTGCAAAACTACAACTCCCAGCATGCATACTTGCTCTGCTGTTCTTGGAACTCCCATGGAAGTGAATGGAGCATGTTGGGAGTTGTAGTTTCACAGCAGCTGGAATGCTGAAGGTTCCCTACCCCTGGTGTATATGGACATGAAGAATTGCGATGTCCTGTTGTTAATGTACAATACAGTTACTTCCCTTGTGCCTGTAGAGTACTTACTGCTCTTACAGCACTGACATGGGCCTCCATTTTCTGTCCTTACATTACAGGATATCCCATAGTGACAGACACGTTGTCCGCAGCTCTCAGGACATAAGGAATGTCTATAAGCCCAGAACAGGACAATTGGCTCATCCCAGCTATATCCCAAGTAGTCCTTCAGGATCATCTCCGTACACCCTGCAGATGCTCCAGAACCACGGACTCCTGATCTACGACAACAATCCCATCTCTTTCTATCCTCCTATCTGAAATATCTGGGGTCGGTCATAGATACCCTACAGACGAAGTGACGTCCGAGGACAAGATCTGATGGGATTCAATATTCGATCGAGTAGTTGAATATTGAGGCTTGAAACGAATATCGAATCTCGAATATTTCACTGTTCGCTCATCTCTATTGCTTACTACTAGTTAACCCTTTTGGTCTGGCAGCGAGTAGAGTTTACCCCGGATTATTTGCTGCCTTTGGTTTCCTAGAAATAAAAATTGTAACAATATTCCATTTTCCGCATATACTTGTTATTGTTGTGATTGTATTTACCCACAGAATAAGGAGCTGTGTAAGGACTCGATTTTGTAGGACAAGATACGGTTTTCATAGATCATAATTTTGGAGAATGTGATATTTTGATATGTTTTCATTTAAAAATTTTTACTTGCCGAAACCCCAAAAATCCTGCAATGTGGCCGTGTTAATAATGTTATTTTTCCTGCTACGATGTTCTCTACATGGGGTAAATATTTTTATGGTCCAGGTATTTTTTGACGCAGGGATGCTTATTTTAGTGTTTTTTTTTAATATGTATACTAAGGAAAGTCAGGTGACTTCAATTTTTTATACTTTAATTTATTTATGTTTTTAAATTTGCCTCCAGAGGATAAGATCACGGATTCTGAGGGGCTGCCATGATGGCCAGGAGGCAGAGCAACAACCTCCTGACTGCCTATGCACAGCCCCAGTAGTGAACCTACAATGTATTACAGTACAATGCACTGGGAATGAGAAATCCCAGGTTCAAGTCCCCTTGTGGGACAGGGAAAAAGTAAAAAACAAAAAAAAAGTTAAAGAGGACCTTCCATGGGTCGTTCCTTCCCACTCACACTGTACAGCGCTATAGGCGCTGCTTTTAAGAAGGACGTACCTGACAGACTGTAAGGAACTCCCTTCTGACTGTAAAGAGCTACAGTACCGGGACCGAAAGCTCTTTACCCGGGGCACAGATCGGGAAAGAGTACGCTGAAATCAGTATATAGAACTGCCTGTGCCCCAAACCATGAAAGGTCCTCTTTAAAGGGATATCCCCATGTACATAATCATATCTATATTTGTAGACAATGAAAAGTTAAGCATTTTTGCAAATATAAGTAATTGAAAAGTTTTAAAGATTTTCTCTATCCTAGTGGTGACAGTCTGTTGTCTTGATCGGTTGCCAATGGATGCGACCACAAATGAAGAAACTCTCTATGGTCTGGGGCTTGTCAGGAACCCAGCTATGATTTTCTTATTGTAGCTGGGATATCAGGCAGGGACACTACATGTATCAGAAGACATCCCAGACACAATAAGGAAATAATGGTTGATTTTCTTACCTTAGAAAGTTCCTGCATTCAGGGTCATATCCACTGGCAACCGATCAAGACAACAAAGCTGTGACCACTAGATATTTATCGAAAATCTTTAAAACTGCAAAATGTTTCATTACTTATATTTGCAAAAAAATGTAACTTTGAATTATCTACAAATTTAAAAATAGTTCTGTACATGGGAATATCCATTCCATCCAAGAATAAAAATAAACATAATAAAAAGAAGAAAAAAAACAACAACTTTACATTTATAAACCTACATAAATGTAAACGATCCAACAATAACATTCCCATTAGGTCCATCAGCAGCATAATACGGGTTATTTCTGTAAGACAGGTGGAACTTAGAATTAGACAATATTTTTTTCTTATTTTTTCTGACCTTTCACTTTTTCCATCTTTCCTTGCACCTAGGGAAAGATGAGGGGGGGGGGGGGGGGGTAGTTAAGTTTTACTTGTGTCCCTTTTTGGGGCCCGTGGTGGAAAAATATCAGAAAATGGCTTGAGAATCAAAACTGCATTTTTGTTTAGTATGTATCTGGCACTTTAAGTGAGAATATGAAGTATTTTCTGTAGAAGTCTATTCATCAGAATGTCTATTGTATGAAAGCTCTTCTCACACATCATAGACCAGGTCTTTTGATAAGAGTGTCCGATGGTATGTTTTGCCCCCATTTACTCAAGTTGGTTTGAACCGGGTCGGGGCACCATACTGGTAAGGAAGGTAAACACCGGACCCACCAGGAAGGAGCAGAAAACCCAAACTCAAGTGATCCCACAGCCAGTGGCGTAACTAGTGGGGAAGCAGCAGAGGCAGCTGCCACAGGGCCCAGGACATTAGGGGGCCCGGCGACAGCCGCTACCGCTGCGTTTTTTTTCTTTTAATAGTCTGTTACCTGTTATGCTGCTGCAACTACTACTGCTGCTGCTACTGCACATGCACCCGCGCCATTTTTTAACAATGGCAGTTCGTGAGCGCCGGAAGAAGATGGGACCCTTAAAACATCGCTGGAAGAGGAGACGTGGCTGAAGATGATGTCGGACCCTGAATGCCCGCCCACGGTGCACGATAGATAAGTTTAACATATTCTTTTTTAGGGTTTTATTTTAAAACGGGGGGTAGTTTAATATAACTTTAGCGGTGCCTGAATAGCGTTTTTAAAGGCTATTCATGCATATGTGGGGCTCTATCAGCATAATTTTGCTGATAGAGCCCCTTTAAACCCAAGTACGTGAGTGGACACTAGGATTTTGATTCTGCGGCTCTGTAGTCCATCCCGTCCTGCTGCCCAGGTGTGCAGGTCTAACCGACACATCCTGGGTAGTGCGAGTGGATGGGCTGCAGAGCAGCAGAAACAAATTCATTATGCCCAAGTATGTGCACACTTGGATTTTGTCTCTGCGGGTTTGTAGTCCATCCCCTCCTGGTGCCCAGGTCTATCTGCCACACCCTTGGAAGATGGAGTGGATGGGCTGCAGGTCAGGAGAAGAAAATTCCTAAGGTTCAAATACGTGTACACTTGAATTTTCATTCTGCGGCTCTGTAGTCCATCTCCCCTTGGTGCCTTGGAGTTCAGGTCTACCCGCCACACCCTGGGTAGATGGGCTGCAGGGCAGCAGATACAAATTCTTTATGCCCAAGTACTTGCACACTTGATATTTGATTCTGATTGACTCCGAGGACTGGTTTTTCCAGCAGGACAATGCGCCATGTCACACAGCTAGGTCAATCAATGTGTGGATGAAGGAGCACCACATCAAGACCCTGTCATGTCCAGCCCAATCTCCAGACCTGAACCCCATTGAAAACTTCTGGAATGTCATCAAGAACAAGATGCAGTGGCGTAACTAGGAATGGCGGGGCCCCGTGGCGAACTTTTGACATGGGGCCCCCCCGACACTGAAGATCTCGACCGAGTCCCTCCTACGCATTCCTGCGCACTCTATTATGTTCCATAGTGGCCCCTGCACACAGTATAATACCCAATAGTGGCCCCTGCACACAGTATTATGTCCCATAGTGGCCCCTGCACACAGTATTATGTCCCATAGTGGCCCCTGCACACAGTATTATGCCCCATAGTGGCCCCTGCACACAGTATTATCTCCCATAGTGGCCTCTGCACACAGTATTATACCCAATAGTGGCCACTGCACACAGTATTATGTCCCTTAGTGGCCCCTACAGGACTAAATACTGTCACGTCACCCGCTGACCGCTATACCAGGACAAATTGTGGATAAAAAATCTGGTCATGTGCATTACAATTTAGTAACTCCATGTGCCTCATATTAATAGCAGTTAACCCCATCATGTCCCTCACCATAAGAGTTACTGATATGTGAGAGACATGGAGGTAATAATAAAGTATCTTTATTATTATTACCCCCATATGTCTCACATATCAGTAACTCTTATGGTGAGGCACACAGGGGTTAATGTGAGGGAGATTATGGGGTTAACTGCTATTAATATGAGGCACATGGAGTTACTAAAACACAAGTAATCCCCCCATATGCCTGACATTAATAAGTAACCCCAGTACGTACCTGTGTAGCTTTAGTTTCATTTTCCTTCTTCCTTTCTTCCTGCAGTGCAGGACGTCAGGAGCTCGGCAGGGATAAGCCCCGCCTCCTCCTCTCATTGGTGGGCAGAGGACAGCAGAGAAAGGGAGGGGAGAGAGAGGGGGAGCGTCCTGCAGCGCTGAGAGGAGCCAGAGCTGCAGCTCCTGTGTCTCAGCCGTTGCTGCAGCTTCGGGGCCCCCTGTTGGTGGAAAGTATTCCACCAACAGGGGGCCCCGATCATTATACTCGGGGGTCCGAAAAGACCTCCGAGAATAATGATAGCAGCGATAGCAGCTGTCACTGGGCCCCTGATGTTCCGGGCCCTGTGGCACCTGCTACCGCTGCTATGGTGGTAGTTACGCCACTGACAAGATGAATAGTCACAAGCCATCAAATAAAGAAGGACTGATTAAATGTTTATGCCTGGAGAGGTATAAGGTCACCCAAAAGCAGTGAGAAAGACTGGTGGAAAGCCAACACACAGGAAAGCTGGGATTACAAATCATGGCTATTCCACCAGATATTGATTTCTGATCTTCCTGAGCTAAAACTTTAGTATTGTTGTTTCTAAATGAATAAGAACGTGTTTTCTTTGCATTATTTGAAGCATTGCTTCTTTTTTATTATTTTGACTATTTCTCATTTGCTGCAAATAAATACAATATTTTTTGCTTTGAATTTCGGAGACATGTTGTCAGTAGTAGTAAGAACAATGTACATTTTACTCAAAAATATACCAATGAAGAGAAAAATCAGAGAAACTGAAAATGTTGCAGTCGTCTTTTCATTTTTGCCAGAGCTGTATATCTATTGATCAGTTCATGGGAAAGCTGGGTGTCAGTGTAATGAGATACTAATTGTCTTTTATACAGCAGACATTGGCCTGGCACCCAGCTTTCCAAGGAAGATATCAATAGATTTTTTGATATAGGATTTAAAAATTAATAAATCTATCGAGCTGTTCCTTGGAAAGCTGGCTGCCAGGCCAATTACTGCTGCATCTCATTAATCTGACACCCATCTTTGCCATGAACTGATCAATACATTGAAGTGTCTGGGAAAGTTGGATGCCAGCATAAATAGATATTTATTGTGTTTAGGATGCAGACATTGACCTGATACACAGCTTTCCAAGGAAGAGATCAATAGATATAAATTGTTTTAAATCTATATGACCCTCTTCCTTGGAAAGCTGAGTGGCAGTGTAGGGGGAAAAAAAAATCAGTATGTATATATAGTGTTTAAATATGGTTTGTGGCAGATAGATTACTACTTCTAATAATAGTCTATGTAATTAAATACATAGGGCAGTATAGGAGAAGCGATACTGTGCCGTGTCCATATATACAGTACAGGAGAAGTGATACTGTGCCGTGTCCATATAGACAGTACAGGAGAAGTGATACTGTGCCGTGTCCATATACACAGTACAGGAGAAGCGATACTGTGCAGTGTCCATATATACAGTACAGGAGAAGTGATACTGTGCCGTGTCCATATACACAGTATAGGAGAAGTGATACTGTGCCGTGTCCATATACACAGTATAGGAGAAGTGATACTGTGCCGTGTCCATATATACAGTATAGGAGAAGCGATGCTGTGCAGTGTCCATATATACAGTACAGGAGAAGTGATACTGTGCAGTGTCCATATATACAGTATGGGAGAAGTGATACTGTGTAGCGTCCATATATACAGTATAGGAGAAACGATGCTGTGCAGTGTCCAGTGGCATAACTACCGCCATAGCAGCAGAGGCAGCTGCCACAGGGCCCGGGACATTAGGGGCCCGGTGACAGCCGCTACCTTTGTGACAGTCTGCTCTTTGCAGACCCCCGAGTATAATGATCGTCGGACCGGGAGAGGTAAGAAACATAAAAAACATGTTACTTACCTCTCCACGATCCTGCCTGACGTCCTTTCTGACGTCTCTGACGTTATATGAACCCGGCCTGCGTCCCGGGTCATGTGACGTCAGACGTCATTAAACAAGGACGGCAGAGGAGAAGGCAGAGGAGAATAGGAAAAGACCCCAGAGAATAATAATTGTTTATGGGTGTCCACAGTGGGACATAATACTGTGTGCAGGGGTCACTATGGGACATAATGCTGTGTGCAGGGGTCACTATGGGGGATAATGCTGTGTGCAGGGGCCACTATGGGGGATAATTCTGTGTGCAGGGGCCCCTATGGGGGATAATACTGTGTGCAGGGGCCACTATGGGGGATAATACTGTGTGCAGGGCCCACTATAGGGGATAATACTGTGTGCAGGGGCCACTATGGGACATAATACTGTGTGCAGGGCCCACTATAGGGGATAATGCTGTGTGCAGGGGTCACTATGGGGGATAATGCTGTGTGCAGGGGCCACTATGGGGGATAATACTGTGTGCAGGGGCCACTATGGGGGATAATACTGTGTGCAGGGGCCCCTATGCGGGATAATACTGTGTGCAGGGGCCACTATGGGGGATAATACTGTGTGCAGGGGCCACTATGGGGGATAATACTGTGTGCAGGGGCCACTATGGGGGATAATACTGTGTGCAGGGGCCACTATGGGGCATAATAGAATGCACAGAAATGCGTAGGAGGGGGTCAGTCGAGGTCGTCGGTGGGGGGGGAGGGCATGTCAAAAGTTCGCCGCAGGGCCTCGCCATTCCTAGTTACGCCACTGGCAGTGTCCATATATACAGTATAGGAGAAGTGATACTGTGCCATGTCTCTATATACAGTATAGGAGAAGCAATGCTGTGCTGTGTCCATATATACAGTATAGGAGGAGCGATACTGTGCTGTGTCCATATAGATAATATAGGAGAATCGATGCTGTGCAGTGTTCATATATACAGTACAGGAGAAGCAATGCTGTGCTGTGTCCATATATACAGTACAGGAGAGGCGATTCTGTGCAGTGTCCATATAGACAGTATAGGAGAAGTGATAATATGCAGTGTCCATATATACAGTACAGGAGAAGCAATGCTGTGCTGTGTCCATATATACAGTACAGGAGAAGCGATACTGTGCAGTGTCCATATATACAGTACAGGAGAAGTGATACTGTGCAGTGCCCATATATACAGTACAGGAGAAGTGATGCTGTGCAGTGTCCATATATACAGTACAGGAGAAGTGATGCTGTGCAGTGTCCATATATACAGTACAGGAGAAGCGATACTGTGCAGTGTCCATATATACAGTACAGGAGAAGCGATACTGTGCAGTGTCCATATATACAGTACAAGAGAAGCAATGCTGTGCTGTGTCCATATATACAGTACAGGAGAAGCAATGCTGTGCTGTGTCCATATATACAGTACAGGAGAAGCGATACTGTGCAGTGTCCATATAGACAGTACAGGAGAAGTGATACTGTGCTGTGTCCATATAGATAATATAGGAGAAGTGATACTGTGCAAAGTTCATATATACAGTATAAAAGTATTACTTCTTTACTCATCAACACTGCACAGTATCACTTCTACGCTCAGTGCCACACTTGCCATGAGGCGACCTGTCATCTCCTGGTACAGTGTGTTTCCTACTAGACATATTAATATAGTATATTAACCAGATTCAGACCACCTACAGATTATATTGTTCCGGGCAGTTCCTCTCTTTTTCTGCAAAGACGTACCCATATGTAAAAATATAAAAATAAAGCCCTATGTGTCACCGATAAAAACACATAAAATTTAGTGGAATAACTTAAATGATAAAAATGTTTCTCTGAGCCAGAGAAATTGTCCTGACACTGCAGTGACTATAATATACATGTACAGTATATACAATATAGGAGAAGTGATCATGTCTGCAAAAGCAGAGCCCATCTAGTGCCCACATCACAAAAAACACCTCTGTCTTATTTACCAGGCTAAATATCACACAATGTAAGCTATGTAGTGAGTAGCGCAGGCGGCAGTGCCGCTGTCTCTATAGGACCCTGCCATTACATATTTACCAGGTGCCCCTTGGCAGGGCAGAGTCTTGGCACACCCAGATGAGCTCTCTAGTGACTGATATCAGTACAGGGGCAGTTATCACCTGTAACCGCAGAGGAGGAGAAGGATAACATGTAAATGTCCCCCATAAATCTTTATAACCTCATGGGGTATATTATATAATAAAATATATGGGAAATAAATAAAGAGAATAAAGCAGCAACTGCATCACATCAATGTGCAGGGCCAATAATCTACCGTGTGCAGAGAAATGCTTGAAAAGTGTCTGGCCATTAAAGGGTTAACTTTACATCACTGGTCAGCAGCCAATGGGATCGCAGGACATGAATTTGAAAAAAAACAACTGCCAGTTGTCCTCAGTCTATTACAGGACAACGCCGAGAGAAGACGCCGGTAAGATCTGACATCTCATCATCTGATAGGACTGACACTAAATTATCTCCCATGAGGCCTCATTCACATGATCAGGATTCAGCACTTTATAATATGGGACATGAGATGAGTCAAATCTCCCAAAATGGCAGTTGCAGCCACCACTAGGGGGAGCTAGAGCTCATGTATTTATATAGGTCCCTTTCTATTTCCAATGAACAGTTTTGGTTTAGTGAGCTCCCCTAGTGGCTGGTGCAGTAAACCATAATGTTACACATTATTCTGTGTATTGATGCCAATACACAGAATAATGTTCGGCAGTGGCCCTGCACACAATGTAAAATGATCTCTGGCTCCCAACCACAGTGGCCCCCACAGTGTGCTGCTCCTTAGTGACACAGCAGACTCCCCAAACGGAAACCCGAACGCAGGTGTGAACCTAGAATAAGACTGAAAAAAAAAGACAAATCAACAAATCCTGTACTGTGTTGTCCAAGTTAAAAACCCTATGAGGCAGATGGAATTGCCTTTACGTGGCCTTTATGTGCTCCCATGTACACATTAGTCCTCTGCTTTTATTCCATCTTATGTGACACAAATCCCCAATGTATTTCTCAAAGATCCAGGTGAAAAAAAAACATTAAATTCATTACAATTTAAATAAGAAATGATTTCCAATAGGATTTATGTTCAATATCAGATATATGCACCTGATGGCAGATATGGCTGAACTGTATCGGTTAGTTACTGATCACATGACCAGTGCCAGCCGTACGGCCAGTCTAACGCCTATATATCTGAACAGTGACTGACAGGTGGAAACTTCTGCTGACCCTTTGGAAAACAGATTCATGGATTCGGAAAAATAGGAGAAGAAGAGAGAAGAAGAAAATATGAAGAGCAAACTCTAAGGCCTAGTTCACATCTGCATTCAGTATTTGGAACATGCGAAGAGAAAAGTTCTTCATGAACTACTTTCCTCTCCACATGACTCTTGCAGACAGTGTGCAGAAAACACACGGAGCCCATTATAGTCTATGGAGTCCATGTGCTTTCATTGCTCACTGCTTGTCAGTGTGATCAGTATCCCATTTGGGGACTCCCTGAACGGAATACCGAACGCAGATGTGAACCAGGTCTGAGTCATCAGCTAATAAGCAGAACATGATGGAGGAAGAAGAGGAAGATTTTATCTTCAAAAGGAAGGTACCAAATAAGCGATGTCCCATCCTGACCTCATCGGATTAAGAACCCAAGACATCCAAGAAGAGGAGGATAACAACCAGATGTTGTCTACCATCCAGGATATTAAAGATGAAGGATGTAATTGTCTGCCAGAAATGACCCAAGAAGAGAAAGTCTATCTTGCCTTCTGCAACTGAAACACAAAAGTCTTCGATCAAGACCAGAAGACTCAACACTGGCAGAAAGTCCAGAGAGCATCAGGCAGGTTCATACATACTATAGTGAATACAGGGAGTGGGTGCTAGTGGGGCTTGTACCCTAGGTTAATCTGGTGTTGTGGATTACATTAGATTCTGATATTATTGTTCTATATTTTGACATGCTGATGGTTTCCATCAGTTTTATTACTATTTGGCTTTATAGTAGAAGCCGTGTATTAACTGTTCTCTCCTTATGAGAGATGGTGGCTAAGGAGTCACCTTCTTGCTTTCTGCTCTATCACACACTATCTGGTAAAGGATCAATCTTCTGAATCAATGGCAAATGGTGAATCCAATCTTGAAAAAGTAGGGTAGTGGACGGCACTCAACAGATAACAATCCCAGCGTACAGAACTAGATGTTACATTGTTATTACCTATTGCAACTGATATTTCATTATTGATGTAGTTAAAACTTTATCCACTAGATGGCACCAGAGTTCTGTTGACTTTCTTATGATGACTACCAGGAATCTAATGGGAAATCCCATCAGTATTTATAGTTATAGAGCTAGGAGAACTCTGGTGCCATCTAGTGGAAAGAGTTTTAACTACATCAATAATTAAATAATTACAATAAGTTACAATTAGAGATGAGCGAACAGTAAAATGTTCGATATTCGTTTCGAATAGCCGCTCAATATTCGACTATTCGAACGAATATCGAACCCCATTATAGT
The DNA here is from genome assembly GCF_031893055.1 of Leptodactylus fuscus. Lineage (NCBI taxonomy): Eukaryota > Metazoa > Chordata > Amphibia > Anura > Leptodactylidae > Leptodactylus > Leptodactylus fuscus. Next base: position 22,556,954 of record NC_134275.1, on the reverse strand, counting down.
CTATGGGAGAAAATGCTTCGCTACAGGCAGGGTCGGACTGGGGTGTCTAGGGCCCACCAGTGGAATTGTTTAGGGGCCCACCGCCAGGACCCCTGTAGATGAGCAGTACAGAGACAGGGTGGCTAAAGGTAATAATATATCAGGAGCCGGCTGCTCGCCTGCCATACAATGTGCACCACTGCCCTATCTAAACCCACTGCTACACACTGTATGGCAAGAGAGCAGCGTGGCTCCTAGAACTGTCACCATTACCTGTAGCCGCACTGTAATGAAAAAACTCATCTGCAGAGGTCCTGGCTGTTGTATCATCACAGATGTAATATTGATGGTCTATCCCAAGGACAGGCCATCAATATTAGAAACATGGATAAATCCTTTAAAGTGGTTGTCCAGGAATTGGAGCAACTCATGTGCCGGGCGGGAGGTGTAAAATAACAAAGCATACTCACCTGTTCTCAGCAACCCGTTGTCCTCTGCCAGTGTCCATTCAGTCTCGTGCTGGCACCTTCTTGCTGGGAGTCCTGCACCTCATGCGACCACTAAGACGAATTAGGTACAGGATTTTCAGAAATGAGGTGTTGCCATGAGACCGAACAGACAGAGGCGGAGGACAACAGGGTGCTGGGGACAGGCGAGTGTGTTGTTTGTTTGTTTTTTTTTTGTTTGTTTTTTTTAAACCTCTGTGGCTGAGGTGTAAAAATGAGGGATGAATCAGCTGTTTGAGTGAATCGTGGCATCTGTGCAAGCGCCGTGACCCCTTCTCTGTTTACACAGTGTCGTACATCTCATAGTGGCCATGTCATGTAACTACAGCTTCGTCCTATAAGCGTCTATGTGACAAGGCTGTAATTACACCACACGGTCACTATAAACAGACAGCGTGTGATATACACAGGCACCATGGCCCCCTCATACAGCTGATCAGGGGGTCACTTCTCTCTTATTGATGATTTATTCTGAGGATAGATCATCAATATAAATGAACTGGAAAACTCCTTAAGCTTAAGGCCCCACGTGGTGTCCTGCAGCAAAAAAGCGCTGTGGGAAAAAAACGCCACCATGGCGCATCACGTTTCTTCCTGCAGCCCTTTGCACAAGAAAGTTTGCAGAGCTTTCCTCTGTATTTTCTGCTTCAATTATATCGAAACCGCCAGAATTTCCGTAGGTATGCTGCAATGTCTAACTCTAAAACCAAGACTGCTTTTGAAATTACAGCATGTATCTTATTTTACCGCAAAGTGTGGATGGGGCCTCATGTGGCGAAAACACCACGGGAAAAGCCGACAGTTCCTGCAATGTGAATGGGATTCTAGCAAATCCACACATTGCGGAAAATTATGTGCAGTGAATATGCTGCGATTTCCAAAACCGTTGGGGTTTTGGAAATCGCCAGAATATCAATTATACCTACGAAAACACTGATGGTTTCCCTATAGGTGTAATGGAAGCAGAAAGTGAAAAGAGCTGCGGGAAAAAAACACAATGCGTTGCTGCTGCAGTTTTTCCTATTTCGTTGCAGTTTGCGACGTCAGGCCTTAGTCTTAATAAAGCCCAAGTGCCACTTTCATTAAATTAATTGCCCCGTCATAGTATGCCCCTGATTCCCCCTGACAAACACTGCACCCCTATTGACCCCTAATATCAATGACCACCCCCTTATGTTCATAATGCCTCCTAATATAACCTCCCCTTGTATTCGTAATGTCCCCTAAAAACCCTTATATAAGTGACCCCCCTTATGTCCATAATGCCCCCTCCTTATAATTATAATTTCCCCCTTCAAACAACCCCTTGTACTATTAAAATACCCACAACTAAGCTAAAAAAAAAGAGTTATACTCACCTACCTGGGATCCTGATGAACGGAGTCACCCACTTTACATCCAAGCACAGGACGTCTGTGTATCAGCACAGTCCATCTAGTTAAAAATAAGGTATATTAATGGCGGTGCCTGGACCCAGAGCAGCCGCCATTGGTGTAACTAATGTTTTGTGGGCCTGGGTACAAACTTTTGTCCGGGGCCCCCTATCCCTTTACTAGAGCGAATTCTTGATAGTGGTGGTTATGGGCGCTAAAGCAATATCTCAGATACTTGAAAGGGATACAGCTTTAGTACCCACAACTGCAGCTATCAAGAATACGGTGAGAAAGCAGCGCAGCGCCTCACATGTAAGCAATACCGGGACAGCATAACGTGCTCCACAGAGGCCCACAAAAAGTATTACGTGCTCCATAGTGACCCCCATACAGTATTATGTGCTTACCAGTGACCCCCCCCACAGTATTATATGCTCACAGTGCCCATCCCCCCAGAGCCTGAACCCCCCTTCTTGCTCACACAGCCTGCACCCCCATGTCTCCCTCTTACTCACACAGCCTGCACCCCCATGTCTCCCCTCTTACTCACACAGACTGCCCCCCATGTCTCCCCTCTTACTCACACAGCCTGCACCCCCATGTCTCCCCTCTTACTCACACAGACTGCCCCCCATGTCTCCCCTCTTACTCACACAGCCTGCACCCCCATGTCTCCCCTCTTACTCACACAGACTGCCCCCCATGTCTCCCCTCTTACTCACACAGACTGCCCCCATGTCTCCCCTCTTACTCACACAGCCTGCACCCCCATGTCTCCCCTCTTACTCACACAGCCTGCCCCCCATGTCTCCCCTCTTAATCACACAGCATGCACCCCCATGTCTCCCCTCTTACTCACACAGACTGCCCCCCATGTCTCCCCTCTTACTCACACAGCCTGCACCCCCATGTCTCCCCTCTTGCTCACACAGCCTGCACCCCCATGTCTCCCCTCTTGCTCACATAGCCTATCCCCATGTCTCCCCTCTTGCTCACACAGCTTGCCCCCATGTCTCCCCTCTCACTCACACAGTCTGCCCCACATGTCGCCCCTCTTACTCACACAGCCTGCCCCCCATGTCTCCCCTCTTGCTCACACGGCCTGCCCCCCCATGTCTCCCCTCTTACTCACACAGCCTGCCCCCCATGTCTCCCCTCTTACTCACACAGCCTGCCCCCCATGTCTCCCCTCTTACTCACACAGCCTGCCCCCCATGTCTCCCCTCTTAATCACACAACCTGCCCCCCATGTCTCCCCTCTTACATGCTGTCTCTTCTCTCCTCCTTTCATCAGTCTGTTCCCGGCAGATTCATCTTCCTGTGTAACATTACACTGTTCTATACGATCTGTGTAGCCCCGCCCACATGACATCATTACAGGTCCTTCAAGCTTTGCAGCATGGAGTCTCTCTACCTTCACCACAGTCACTTGCCTGGGTGCTGACACCAGCCCTGGATAGACGCCTTACCGAACCTCCACTGTCTATTAAAAAAAGGCAGTGGAGGTTTGGTAGGGCCCCATAATGAAGACTAATAGTCCGGGCTCGGGGCCTACTGGGGGATTCCCCGGTCCCCCGGCGGGCAAGTTCGACCCTGACCGTGCTTCACCCAAGATGGTTCAATCCAAAGTTCATGTGTCGAAGTGGCGAATGTCTCCCTTCTAACTTGCTTCAGTGATGTCTTTTAAATTCTTTCCTACAAGGAAAGGAAAGGTCTTTGTGTTACAGAGAAATACACAGTTCTTGCCCCTTTCCTCCTCACACTGTACACTGCTGACTTTAGGTGCAACTCATCCAGCTGCTACTTACAGAAGTACTCCGATGACTCTGCTATAGTAGGCCTCATCACAGACGGAGATGACAGGGCGTACAGAGAATTAAACTAAGATTTGGTGAATTGGTGTCAGCGGACAAGCGGAGTTATGCTCCAAAACCAGTGGACATCCAGAGGACGGGCATTGAGACAATCAACAGCTATAACATTGCACAAGTTTTGCCTTGTCAGCCCAACATAACATTTTTTAAAAAATGTTTTTGCACTTTTTCTTTTAGAAACCCAATTTATGAACAGCAGTAAGCGGGAGACTAAGAAAATGGTAACAATTTTCATAAAATGACTATTTGACATTATTTAGTGGTTTTAGGACCCATTGTAAGTACCCCTGTGCTGCTGTTATATACTGAGTCATACCTCAGCACCTCACCTGCTGCACATGCGCACTACTGCTCTTGCATGTACACTACTGTAAACCAAATAGCTCCACCCCCTCCCGTGACGTCACCTCCACCCGGCGCAGAAGTTCAGGCATCCACTTCCGGGGTACGCTGAAGGTCACCGAGCTGTGCGTTGTGCAAGATGGAGGCGGCCGCAGACCCTGAGCTGCAGAGTTTCATTGAAGCAGAGACTCAGAAGCAGCGCTTCCAAGGACTGGTGCATCAGCTCACCGAACTGTGCTGGGTATGAAGACCTTTATTACTGGGGACGAGCTCAGGGGGAGGGAGGAGTCCGAGAAGCTGCACCTGCTCCCGGTGATAGAGCTTTATGGTCCTCATATAGTAAGGTGCACTATGAGCTATGGTACTGTGCGGGTGCAGGAGTGTCATTCCTTAGGGATTGCCCAGGGACAGATGATAATGATGGTGATTGGGGCGTTATATATCCTGCTAACCAGAATAGGAGGCTGCAAATTTTTAAAAGTGCACCCAATGCTGCAGATCCCTCTATCAGCTCCATATAGTCCAGGGATCAACTGCAGGAAGAACAGTCAGAGAGGCAGGTAGTGTTAGTCATTGATGTGACACTCTGACAACATGCATGCTCTACAAGGAGAACCGACATCATTCATCTGCAGCAGAGCCCTGGTGAGTGAGTCAGTACAGCGCTGCTTCACCTGGGCTACCATACACCATGTCACATCAACAAACGTTAGATTAGCCCGACACCCCCTGATAATGTAAACTCCAAGTAAATAAATGCAATGAAACCTCTGCAGAAGACACCCCCTTATCTAGAGGCGTGTCACCGCCGGAGACTACTTATTAATGCCACATGAGATGGTTGTCAGTGGGTTACCTCTGTAACCCTCTAGCTGTATGAGGCTGAGCACCTGTACAGCCCCTGGCGCCACTGCTAGAAAATAATAGCAGTGTCTGATCCATCACGTGATTGGCACCGACCATAATATGATTTCTTAGGTTTCTGTCAAAAGTTGCTCCTTTTTTCCCCCCACTATTTTTGATAATATTTGTAATCTCAGTTGTGAGAAGAACCTTTCATTCATGGTTATTTAGTGGCATCTCAGATTGCCACCTCCTACATACTGCCATTGTGAAGAAGCAGTAGTTGGAGAGTTAAAGCTGTATCAGTCCCCATGACTGTCTTGGGATCACAATTGAAGATCGGAAATGGGACTTAAAGGTGTTGACCAGGATTGTTGTCCATCAGTCTTGGTCCCCAGGATGACGTTAATTTGTTTCTAGTCACTGGCATGGCTCCCCCTCTCATTCCTGTTCCCAGCCTGGTATCCCTTTAAATCTGGGTCCTCAGTATTGTTCTCCTTTCATTCCTAGACCCCCAAATTTTATTTGTTTAAATCCCATCCACTACACTGCAGCAGGTTCCACGGCTAACCTGCAGTGAACTTACCCTGTGTGTCCCTGGTCATAGGCAGCGCTGAGGAAAAAAGCCAGGAAAGAACAGAGGGAAGAGGGGAAACAAATGCATGTCATGTCAATAGGTTTTAAGGCCGGGACCCCCATGTTTCTAAATGCTGCATCAAAATCTTCTGCATTTTACCTGCAAAGTGGATGAGATTCTGGATAATCCCATGGACACATTACAAAAATATCCACAGTGGACATGCTGCAATTTCAGAAACCATGGCTGATTTCTGTATAGGTATAACTGAAGTAGAGGAAAACTCTACGGACTTTCTGTAAAAAGCCGTGCGGGAAAAACAGTGATGCGTTTCTGCCGCCTTTTTTACCGCAGTGCTTTTTGGCTGCAGCTCGCTACTCCGCGGGGCCGTAGCCTGAAAAGGAGGCAGCGAATGTAAGGTGTGCATAGGGTTTTTTTTTTTAGAGATATTTTTCCTTCTTGCCTTGTTCCTGTAGTCAGATCTAGATGTATACTGTCAGAGGTCGTAATAATGCCTCTATAGGTGTCAGAGTCACCTGTAAAGGCAATTTTACACTTAGAAAAAAAGTCTCATCGTCGGATCACAGCGAGTGCACAAACGTTACGGCCCCCTCAAAAAGCTCATCAGCCAGGATCTCCCATTGATCTTTTCAGTATGCATGCCAAGAGGACGCTCAGCTCACATATGGTTATATGTCCACTGGTTGCACTATATCCTAATATGTCCACTATGTCCTAATATGTCCACTGGTTGCACCATGCTGCCCTTTTCCAGACAAAGCTCCAATGATCAGGAGACTACTGGTCCAATACTACCCCAGAGGGGCAAATCCAGGACAAACGCACAGAAACTGCAAATAATACCTGAAATCTACGCCAGCTACAAGCTAACATAGATTTCAGTGTGCAGACACGCGTCCATGCTTGCGTTATGAAGAGTTGTCCGTTTAATCATAAATGAGCCGCATCCTCTGCTAGTCCAGATGATATGAAGACTGACGTTGAACACACCAAGGTTCTGGTTATTTCTGAATTTATTTGGGTTAAAGCTTTAACCTGTTTTTTTTTTTTTTTGTTTTTTTTTTTAAAAACTATTCTGACACCCATAACTTTTTTTATACTTTCGTGCATGGGGCTGCATAAGTCGTGTTTGGGGGGGGGGGGTTGTTACAAGGTCAGATATACTTTTCTTTATATCTAGGAAATATGGTCCATGTGTGGGTTGTATGTTTCAGACTGGACATGATTGTGTGAACTGAACTACTTCATAGTGAGATCCTAAATGGCTGGAGCGTGACACAGTTCAGTGTAACATGAATACTGGTGTGTAGAGATTAATTTTGACAAATATTCATGAATAGAGATGAGTACTTTTTGAAACGGCCGTTCCGAATAGCGCGCACCCATACGAATGAATGGACGCAGCCGCCACGCAGGGGGTTAAGCGGCCGGCCACCGGCAAAGTCTGCGTGCCAGCCGCTACCATTCATTCCTATGGGTGCGTGCTATTCGGAACGGCCGTTTAGAATAGTACTCGCTCATCTCTATTCATGAGGTTTGTTTAAAAGTGCTATTTTGATAGCATCCCAGAGTATAATAATTGGAGGTCCAGGGGAGGTGACTGAAAATAACAGCTATACTCGCCTTGCCTCACCTCCCCACCTGTCAATCTCTTGGTGAATTTTTCTGGCCTCTTCCAGGCCCTGGATCAATGTTGAGGCCAAATCCCAGGGCCACAATGCTTAGACCCCTGACATCCTGTAGCAGTGAGCTCCATAGTCTCACAGCTCTTAGGGCCTGTTCACATGGAGGAAACCTTTTCCCCTGGTAAGCTCTCCACACAGCTAGCCGCAACAGGATGCCAATGTAGTACATTGACATCCCATCGCGGCATCCTGCTCCCGCTAGTTGAAGAAAAATCGCTAGCAGGAAAAAAAAAGCGAGGGATGCCCATTGACATGAATGGGAGTCATTTTTGTACGCGGATTTTAAGGTGGATTCTGTGTCAAAATCCACCTGTGGAAAAACTCCATGAGAACATACCCTTACCATAAAGAATCCCTATCTGCAATGTCCTCTAGTCACTAGTCTTTGTACCGTCCTATCACGTATTTGTACATTGTCATTAAATCTCCCTGCTTTGCTATCCCTGCGCAGATTGGGATTCTTTACTGTAGGAGCAGTGACACTATCACTGGAAGTGGTGATGGTGGCTTCATCGTGCAAGTTCAGGAACAACATGGATGTCTTTCTTGAACAGAAATGTATTACAGGTTATAGGTTTTAGGTTTTGGTTGATCCAGAGTTTTATACGGATTGCCACATTTGTAGTCAGGAAGGATTTTTTTTCCCCAGATATGGGGCAATTGACATCATGGGAATCTTCTGCCTTCCTCAGGATCAGTACAGTCATGGCCAAAAGTTTTGAGAATGACACAAATCTTCTATTTTCACATGACCTGGTGCCCTCTGGATTTTATGTGTGTTTGTTAGATGTTTTTATCACATACAGAAATAGAATTGCAATCATATTATGAGTAACAAAAGCTTATATTGACAGAACGAGTTAATGCAGCAAGTCAATATTTGCAGTGTTGACCCTTCTTCTTCAGGACCTCTGCAATTCTCCCTGGCATGCTCTCAATCAACTTCTGGACCAAATCCTGACTGATAGCAGTCCATTCATGCACAATCAATGCTTGCATTTTGTCAGAATTTGTAGGTTTTTGTTTGTCCACCCGTCTCTTGATGATTGACCACAAATGAGATTAAGATCTGGGGAGTTTCCAGGCCATGGACCCAAAATCTCTATGTTTTGTTCCTGAGCCATTTAGTTATCACCTTTGCGTTATGGCAAGGTGCTCCATCATGCTGGAAAAGACATTGTTGATGGCCAAACTGCTCTTGGACGATTGGGAGAAGTTGATCTTGGAGGACATTCTGGTCCATTCTTTATTCATGGCTGTGTTTTTAGGCAAGACTGTGAGAGAGCCGATTCCCTTGGCTGAGAAGAACCCCACACATGAATGGTTTCAGGATGCTTTACAGTTGGCATGAGACAAGACTGGTGGTAGCGCTCACCTCATCTTCTCCGAATAAGCTGATTTCCAGATGTCCCAAACAATAGAAAAGGGGATTCATCAGAGAAAATGACTTTACCCCAGTCCTCAGCAGTCCACTCCCTGTACCTTTTGCAGAATATCAGTCTGTCCCTGATGTTTTTTTTTTCTGGAGAGAAGTGGCTTCTTTGCTGCCCTCCTTGAGACCAGGCCTTGCTCCAAGAGTCTCCGCCTCACAGTGCATGCAGATGCACTCACACCTGCCTGCTGCCATTCCTGAGCAAGCTCTGCACTGCTGGTAGCCCAATCCCGCAGCTAAAACACTTTTAGGGCCTATTCACATGGAGTAAATGGGCGCGCAATGCGCCGCGTTTACGGGACGTTTGCGCCGCGATTTTGACGGTGCATGTTTGCAGTCCCATTAGCACCGCGTAAACGCGCGTTAACGCGACCACAAACATGCACCGTCAAAATCGCGGCGCTAACGTCCCGTAAACGCGGCACATTGCGTGCCGCATTTACTCCGTGTGAATAGGCCCTTAAGAGACGGTCCTGGCGCTTGCTGGTCGGTCTTGGGCGCCCTGGAGCCTTTTTGCCAACAATGGACCCTCTCTCCTTGAAGTTCTTGATGATGCGATAGATTGTTGACTTAGGTGCAATCTTTCTAGCTGCGATACTCTTCCCTGTTAGGCCATTTTTGTGCAGTGCAATGATGACTGCACGTGTTTCTTTAGAGATAACCATGGTTAACAGAAGAGAAACAATGATGCCAAGCACCAGCCTCCTTTTAAAGTGTCCAGTGGTGTCATTCTTACTTAATCATGACAGATTGATCTCCAGCCCTGTCCTCATCAACACCCACACCTGTGTTAATGGAGCAATCACTGAAATGATGTTAGCTGGTCCTTTTAAGGCAGGGCTGCAATGATGTTGAAATGTGTTTTGGGGGATAAAGTTCATTTTCTAGGAAAATATTGACTTTGCAAGTAATTGCTGTTAAGCTGATCTCTCTTTATAACATTCTGGAGTATATGCAAATTGCCATTAGAAAAACTGAAGCAGTAGACTTTGTAAAAATTAATATTTGTATTATTCTCAAAACTTTTGGCCATGACTGTACAGTAGGGTTATAGGTTGCATTTGATAGACATGTGTCTCCATCCAACCTCATCTACTATGTAACTATGTAATAGTGTTCAGACATAATAGACAGTGAGAAGATGCAGTAGTTAGAGCTTTAAGATAATATGGTGACCGGCAGGTCTATAACACAGACATGGCTTCTCTCCCCGTATAAAGGTGACATGTATGTCAAATAATAAACTCAATCTAAAGCATTGTATATCAAGTATTTTTAGTAATGTGGTTCTATAAGTGTGAGGTAAGATTAATATTTGTTTTTTTAATTTTCCAGGAAAAATGTATGGAGAAACCGGGACCAAAGCTGGATGCTCGATGTGAGAGCTGTTTTGTGAACTGTGTGGAGAGATTTATAGACACTAGCCAATTTATCCTTAACCGATTAGAACAGACTCAAAAATCTAGGGGCTCCTTTTCAGAAAGCCTTACAGACTGAGGATTGAATATAGTTTTTTTTCTGATGGCCTTAAACAACACGTCATTCATTTTAGAATACAGCAGACTGCTAGACTGGACGCCCCCGTACGACAAAGTTGCTTGTGTTTGTGAACAGCTGCTTACTCTGTTGCTTGGAAAAGATAACCACACGTCCGCATTGATCAAGACCAACTCCGAGGCTCAAGATGTGTCAGAGTGTATTGAATAACACACAGAGGCACATTATTTTTCAGTTCATTTGACAGTGCATTAAAAAACCATGACTGTACTTGCTTGTATGATTTTTTTTTTTTTTTTCTTTTTAAAGCACGTGTTAAATACTACAGTCCAATTTTACAGGTATACATACATGGCTAAACATCTAGTAAATACATGCACATTTTTTTTATTTTTTTTTTTTAACGTTTGCAAAAAATATTTCCCAAAATAACACACACAAGCAGAAAACTTTAACTTTTACTGTTTAAGGGCAGTTGTCACCAGAAAGTGACCTATTTTTATGCAGAGGTTAGGTTAAAAATATTATTATAGTATATTTATATCATCGACAGGATTACAGTAAATGATAATACCTCTATAGATAACCACACATTCATTTTTGCATTCACTACTAACGCTGGGTTCACACCTGCGTTCGGGGTCTCCGTTCTCAGCTTTTCGTCTTCTGCCGGCAGAAGACAGAAAGCTGTCAGACCGGGTCCGGCCATGAGTGCCGGTGAGCGTTTTATGCTCTCCGCCGCGAAACCGTTTTTTTAAAATTGGACACAGAGTACTGCATGTCCGACTCTGTGTCCGGTTTCGCGGCGGAGAGCATAAAACGCTCACGGCCGGACATCTTTCAAACCTATTCAAATGAATGGGTATGAAAGACTCCTGCAGGTTTCCGTCTCCTGCTCAGTTTTGTGCAGGAAACAGAGACCGGGCGCAGATGTGAACGAGCCCTGACAATAGACGTCACAGCTTATCTACTTCTCCCTTCCCTGCACAAAGCATGGCCTAGTAAACTCTCCTGTAACCCTCATGAGTTGCACATATACCTCTTAGATGGTGCGATTACCATTGAAAAATTTCATAATATTGGCTGAAACATTCAGTTTTGGAAATTGCCATCATTTGATATGTGAAGAAACTAAACTAAGCTACTCACAAGTCTCTTTTGCCAAGGCTGATGTCTGTCTGTACATCCTTGGTCTATTAATAAACTTCTAATACACATTATGGACAAGTGCTGTGGATTTACTTATTGTATATGTCCTGTAGAGCACCTCATAGAAAGGATATAAACAAGTACCCATCATTTTGTAGGAATTTAAAAAAATAAATAAATCTATAAGCCTATAGTTCATCTCTAAGAACATTGACAAGCAAAAGGGTAACAATGTTTGGAACCTTGGACTTTCAGGCTCCAGATCTCAACATCCACTACAGCTTTTAACGTGACACTATCATCATTTTAGAATAGTATAGTTAGTACATTGCAGACCCCATTACAGCAGTGCTTTGTATATTATCCAGCTTTCCCGAAATTCAAAGCTGACGTGGCATGTTGCCTTAGATTTTCTGTAAATCTTATGGCAGAAAACTGGGATGAGTTATACTAAATATGTTGGTCTGAGATGTCTCTGCTCTGCCCTTTGGGTTATTCAAATAATTTTTATGTTTTTATTTTTGTATAGTTTTTCTTTATATTAATATCTGAGGAAATGTAAACAAAAAAGAAAAGGAAATATGTCTGGTTTTCACATTTTTCATGTTTTTTCTTCTTCATTAATCTTTTTAGGTGCTGCAGTGACTACGGCACATAAGGGGTTAAATAGCAAGTATGCTTCTGATTGATAATGGAAGGGAGGGGGGTATATAATGAACAAAAATCCATGGTATCCTGTCCCTTGGGGGTTATCTGAATTGACAAGGACAGGAGAATAATATAGTATTGTTCTCCGTCCCCTGTACTGTCAGCTGCATGTGTTCTCCTATACTCTGCTTAAAGAGGACCCTTTATATCCTCCTGCACATGCAGTTTTATATCTCATAAGTAGAGATGAGCGAGTACTGTTCAGATCAGCCAATCCGAACAGCACGCACGCATTGAAATGAATGGAAGCACCTGGTACTCCTGCTTTGACGCCGGCCGCTTAACCCCCCGCGTGCTGGCTACGTCCATTCATTTCAATGTGTGCGTGCTGTTCGGATCGGCTGATCCGAACAGTACTCGCTCATCTCTACTCATAAGTAAAGAAAAAAAAAAAAAAAATCTTGCTATCCCATTTTTTCCTCTAGTTACAGGCAGGAACTAGAGCGCGCTCACTGCATATCTCCGAGGGCATAAAAGGTCTTCTTTACATAGTACATCAGGCATCAAAACTAAGAGTACTTGTTGCTCAGGAACAGTGGGGGCTAGAGAACAAATTCCAACTGTGCTGGAATCAGCGGTGCAGAGACTATTAAAGAGGACCTTTCATCAGATTGGGCACAGGCACACTATATACTGCTGGAAAGCCAACAGTGCGCTGAATTCCCGATCTGTGCCCCGGGTAAAGCGCTATCGGTACCGTAGCGCTTTACAGTCAGAAGGGCGTTTCTGACAGTCAGTCAGGAACGTCTTCCACAGCAGCGCCTATCCCGCTGTACTGTGTGAGCAGGGAGGAACGCCCCCTCCCTCTGCTCACAGTGCTCGTCCATAGATGAGTATTATCAGGAGGGGAGCGGGGCGTTCCTCCCCGCTCACATAGCACAGTAATAGTGCAAAAAAAATAAATAAATAAAAGTTTTTAATCCCTCCTTTCCCTAGAATACATATAAAAGTAGAAAATGACTGTGACACACATACACATTAGGTATCCCTGTGTCTGAAAGTGCCCGGTCTACTGAATATAGGGGATCTGCAGTGCACCTGGTCCGTCAGGAAGGGGTTAAAAGGAGCACTGCAGATCCCCTATATTCAGCCAGACTGAATTCCAAGTGGGGGAAGAAAAAACAGTTCTCAAGCTCAGGGAAGGGGCAGACAGACAACCAAAACACCCCCTCCCCTTCCCCAGCAACTACTGCACCCAAAAACTCTGACGATTTTAATTTTTGAAATTTTCCAGTAGCTGCTGTATTTTTCCCCCCTCGGCTTATACTCGAGTCAATAAGTTTTCCCAGTTTTTTGTGGTAAAATTAGGGGCCTCGGCTTATATTCGGGTCGGTTTATACTCGAGTATATACAGTACATAGATATATATATATATATATATACATTAAATATATTATACTATAACATTTGAACAGTCTAAAGAGATAAACACATAAGAAAGAAAAGTTCATTAAGTTTGAAATAAAGTTTATTCAAAACACAAAAAAGTATGCAGACACGGAAACCACGTGTAATTAATTAATACTTATAGGTCCTGACTATCTCAATGCATGTCCCTTGGATCTCCACCGGGGTCAGAGCACTCCTCCATTTACTAAAGTCCACCACCATCTCCTTGGTCTTCCCAGCATTAATCCTGAGGTGGTTCTGTTGGCACCATTCCACAAAGTCCCGGTATACAGTCCTATGAAAATGTTTGGGCACCCCTATTAATCTTAATCATTTTTAGTTCTAAATATTTTGGTGTTTGCAGCAGCCATTTCAGTTTGATATATCTAATAACTGATGGACACAGTAATATTTCAGGATTGAAATGAGGTTTATTGTACTAACAGAAAATGTGCACTATGCAATAAACCAAAATTTGACCAGTGCAAAGGTATGGGCACCTCAACAGAAAAGTGACATTAATATTTAGTAGATCTTCCTTTTGCAAAGATAACAGCCTCTAGTCGCTTCCTGTAGCTTTTAATCAGTTCCTGGATCCTGGATGAAGGTATTTTGGACCATTCCTCTTTACAAAACAGTTCAAGTTAAGTTAGATGGTCGCCGAGCATGGACAGCCCGCTCTCAAATCATCCCACAGATGTTCAATGATATTCAGGTCTGGGGACTGGGATGGCCATTCCAGAACATTGTAATTGTTCCTCTGCATGAATGCCTGAGGATTTGGAGCGGTGTTTTGGATCATTGTCTTGCTGAAATATCCATCCCCTGCGTAACTTCAACTTCGTCACTGATTCTTGAACATTATTCTCAAGAATCTGCTGATACTGAGTGGAATCCATGCGACCCTCAACTTTAACAAAATTCCCGGTGCCGGCATTGGCCACACAGCCCCAAAGCATGATGGAACCTCCACCAAATATTACAGTGGGTAGCAAGTGTTTTTCGTGTAATATTGTTTTTTTTGGACGCCATGCATAATGCCTTTTTGTATGACCAAACAACTCAATCTTTGTTTCATCAGTCCACAGGACCTTCTTCCAAAATGAACTTGGCTTGTCCAAATGTGCATTTGCATACCTCAGGTGACTCTGTTTGTGGCGTGCTTGCAGAAACAGCTTCTTTCTCATCACTCTCTAATACAGCTTCTGATTGTGCAAAGTGCGCTCTATTGTTGACTGATGCACAGTGACACCATCTGCAGCAAGATGATGCTGCAGCTCTTTGGAGGTGGTCTGTGGATTGTCCTTGACTGTTCTCACCATTCTTCTTCTCTGCCTTTCTGATATTTTTCTTGGCCTGCCACTTCTGGGCTTAACAAGAACTGTCCCTGTGGTCTTCCATTTCCTTACTATGTTCCTCACAGTGGAAACTGACAGGTTAAATCTCTGAGACAACTTTTTGTATCCTTCCCCTGAACAACTATGTTGAACAATCTTTGTTTTCAGATCATTTGAGAGTTGTTTTAAGTAGCCCATGATGCCACTCTTCAGAGGAGATTCAAATAGGAGAACAACTTGCAATTGGCCACCTTAAATACCTTTTCTCATGTTTGGATAGATCTGGCTATGAAGTTCAAAGCTCAGTGAGGTTACAAAAACAATTTTGTGCTTCAGTAAGTCAGTAAAAAGTAGTTAGGAGTATTCAAATCAATAAAATGATAAGGGTGCCCATACTTTTGCACCGGTCAAATTTTGGTTTAATGCATGTTGCACATTTTCTGTTAGTACAATAAACCTCATTTCACTCCTGAAATATTACTGTGTCCATCAGTTATTAGATATATCAAACTGAAATGGCTGCTGCAAACACCAAAATATTTAGAACTAAAAATGATTAAGATTAATAGGGGTGCCCAAACTTTTTCATAGGACTGTAAGTCTCTGTACTCCCTGTCGTCGCCATCAGTGATAAGGCCGACTATAGCAGAGTCATCGGAGGACTTCTGTAAGTAACAGCTGGATGAGTTGTGCCTAAAGTCAGCAGTGTACAGTGTGAAGAGGAATGGGGCAAGAACTGTACCTTGTGGTGCCCCCGTACTACAGATCACAGTGTCAGACACACAGCCCTGGGCTCTCATATACTGAGGGCAATTTTTCAGGTAGTCTAGGATCCAGTTGGACAGGTGATGGTCCACACCACCAAGGTTCAGCTTCGGGGTATAACAGTCCATGGGGTCTCATCTTCCATGGTGGCAGCTGTGTGTGGGGTGGGGTGGGGGGTTGGGGAAGATGTGTGATTTGGGGTATAACAGTCTGTGGGGTCTTTTGGGTGATGGGAGTTTAATAGTCCATGGGGGGTGGGTGGTTTGATAGTCCATGTATCTCATCTTCCTCTTGTTTGGTGGCAGCTGAACACGTATTGGGCAGCGATCTCCACAGTGGCCTCTTCTTCTCCCAGTAGGATGTAGAGTTTCCTATGGTGAAGGGAGAGTTGGCTTGGAGTCAAATCTATTGAAGAATAGATTAAGCTCATTAAGCCACTTCCTGTCACCTTCTGTCTGGTGACCAGCCTTTTGCTTATGTCCAGATATCACCTTCCCCCATCTGTAGGTCCATCTTCTGCCTGTAGTTGGCTTTCCCCTCTCTGATTAGTTGTCTCAATTGTTTTGGCACTTCCCCAAGGCCATTTTTGTCACCAGATCTAAAGATTCTCTTTTTCTGCTTGAGAACAGCTTTAATCTCAGAGTTGATCCATGGTCTGTTATTGGAGAAACACCAGTAACGCTGGGTTCACACCTGCGTCTGGGGTCTCCGTTCTGTGGTTTCCGTCTTCTGCATGCCAGAAGACGGAAACCACAGACCGGGTCCGGCCGTGCACGGCGGTGAGCGTTTTGCGCTCTCCGCCGCGAAACCGGATTTTTTTATCTGGACACAGAGTACTGCATGTCCGACTCTGTGTCCGGATTATAAAACCCGGTTTCGCGGCGGAGAGCGCAAAACGCTCACTGCCGCGCACGGGCGGACAGCTTTCTCACCCATTCAAATGAATGGGTGAGAAAGTCTCCTGCAGGCTTCCGTCTCCTGCATCTGTTTTATGCAGGAAACGGAAACCTGCAATAAGGACCGACGACGCAGATGTGAACGAGCCCTAAGTGTGATCCTCTGTCATGTAATACTGTCTGCTGATTCATATATATACAAATACAAATGTGCTTTATTAGCATTACCAAAGAATAAGATATTTTTTTCTTCATGATGCCACCATTAATTATTCTGTATAATGTCCTGGGAAGCAGGAAAAAAATTCAGAATGGGGTGGATTTGAAGAAAAAATGCATTTCTGCGACTTTCTTACGGGCTTCGGTTTTACAGCGTTCACTGTGCAGCCAAAATGACATGTCCCCTGTATTCTGTGTTTTGGTATGATTCCGGGGATACCAAATTTATATGGTTTTATTTACATTTTGACCCCTTAAAAAAAAAAATCTGTTAAATTTTTTTTCTAAAAGTCGCCATATTCTGACAGCTGTAACTTTTTTATACGTCAGTGTACGGGGATGCATAGGGCGTCTTTTTTTGCGGGGCCGGGTGTAATTTTTAGTTCTACCGTTTTTGGGGAAATGCTATTGCTTTGATCACTTTTTATTCAAATTTTTATCAGAATCAAAACAGTGAAAAAACGGCGATTTGGCACTTTTGACTATTTTTCCCGCTAAGGCGTTTACCGAACAGAAAAAATATTTGGATAGCTTTGTAGAGCAGGCGATTTCAGACAGAGGGATACCTAACATGTATGTGTTTCACAGTATTTACCTACTTTTATATGTGTTCTAGGGAAAGGGGGGGGTGATTTGAATTTTTAATACTTTTTCAATTTTTTTTACATTTTTTTTTTTGCATTTATTAGACCCCCTAGGGCAGCGGCTCTCAACCTGTGGGTCGCGACCCCGGCGGGGGACGAACGACCAAAACACAGGGGTCGCCTAAAGCCATCGGAAAATACATATTTCCGATGGCTTTAGCACAGGGGTAGAGAACATACGGCTCTCCAGCTGTTGCAAAACTACAACTCCCAGCATGCATACTGGCTCTGCTGTTCTGGGAACTCCCATGGAAGTGAATGGAGCATGCTGGGAGTTGTAGTTTCACAGCAGCTGGAGAGCCAAAGGTTCCCTACCCCTGCTTTAGCAGCTGAGAAGCCACGCTACTGTCTGCAGCAGGGTAGATCCTAGTGGGCTGAAGGACCTGTGATGATGTCACAACCATGTGATCGGACTCTGGGCAGAGCTATTCAGTACAGTGCCGAGTTACACAGGAAGAGGAAGCTGCAGTGAATGGAGACTGGAAGGTAAGATGGAGAGAAGAGAGAGCATGTGTAAGCAAGAGGGGGGGAGGGGGTGCAGGCTGTGTGTGAGCAAGAGGGGAGGAGGGGGGGAGGGGGTGCAGGCTGTGTGTGAGCAAGATAGGGGGGTTCAAGCTGTGTGTGAGCATGATAGGGGGGGTTCAGTCTGTGTGTGAGCAAGGGGGAGGTTCAGCAGACTTTGTGGAAGAGAGCTTTTGTGATTAATCATTATGTTTAAATTATGTTGATTTGTAGCAATGAGAATACATAATGCATATCAGGTATTTACATTCCGAATCATAATTGTAGCAAAATTAAGGCCCCGGGCACAGAGGGGGCAGATTATGGCGCGAAATCCACATCATAATCCACCCCCTCACAATGGAGGTCTATTTAGACCACCAGGCTTGTTTTTTGTGTGAGCGGCATGGTGCTGCTCACGGAAAAAAGAAAAAAAAAAAAAAAAGCGGGCTGCCCTTCAGGCAGATTTCACGGCTCTATGAGCCGTGGCATCCGCCTGTCGGCAGCAACCTCCGGAGTCGGCCCATTAATTTGAGCTGACTCCGGGAGGGAAGCCGTGACAGTCGTGGCAAGCGTGTTTTGACACGAGAGTGACGCGGCTCCCCGCGTCACTCTCAGCGCCTAAATCCGCTATACCGCCCACTGTGTGAACTAGCCCTTACAGTTATGAAGTAGCCACCAAAATTATTTTTTGGTTTGGGGTCACCGCAACATGAGGAACTGTATTGCGGGGTCACGGCATTAGAAAGGTTGAGAACCACTGCCCTAGGGGTGCTGAACCCCAAGAGGTCTGAACACTAATGCAATGCATTACAATGCTAATGCATTGCAAAAAATCATCATTTCTTTTGCAGGCTGCATAGACCAGCCTGCAAAAGAAAGCGATTGCAGACCGGCATGGCAATGTGACAACGGCCCTGGAGCTTGCTCCAGGCGCCAGCGATCACCGGCAAAATGGTGCCTCTAACTGTGGCACCGGAGGGGTTAATGCCTCCGATCGGTCCGGGGATCGATCGGAGACATTAGCGCTGGTTCTCTACTGCTTAAAGCAGTAGACACCCAGTGGCTATGGCGGCCACCCGCCGGTGGCTATGGCGGCTGCCCGGCTCCCAGGCGGTCGCCATAGTTACACACCTTGCATGCGCCGTACTATTACGGCGGATGTAGGGAAGGAGTTTCAGAAAACAAACAAATGCTTCGGAACAAATAAGAAGAATCACAACTTAGACACTAGAAACAAAATTAAGTACCGTATTTTCCGGACTATAAGGCGCACATAAAAACCTACGATTTCCTCAGAAATCGTAAGTGCGGCTTATAGTCCGGTGCGCCTTATATATGGATGGAAGCGGCGGCAAAGACTGCGTGCCGCTTCCATACATACATAAAAGGCACCGTAAGGGTGCATTCACACTACAGAACGCCAGCGTGGATCACAGCCGTACACGCCGGCGTTACAGCAGGGCTGCCGGACACTTCCCATTCATTTCTATGGGAGCCGGCATGCGAGCGCTCCCCATAGAAATGAATGGAAAAAAGCAGTCCATTCATTTCTATGGGGAGCGCTCGCATGCCGGCTCCCATAGAAATGAATGGGAAGTGTCCGGCAGCCCTGCTGTAACGCCGGCGTGTACGGCTGTGATACACGCTGGCGTTACGTAGTGTGAATGCACCCTTAAAAGTTATATTAAACTACCCCCCCCCCCCCCCCCCGTTTTAAAATAAAACCCTGAAACAAAATGTGAAACTTACCGAACGGTGCAGGGTGGGCGGGCATTCAAGCCTCCTCTTCCTCCGATGTCCTGACCACTTCCTCCGGCGCTCGCGAACTGATAATGGCCTGGGCGCATGCGCAATATCATAATGCTTCTACTACGGCTACTGCGCATGCGCCCAAGCCATTATCAGTTCGCGAGCGACGGAGGAGGAGGACGGAACATCGGAGGAAGAGGAGGCCTGAATGCCCGCCCACCCTGCACCGTTCAGTAAGTTTCACATTCTGTTTCAGGGTTTTATTTTAAAACGGGGGGGGGGGGGGGGGTAGTTTAATATAACTTTTACGGTTGGGCTCTATCAGCATGATTTTGCTGATAGAGCCCCTTTAACTCCTCGCCTGCCGAGCGCTTCCAATAGAAGAGGCTGGCACGCGGGGGGTTAAGCGGCTGCTGACAAAGTCTGCGTGCCGCCGCTTTCAATAACATATAATGCGCACCGGACTGCGCCTTATAGTCCGGTGCGCCTTATATATGAACAGAGACGGACTATAAGGCGCTCATGGGCAATGCGCCTTATAGTCCAGTGCGCCTTATAGTCCGTAAAATACGGTAAACACGACCTGTACAAGAAACAGCCAGCAAGAAATGAGGGGCTCAACATATAAAAAAAAAATCAATCACAGCCTAAGAGGCCTAACAGGTAGGAATGCTTGTAATGGAGCTTTTACATTTAGAGATGCTAGATTGCTAAAAAATCTGATTTTTAATCAATAAAACAACAGTTTAAAACTTTCGAGTATTCAACTTCAAAATGACACTTCTGCATATAAATTATGATCCTTTTCAGCATGAACCTCCATGATATCTTGGTCAGGATTTTGAAGTAGTAGCAGAATATTTTCTTTTTGGGCAGCAGTTGGTCTTGTTAACCCCAAAGTAAGGTCACTCTGGACTTAACGTAACTCTCGTGAAATATTTTTGCTTGCAGGCTCCTTCGAGGTACTGTCTTTCATTGGAAACTGACTTTCCTCTAATTTCTCACATGACGACAGCCATTTGGTCAAGAATTGGTTGATTTCTTCAGCTGATTCTTCACTTACTTTGTCGCCTTCAATCAATGTTACTGCAGTTTTCAGTTTACCTGCAATCGTTGCTTTTTCAGTTTCACTTAACAAGACATGTGCTAAACTATTGTAGTGTCCAGTATGACTTTTGTGGTAAATTAAAATCACAAAGTTTTCCCACTGCGAGACAATCATCGAAGCAAGGCAGATTTTCCCAATTTTGCAAGAACCTTGAGACTTCATAGTTCTTTTTCCAGTGCTCCCTGAATGAAAATGTCCACTTCTCTTGCAAGCGTAGTAATAACGTAGGCAGTCTGAGGAGCCAGGAACT
This sequence comes from Leptodactylus fuscus, assembly GCF_031893055.1. NCBI lineage: Eukaryota > Metazoa > Chordata > Amphibia > Anura > Leptodactylidae > Leptodactylus > Leptodactylus fuscus. The sequence goes on along the minus strand of NC_134275.1, from coordinate 22,536,107 downwards.
TTAATGTGCTTTGCTCCAGTGGTTTGCACAAACGCTTGCTTAGCAGATTTTTGCTCCTTCTCTTTCCAGCAAAAAAAATCTGTGAAAAAACAATAAAATGCATGAAATAGGATAAGTGAATGTCAAATATCTCCCTGTATAAAAATTAGTTTCTGTCTGTGCTTTATGCGCGACCAAATGACTGGACCGATCTTCACCAGATTTCACCATTAAAACATTCTTTTTTTGTGGATAAGACGTCGGAATAGCCTTTAGAAAGGCTATTCGTCTCTTACCTTTAGACATGGTCTCCGCCGCGCTGTTTCTTAGAAATACCGTTTTTTACCGGTATGCAAATGAGTTCTCTTGCAGCGATGGGGGCGAGCCCCAGCGCTCAAACAGCGATGAGGGCATCCCCACCGCTGCCAGAGAATTGTCTCCAAGCGCCGCCTCCTTCTTCGTCCGCCACGTCATCTTCATTGTCTTCCGGCGCAGGCTCGTAACTTTTAGCAGAGCACACTGCGCAGGCGCACAGGTAACGGGAAAATGGCCGCTTGCACAGTATTGTTAGCGGCCATTGCCTGCGCCGGAAGAAGACATTGAACATGACGCAGTGGACGAAGAAGGAGGTGACGCTTGGAAACACTTCTCTGGCAACGGTGGGGCCGCCCCCATCGCTGTTTGAGCGCCCCCATCGCTGCCAGAGAACTCATTTTCATATTGGTAAAACCCGGTATTTCTAAGGAATGGCGCGGCAGAGACCACGTCTAAAGGTAAGAGACGAATAGTATTTCTAAAGGCTATTCTGACGTCCTATCCACAAAAAAAAAAAAAAAAAAAAAAAGTTTTAATGGTAGAATCCCTTTAAGACCAAGTCCCAACTCACTCAGACGTACCATTGCTGAGATACAGCTTTCCCAAAACAATGCCCCCCCCCCCCATTAGCCAATACAAACTTGCAAGTCTTTCACTCATATTCCAACTGCAATACACACGGTCACTCCACATGCACAATACAACACTAATATCCAAACTGAGATACATGCATCAGAGGATTAGATACACGTGTCAGCACACAGTATCATACGCCATAGGATTAGATATGGGCATCAGCACACAGTCCCACACGCCAGAGGATTATAAATAAGTATAATACCTTGCATGTTTGAAAATAGCAGATGCTCTTGAATATTTTCATAAGCGTGCACATGAGTACAATGAGTTCGCAAGTTATCCATACAGACATTTTCAAATGAACACGTATCGTAAGGACAGCGTAATATTTTCCTTTTTCCACTTGTAACTCCATGAACAACTTTTTTATGCTTTCTTAAATTGCTAGCAGTGGAAAACTTTTTGTGGCAGATGTTACAAAAATTCAGTTCTTCACTTGCCATTGTGCAGAAATGAGAAAAGTGAAAACCAAAACCGTGATGAGAAGCCAAAAGACTTCACTTCCACATTTGCTATGGTGCAAAAACACTTGCTTAGCAGATTTTAGCTCCTTTTCTTTCCAGCCAAAAAAAATCTGTGAAAAAAAAAAAAGAATAAAAAGAATAAAAGTCTCGATTGAGAGACTATACCTGGTATTAATCCCAGCGTCATTGCTAAACAAAGGCCTCTTGGAAGGTCGGGCATGAGGCTAAAGGGAGCAGCCATTATTGGGTTGTTTCACTGGAATCCTGTCTTAAGATGGGCTTGCACATTCCAGTGAGCGCCCTCTATTGGTTTGCAACAATGAGGCAGCAACTGTCTTCCTAATTACATCATGGAAGGCAGATTTGCATATTCTTCCCATAGTTCCTTGCAAAGTGGAGTGCTAAAGGCTTAACAAGTCTCCACACACCTATATGGTGGTCTCTCCCTAAGGAGTGACAATATCCCCCAAACCCTGTCTAAGCCTCTCACCTCTACCAGGTTATAGTCCTCTCTACATCGGGCTGATGAGATCCAACCAGATCGAAACAGCTGTCCTCGATTGAGAGACTATACCTGGTATTAATCCCAGCGTCATTGCTAAACAAAGGCCTCTTGGAAGGTCGGGCATGAGGCTAAAGGGAGCAGCCATTATTGGGTTGTTTCACTGGAATCCTGTCTTAAGACGGGCTTGTACATTCCAGTGAGCGCCCTCTATTGGTTTGCAACAATGAGGCAGCAACTGTCTTCCTAATTACATCATGGAAGGCAGATTTGCATATTCTTCCCATAGTGAAATAGGATAAGTGAATGTCAAATATCTCCCTATATAAAAATTTGTTCGTCTGTGCTTTATGCGCGACCAAACGACAGGACCGCTCTTTACCAAATTTGGCACTCAGATCCGGTAAAGGTTTCCCAAAACAATGACCCCTCCATTGGCCAATACAAGCCTGCAAGTCTTTTACTCATATTCCAACTGCCAGACACACGGTCACTCCACTTGTACAATCCAACACTGATATCCAAAGAGATATATATAGATATATATATATATATATATATATATATATATATATATATATATATATATGGTTGTGACTAAATACTAGACGCCATAAGGACCTGGTCCTTACGGCATCTAGTATTTAGCCAGCTCAGTGTGAGTTGTCTATTTCCCATTACTGGTAAGGACCTTTTTGCCCCCTAGTGGTTGGGTCCTTAACTGATATAGTATTTAGCCAGCTCACAGTGAATTGGCTAAATACTGTACTCCAGAGAGACCAGGTCCTCACCAGTGATAGTATATATATGTATACAGCCAGGTCCTCACCAGTGATGGTATTTAGCCACTGAACTGTTTACTATACTCCGTAAGGACCTTTTCCATCTTTCATGTACTTACAGGGTTTCATCCTGGTGAGGTCCTTCCAGTGATAGTATTTAGCCGTCTCACACTGTATCCATGTATCATATACTGTACTTAGGAGGTGTCAGATGGTATAAGATATACAGTATATGCGCGCACATAACTACCATATATATAACTACCATATATATCCGCGCACATAAATATGCGCGCACATAACTACCATATTTATAACTACCATATATAACCGCGCACATAAATATGCGCGTACATAAATATGCGCGCACATAACTACCATATATATAACTACCATATATATGCGTGCACATAACTACCATATATATAACTACCATATATATACGCGCACATAAATATGCGCGCACATAACCACCATATATAATTACCATATATATGCGCGCACATAAATATGCGCGCACATAACTACCATATATATAACTACTATATATATGCGCGCACATAAATATGCACACACATAACTACCATATATATAACTACCATATATATACGCGCACATAAATATGCGCGCACATAACCACCATATATATAACTACCATAAATATGCGCGCACATAAATACGCGCGTACATAAATATGCGCGCACATAACTACCATATATAACTACCATATATATAACTACCATATCTATGCGCGCACATAAATATGCGCGCACATAACTACCATATATATATAACTACCATATATATGCGTGCACATAACTACTATATATATAACTGCCATAAATATGCGCGTACATAACTACCATATATAACTATCATATATATAACTACCATATTTATGCGCGCACATAACTACCATATATATAACTACCATATATATGCGCGCACATAAATATGCACGCACATAACTACCATATATATACGCACACATAAATATGCACGTACATAACCACCATATATAATTACCATATATATGCGCGCACATAAATATGCGCGCACATAACTACCATATATATAACTACTATATATATGCGCGCACAAATATGCACACACATAACTACCATATATATAACTACCATATATATACCCGCACATAAATATGCGCGCACATAACCACCATATATATAATTACCATACATATGCGTGCACATAAATATGCGCGCACATAACCACCATATATAACTACCATATATATGTGCGCACATAACTACCATATATATGCGCGCACATAAATATGCGCGCACATAAATATGCGCGCACATAAATATGCGCGCACATAAATATGCGCGCACATAAATATGCGCGCACATAAATATGCGCGCACATAAATATGCGCGCACATAAATATATATATATAACTACCATATATATGCGCGCACATAACTACCATATATATGCGCGCACATAACTACCATATATATAACTACCATATATATGCGCGCACATAAATATGTGCGCACATAAATATGCGCGCACATAAATATATATATAACTACCATATATATGCGCGCACATAACTACCATATATAACTACCATATATATGTACGCACATAACTACCATATATATAACTACCATATATATACGCGCACATAAATATGCGCGCACATAACCACCATATATATAATTACCATACATATGCGTGCACATAAATATGCGCGCACATAACCACCATATATATAACTACCATAAATATGCGCGCACATAAATACGCGCGTACATAAATATGCGCGCACATAACTACCATATATAACTACCATATATATAACTACCATATCTATGCGCGCACATAAATATGCGCGCACATAACTACCATATATATATAACTACCATATATATGCGTGCACATAACTACTATATATATAACTGCCATAAATATGCGCGTACATAACTACCATATATAACTACCATATATATAACTACCATATTTATGCGCGCACATAACTACCATATATATAACTACCATATATATGCGCGCACATAAATATGCACGCACATAACTACCATATATATATAACTACCATATATATGCGCGCACATAAATATGCACGCACATAACTACCATATATATACGCACACATAAATATGCACGTACATAACCACCATATATAATTACCATATATATGCGCGCACATAAATATGCGCGCACATAACTACCATATATATAACTACTATATATATGCGCGCACATAAATATATATATAACTACCATATATATGCGCGCACATAACTACCATATATAACTACCATATATATGTACGCACATAACTACCATATATATAACTACCATATATATACGCGCACATAAATATGCGCGCACATAACCACCATATATATAATTACCATACATATGCGTGCACATAAATATGCGCGCACATAACCACCATATATATAACTACCATAAATATGCGCGCACATAAATACGCGCGTACATAAATATGCGCGCACATAACTACCATATATAACTACCATATATATAACTACCATATCTATGCGCACACATAAATATGCGCGCACATAACTACCATATATATATAACTACCATATATATGCGTGCACATAACTACTATATATATAACTGCCATAAATATGCGCGTACATAACTACCATATATAACTACCATATATATAACTACCATATTTATGCGCGCACATAACTACCATATATATAACTACCATATATATGCGCGCACATAAATATGCACGCACATAACTACCATATATATATAACTACCATATATATGCGCGCACATAAATATGCACGCACATAACTACCATATATATACGCACACATAAATATGCACGTACATAACCACCATATATAATTACCATATATATGCGCGCACATAAATATGCGCGCACATAACTACCATATATATAACTACTATATATATGCGCGCACATAAATATGCACACACATAACTACCATATATATAACTACCATATATATACCCGCACATAAATATGCGCGCACATAACCACCATATATATAATTACCATACATATGCGTGCACATAAATATGCGCGCACATAACCACCATATATATAACTACCATATATATGCGCGCACATAACTACCATATATATAACTACCATATATATGCGCGCACATAAATATGCGCGCACATAAATATGCGCGCACATAAATATATATATAACTACCATATATATGCGTGCACATAACTACCATATATATAACTGCCATATATATAACTACCATATTTATGCGCGCACATAACTATCATATATATAACTACCATTTATATCCGCGCACATAAATATGCGCGCACATAACTACCATATATATATATATATATATAACTACCATATATATGCGCGCACATAAATATGCGCGCACATAACTACCATATATATAACTACCATATATATGCGCGCACATAAATATGCACGCACATAACTACCATATATATACGCACACATAAATATGCACGTACATAACCACCATATATAATTACCATATATATGCGCGCACATAAATATGCGCGCACATAACTACCATATATATAACTACTATATATATGCGCGCACATAAATATGCACACACATAACTACCATATATATAACTACCATATATATACCCGCACATAAATATGCGCGCACATAACCACCATATATATAATTACCATACATATGCGTGCACATAAATATGCGCGCACATAACCACCATATATATAACTACCATATATATGCGCGCACATAACTACCATATATATAACTACCATATATATGCGCGCACATAAATATGCGCGCACATAAATATGCGCGCACATAAATATATATATAACTACCATATATATGCGTGCACATAACTACCATATATATAACTGCCATATATATAACTACCATATTTATGCGCGCACATAACTACCATATATATAACTACCATATATATGCGCGCACATAAATATGCACGCACATAACTACCATATATATATAACTACCATATATATGCGCGCACATAAATATGCACGCACATAACTACCATATATATACGCACACATAAATATGCACGTACATAACCACCATATATAATTACCATATATATGCGCGCACATAAATATGCGCGCACATAACTACCATATATATAACTACTATATATATGCGCGCACATAAATATGCACACACATAACTACCATATATATAACTACCATATATATACCCGCACATAAATATGCGCGCACATAACCACCATATATATAACTACCATATATATGCGCGCACATAACTACCATATATATAACTACCATATATATGCGCGCACATAAATATGCGCGCACATAAATATGCGCGCACATAAATATGCGCGCACATAAATATGCGCGCACATAAATATGCGCGCACATAAATATATATATAACTACCATATATATGCGTGCACATAACTACCATATATATAACTGCCATAAATATGCGCGCACATAACTACCATATATATGCGCGCACATAACTACCATATATATAACTACCATATATATGCGCGCACATAAATATGCACGCACATAACTACCATATATATGCGCGCACATAACTACCATATATATAACTACCATATATATGCGCGCACATAAATATGCGCGCACATAAATATGCGCGCACATAACTATCATATATATAACCACCATTTATATCCGCGCACATAAATATGCGCGCACATAACTACCATATATATATATATATATAACTACCATATATATGCGCGCACATAAATATGCGCGCACATAACTACCATATATATAACTACCATATATATGCGCGCACATAAATATGCGCGCACATAACTACCATATATATATAACTACCATATATATGCGTGCACATAACTACCATATATATAACTACCATAAATATGCGCGCACATAAATACGCGCGTACATAAATATGCGCGCACATAACTACCATATATAACTACCATATATATAACTACCATATCTATGCGCGCACATAAATATGCGCGCACATAACTACCATATATATATATAACTACCATATATGCGTGCACATAACTACCATATATATAACTGCCATAAATATGCGCGTACATAACTACCATATATAACTACCATATATATGCGAGCACATAACTACGCGCGCACATAACTATGCGCGCACATAACTACCATATATATAACTACCATATTTATGCGCGCACATAACTACCATATATATATAACTACCATATATATGCGCGCACATAAATATGCACGCACATAACTACCATATATATACGCACACATAAATATGCACGTACATAACCACCATATATAATTACCATATATATGCGCGCACATAAATATGCGCGCACATAACTACCATATATATAACTACTATATATAAGCGCGCACATAAATATGCACACACATAACTACCATATATATAACTACCATATATATACCCGCACATAAATATGCGCGCACATAACCACCATATATATAATTACCATACATATGCGTGCACATAAATATGCGCGCACATAACCACCATATAAATAACTACCATATATATGCGCGCACATAACTACCATATATATAACTACCATATATATGCGCGCACATAAATATGCGCGCACATAAATATGCGCGCACATAAATATGCGCGCACATAAATATGCGCGCACATAAATATGCGCGCACATAAATCTATATATAACTACCATATATATGCGCGCACATAACTACCATATATAACTACCATATATATGCACGCACATAACTACCATATATATAACTACCATATATATACGCGCACATAAATATGCGCGCACATAACCACCATATATATAATTACCATACATATGCGTGCACATAAATATGCGCGCACATAACCACCATATATATAACTACCATAAATATGCGCGCACATAACCACCATATATATAACTACCATAAATACGCGCGCACATAAATACGCGCGCACATAAATACGCGCGCACATAAATATGCGCGCACATAAATATGCGCGCACATAAATATGCGCGCACATAAATATGCGCGCACATAAATATGCGCGCACATAAATATGCGCGCACATAACTACCATATATAACTACCATATATATAACTACCATATCTATGCGCGCACATAAATATGCGCGCACATAACTACCATATATATATAACTACCATATATATGCGTGCACATAACTACTATATATATAACTGCCATAAATATGCGCGTACATAACTACCATATATAACTACCATATATATGCGAGCACATAACTACGCGCGCACATAACTACGCGCGCACATAACTACGCGCGCACATAACTACGCGCGCACATAACTACGCGCGCACATAACTACGCGCGCACATAACTACGCGCGCACATAACTACGCGCGCACATAACTACGCGCGCACATAACTACGCGCGCACATAACTACGCGCGCACATAACTACGCGCGCACATAACCACCATATATATAATTACCATACATATGCGTGCACATAAATATGCGCGCACATAACCACCATATATATAATTACCATACATATGCGTGCACATAAATATGCGCGCACATAACTACCATATATATAACTACCATATATATGCGCGCACATAACTACCATATATATGCGCGCACATAAATATGCGCGCACATAAATATGCGCGCACATAAATATGCGCGCACATAAATATGCGCGCACATAAATATGCGCGCACATAAATATGCGCGCACATAAATATGCGCGCACATAAATATATATATAACTACCATATATATGCGTGCACATAACTACCATATATATAACTGCCATAAATATGCGCGCACATAACTACCATATATAACTACCATATATATGCGCGCACATAACTACCATATATATAACTACCATATATATGCGCGCACATAAATATGCGCGCACATAAATATGCGCGCACATAAATATGCGCGCACATAAATATGCGCGCACATAACTACCATATATAACTACCATATATATGCGCGCACATAACTACCATATATATAACTACCATATATATGCGCGCACATAAATATGCGCGCACATAAATATGCGCGCACATAAATATGCGCGCACATAAATATGCGCGCACATAAATATGCGCGCACATAAATATGCGCGCACATAAATATGCGCGCACATAAATATGCGCGCACATAAATATGCGCGCACATAAATATGCGCGCACATAACTACCATATATATGCGCGCACATAACTACCATATATATAACTACCATATATATGCGCGCACATAAATATGCGCGCACATAAATATGCGCGCACATAAATATGCGCGCACATAAATATGCGCGCACATAAATATGCGCGCACATAAATATGCGCGCACATAAATATGCGCGCACATAAATATGCGCGCACATAAATATGCGCGCACATAAATATGCGCGCACATAAATATGCGCGCACATAAATATGCGCGCACATAAATATGCGCGCACATAAATATGCGCGCACATAAATATGCGCGCACATAAATATGCGCGCACATAAATATGCGCGCACATAAATATGCGCGCACATAAATATGCGCGCACATAAATATGCGCGCACATAACTACCATATATATGCGCGCACATAACTACCATATATATAACTACCATATATATGCGCGCACATAAATATGCGCGCACATAAATATGCGCGCACATAAATATGCGCGCACATAAATATGCGCGCACATAAATATGCGCGCACATAAATATGCGCGCACATAAATATGCGCGCACATAACTATCATATATATAACTACCATTTATATCCGCGCACATAAATATGCGCGCACATAACTACCATATATATATATATATATAACTACCATATATATGCGCGCACATAAATATGCGCGCACATAACTACCATATATATAACTACCATATATATGCGCGCACATAAATATGCGCGCACATAACTACCATATATATATAACTACCATATATATGCGTGCACATAACTACCATATATATAACTACCATAAATATGCGCATACATAAATATGCGCGCACATAACTACCATATATAGAACTGCCATAAATATGCGCGCACATAAATATGTGCGCACATATCTACCATATATAACTACCATATATATGCGCGCACATAACTACCATATATATAACTACCATAAATATGCGCGCACATAACTACCATATATATGCGCGCACATAAATATGCACGCACATAACTATCATATATATAACTACCATATATATCCGCGCACATAAATATGCGCGCACATAACTACCATATATATAACTACCATATATATGCGCGCACATAAATATGCGCGCACATAACTACAATATATATAACTACCATATATATACGCGCACATAAATATGTGCGCACATAACTACAATATATATAACTTCCATATATGCGCGCACATTAATAAGCGCCCACATTAATATGCGCCCACATTAATATGTGCCCACATAACTACCATATTTATAACTACCATATATATACGCGCACATAAATATGCGCGCACATAAATATGCGCGCATATAACCACCATATAATTACCATATATATGCGCGCACATAAGTACCATATATATAACTACCATAAATATGCGCGCACATAACCACCATATATATATAATTACCATAAATATGCGCGCACATAACCACCATATATATATAATTACCATATATATGCGCGCACATAAATATGCGCGGACATAACTACCATATATATATAATTACCATAAATATGCGCGGACATAACCACCATATATATAATTACCATATATATGCGCGCACATAACTACCATATATAACTACCATAAATATGCGCGCACGTATATATGCGTGCACATAACCACCATATATATAATTACCATAAATATGTGCGCACATAACTACCATTTATATAACTACCATATATATGCGCGCGCATAAATATGCGCGCATGTGCAGGGTGTCCCAAAAAAATTTATACACATATGATACACACAGCTGATAACTCAATTATTTATTCTTTCTTTACAGACTGAACCCATTAAACCAAGTGATGGCACTTGACTTTGAAGAAAGGAAAATTATTCTAAAATGCTACTGGAAGTATGAAAACGCAGTAGAAGTGCAAAGACAATTCGTGACTCGGATATGTGAATCCCTTCATTGAATGTAAGGCATTGAATGTGATGACATGACCATTATTCAGTGTGGTGTAAATATATGAGTACTGTATACTGCTTATATATAGTAGATAAGTGCTGTATTACACAGAAGCCGCATGGCTTGTAACATCGGCAGCAGTTTTGTGAGTGAAGCCGCTGTTTTCTGGTAAAACCCAAAACCAAAAACTTTCGGCGCATGGTGGGTCAGAATTCAACGCATGCGCAAGTCGGCTTTGCCAGCGGACCTCAGCCATTTTTTTGTGGCCGCTTACATGAGCAGGTGCAGTACACACCTGTAGTTCTATGGAGTTCTTACTGCGCCTGCTTGTGTAAGCGGCCACAAAAAAAAGGGCCACCCACATGTGAAGTTGGCTCTGCCCGAGGCCCACAGGCAGAGCCGACTTGCGCATGCATTGAATTTTGACCTACTGTGCGCCGAAAGAAGGTGAAGAGGCCGATGCTGACGAAGATGGAGGCAGCGCTGCAGAGAGTTCTCTCGCAGCATTAGTACGTGCCGCCCCCACTACTGTCTGAGCGCTGGGGCCCGCCCCCAGTGCCGCAAGATTTACATACCGACAACAGGATTTCAGGCAAACGGCGGCACGGAGAAGACAACGAAACGTAGGAGACGAATAGCCTTTCTTAAAGGGATCCTATCATTTAATCACTTTTTTTTTCTAGTTGACACGTCGGAATAGCCTTAAGAAAGGCTATTTGTCTCCTACCTTTATCCGTCGTCTATGGCCCGCAGTTTGGTAGAAATACCAGGTTTTTACTGGTACGCAAATGAGTTCTTTCACAGCACTGGGGCGGGCCCCAGCACTCAGACAGCACTGTGGATGTCCCCAAGGCTGCCAGAGAACTCTCTCTAGCGACTCCTCCATCTTCAACAGCAACCACCTCCTCTACGTCTTCTTCCAGCTGGGGTCACACTCCGGCGCCTGCGCAGTCTGCTCTGCCATCGGGACGCAGGCAAGAGCCGAGTGCACAGGCCGGACAGCGGCCATTTTTTTTGGAGGCCGCTACGCGCGCATGCGCAGTACACTCCTGTAGTTGTATGGAGAACAGGAGCGTACTGCGCATGCGCGTGTAGCGGCCTCCAAAAAAATGGCCGCCGGCCAGCTTGTGCACTCGGCTCTTGCCTGCGTCCCAATGGCAGACAGACTGCACAGGTGCCGAAGCCCCATGCAGCCCACATCTCTCCCCCACAGTACACCATGCAGCCCACATCTCTCCCCCACAGTACACCATGCAGCCCACATCTCTCCCCCACAGTACACCATGCAGCCCACATCTCTCCCCCACAGTACACCATGCAGCCCACATCTCTCCCCCACAGTACACCATGCAGCCCACATCTCTCCCCCACAGTACACCATGCAGCCCACATCTCTCCCCCACAGTACACCATGCAGCCCACATCTCTCCCCCACAGTACACCCTGCAGCCCACATCTCTCCCCCACAGTACACCCTGCAGCCCACATCTCTCCCCCACAGTACACCCTGCAGCCCACATCTCTCCCCCACAGTACACCCTGCAGCCCAAATCTCTCCCCCACAGTACACCCTGCAGCCCACATCTCTCCCCCACAGTACACCCTGCAGCCCACATCTCTCCCCCACAGTACACCCTGCAGCCCACATCTCTCCCCCACAGTACACCCTGCAGCCCACATCTCTCCCCCACAGTACACCCTGCAGCCCACATCTCTCCCCCACAGTACACCCTGCAGCCCACATCTCTCCCCCACAGTACACCCTGCAGCCCACATCTCTCCCCCACAGTACACCCTGCAGCCCACATCTCTCCCCCACAGTACACCCTGCAGCCCACATCTCTCCCCCACAGTACACCCTGCAGCCCACATCTCTCCCCCACAGTACACCCTGCACCCCACATCTCTCCCCCACAGTACACCCTGCACCCCACATCTCTCCCCCACAGTACACCCTGCACCCCACATCTCTCCCCCACAGTACACCCTGCACCCCACATCTCTCCCCCACAGTACACCCTGCACCCCACATCTCTCCCCCACAGTACACCCTGCACCCCACATCTCTCCCCCACAGTACACCCTGCACCCCACATCTCTCCCCCACAGTACACCCTGCACCCCACATCTCTCCCCCACAGTACACCCTGCACCCCACATCTCTCCCCCACAGTACACCCTGCACGCCACATCTCTCCCCCACAGTACACCATGCACCCCACAGTACACCATGCAGCCCACATCTCTCCCCCACAGTACACCATGCGCCCCACTTCTCTCCCCCACAGTACACCCTGCACCCCACATCTCTCCCCCACAGTACACCCTGCACGCCACATCTCTCCCCCACAGTACACCATGCACCCCACAGTACACCATGCAGCCCACATCTCTCCCCACAGTACACCATGCGCCCCACTTCTCTCCCCCACAGTACACCATGCGCCCCACTTCTCTCCCCCACAGTACACCATGCGCCCCACTTCTCTCCCCACAGTACACCATGCGCCCCACATCTCTCCCCCACAGTACACCAGGCACCCCACATCTCTCCCCCACAGTACACCAGGCACCCCACATCTCTCCCCCACAGTACACCAGGCACCCCACATCTCTCCCCCACAGTACACCATGCACCCCACATCTCTCCCCCACAGTACACCAGGCACCCCACATCTCTCCCCCACAGTACACCATGCACCCCACATCTCTCCCCCACAGTACACCATGCACCCCACATCTCTCCCCCACAGTACACCATGCACCCCACATCTCTCCCCCACAGTACACCATGCACCCCACTTCTCTCCCCACAGTACACCATGCACCCCACTTCTCTCCCCACAGTACATCATGCACCCCACATCTCTCCCCCACAGTACACCATGCACCCCACATCTCTCCCCCACAGTACACCATGCACCCCACTTCTCTCCCCACAGTACACCATGCACCCCACATCTCTCCCCCACAGTACACCATGCACCCCACATCTCTCCCCCACAGTACACCATGCACCCCACTTCTCTCCCCACAGTACATCATGCACCCCACATCTCTCCCCCACAGTACACCATGCGCCCCACATCTCTCCCCCACAGTACACCATGCGCCCCACTTCTCTCCCCACAGTACACCATGCGCCCCACATCTCTCCCCCACAGTACACCAGGCGCCCCACATCTCTCCCCCACAGTACACCATGCGCCCCACATCTCTCCCCCACAGTACACCATGCGCCCCACATCTCTCCCCCACAGTACACCATGCACCCCACATCTCTCCCCCACAGTACATCATGCACCCCAATTCTCTCCCCCCAAACTACACACACACACACACATCAGCAGACTGTATTACATGGCAGCGGATCGCACTCTACATTAGAACGCCAGGCACTTGCCACAAGCCAAAAAACTTTCCTTCGTTCACTGAACGAACCGTGGGAAGCAAGCCAATCACAGAGCACTGACGCCAGCCAATGAGAGAGAGCATTGACGTGACATGTGACTTCCGGTTTACTGTTTGGCCGGGGATCGCATTTCCGGTGCGGTATCTTTGTCAGCGCTGCTTCCAGTAAGGTAATGTGAACTTTGTTTTGTGGTTTTCTCTTATTTCTATGCGGTTTGTCTGTGCAGCAGCCCTGTGTGACTGATAGCGCGCGGTAGTGCAGCCTGCGGGGAGCCATTCTCTGTAGGCATTAGTATTGGCGCCTGTGCATTGAAGCGTCACCTATGTGCTCTATACTGTAGGGGACTTATAGCTTTCCTATTATAAAGCATTATTATAAATGGAGTCCCATGTACATGCGGTTTATTATCTACTCTTTCTAAAGAGGCGTTCACACCTTCAGGCTTTGTTTATTGTTTCTTTGATGCTAAAATGACATATAGAAACAAAATTGGTAAATAATTGGGTATATTACCCCCAAAAAGGGTCAGAAAATGAGGAAAATGGAAGGGTCAATTACTATTGGGGTAAGTGAATATAAAAACTTAACCTCTATTCATATCAAAGTTAAAAACATAAGAAAAAACTCCCTATTAAAAGACCAAACATTGAGAATATAACTAATCTGAAGTCAATGTGTCAGAAGTATATAGTGTGTATACTGGGTGAGGGGAGGTCTCGGAAATTGATACCACCACGACCCCTCCCCCCCTCCAAACCCACAGAAACAACTGATATATGTGATAGTGTGGACCAGAACCTAAGTCACATATTCATCAGAAATACAATAGTTTTTAATCTGAGGCCTGGTTCACATCTGCATTCGGTATTCTGTTCGGGGGGTCCGCTTGGGGACCCCCCCGAATGAAATACCGAACGCATTGGGAAGCGGTGAGCTTATGAAAGCACACGGAGCTCATAGACTATAATGAGGTCTGTGTGTTTTCTGCGCAGTGTTCGCACGAGTCATGCGCAGAGGAAAATAGTTCATGAACTATTCTGCGGTTAGTTATCATACCATAGCTAGCTCTCCTAGTGGGGAAGAACGGAGCTCAGATTGAGAACTAGTGTATTTATAAAGAATCTCTGAGTTAGGTTCTGGCTCACACTATAACATATATCTAACACATAAAATATTTCTCCTATACAGTGAACAGCGTGGCGGCGAAAAATTAAAATAGCCAAATAGCATTTTTTGTCAACATTTTGCCTCCTGTAAAAATTTTAATATTACTTGATCAAACTATCAGATCTTTCCCCAAATGGTTTCAGCAGTGGTGAACCTAGCCTCTCTGCTGCCTGAGGCGGACAATCGAAAGACTTCCCCCCCCACGATGTTCATCTTTTGAAAGACAGCAGGGGGGGGGGGGGGGGGGGGCATTACAATAAATACAATGCAGTAATACTCACAGGAGACGTCTCCCCACATTTCCAGTCTCTTCCGACAGTGCGCTGTGCGCAGTGCTTTCCAGCAGTATATAGAACTGCCTTTGCCCAAACCCATGAAAGGTCCTCTTTAACATCGGGTCCCGGAGAGGTGAGTAACAGTGTTTATTATGTTCCCTCACCTCCCCTGGGGCTCCGATTATTATACTTGGAGGTCTGCAAAGACCCCCGGGTATAATAATGGCGGTAGTGGGATCGCGGCCTGCCCG
This sequence comes from Leptodactylus fuscus, assembly GCF_031893055.1. Classification (NCBI taxonomy): domain Eukaryota; kingdom Metazoa; phylum Chordata; class Amphibia; order Anura; family Leptodactylidae; genus Leptodactylus; species Leptodactylus fuscus. The sequence goes on along the minus strand of NC_134275.1, from coordinate 22,519,136 downwards.
GGCCTACTCACTGCCGGCCTCTGCGGCCTATAGTAGAAGGGGAAGCGGGGGCGGCAGTGAGCAGGTCTGGGGGGGTAGGTAAATAGGCCGCTGCCTGCTGGAGATACTCCAGCAGGTAGCGGCCTATTATAAAACAAAAAAAGAAGTTTTTATACTTACCGATCTTGTTGTTGCTCTCGCCGCCTCCGTGATCCTCTTCTCATGCAGGCTGACGTCTGAGTAGGCGGCGTCACTAGGCCGCCTACGCTGATACGTACTCAGACGTCTAGGTATCAGCGAGCGTCATCACGTGATGACACCGCCCACGCTGATACCTAGACGTCTGAGTACATATCAGCGTGCGTAGGGGGCCTAGTGACGCCGCCTACGCAGATACATAGACGTCTGAACCAGCACAGAGAGAAGCAGCTCTCCTGCGCTGGTTCAAAGTAAAAAAAAAAAAAAAAGTCGCCCATGCGCCGCCTGAGGCGGCCGCCTCACGTCGCTTCATTAGAGGTGCGGCGCTGGGTTTCAGTAAAAAGCCATCTTGTCCCGCATAAAAAGACGACTTGCCCAGATCCAGACATGCAATTATGAAAAAGTTACAGGTGTCACAATATAGCGACACAATATATTTTTTCTATTTTACAAAGTTTTTCCATTTTTAAAATGTATCAGAACATTACAGATCCTATATAAATGTGGTATCGCAGTGTTCGTACTGCCCCACAGAATACAGGTAACGTCATTTTTTTTACCACACAATGAATGCCATAAAAATTAAACCCATATGAAATTGGTGCAGTTGCATTTTTTTCTCCAATTGCACCTCATTCTGAGTTTTTTGACAGCTTCCCAGTACATTGCATAGGGTATTGAATGGAGCCATTACAATTTGTACCGCAAACAATAAGCCATCCTGTGAGTCTGTGAGGTGAAAAATGAAAAAGTTATGGCTCTTGGAATGTGGGAAGGGAAAACGAAAATGCGAAAATGACCAGGTCCTTAAGGGGTTAAACTATGCTGAATGAAAACTCCAACCACAGCAAACAAGTTAGGGGGTGTTCACACTGATGCTGCTGCCCGCCCTTTGTGAGTCCATCAAAAAGCCAGGCCAAACTGCATAGGGGGCGGCTTCCCGGTGATCAGTTTACAAACACATTCATTTCAATGGGTTTTGAAAGCAAACCGCCAATGTCCATATGCAGCCTCTCCACCTGGAAACCGCTTTTTTTTTTTGTACCCTTATACTGTGCAGAATGCATGCTGGCATATAGAATTCTGTATGCGACATTTTGGAGAAGAAAAGAAAAACCTAGATTACACTTCCAATAATATACATTGAACAATTCTTCTCAGCAAAATCTACAAAATGGTTTAGCAGAGATGACATATAATGTTTCAGTTCAGAGTGCACCGAACGTTCTCAGTCACATCACCCCATAGACACGCTACAAAAAGATCAAAAGACTCAGACCTTTTGGTAAAGTGAACTTTTTGACATGTGGTGTGGTTCTGCATGATGGCGATGTGCCTGAGCGATTGTGTGTGTGGGCGCTCAGCCTGGCAGCCGGGTTACTGTGGTGTTGCTGGGTTGTTCCCCTTGTTGGCGCTGTAATACAGTGGTGGTGGTCGCAATGCAGCGCTGCACCCAATAGAGTATGGAGTGGGATTATACACCTTGCTCAAAATATATGCTAAGAACATCATGTTCATTTTTGTAGAGTTCGCTGACCAGCATAGATAAGTGTCCGGGCATCATAATAATCTATACCTGCAGGGCCTCAGACTGTGCGACAGGTCCTCAGACAGGTCCCGGAAGCTGCAACAACTGCTGCTGATAACAAGAGGGAAGATGATAGGGGCATGGCTGTGAAGGGGGGGGGGGGGCTATGGATAGTATGTGAGGGATACAGGAACCATTTTCAAAGAAGAGTTAGGGCAGGAGAACAGGCATGGAGGATGAATCTGAAGTGACCTGGTGGCTCTAAGGGCCCGTTCACGCAGGCACAGAGAGGGCGAATTATGGTGCGGAATCCACGTCATAATCTGCCCCCTCACAATGGTGATCTATGGAGACCGCTAGCGTTCTTTTTTTTCTGCTAACGGCATGTTTCCGCTAGTGGGAAAAAGAAGCGACTTGACCTTTCTTGAGGCGGATTCCGCCTCAGGAGGTCAATAGAAGTGAATGGGAGGCGTAAACCGCGCTGCGACACGTTTTTTTACGGTCCATTCACTGTCTGGGAGGGAAAAACCGCCTGGCGTTTTCAAGGTCCAAAAACTGCTTCCTAATTAGGAAGTGTTTTTTCTCCAGACCAAATTACGCCACACGTAATTCACGTGTGAACTTAGTCTAAGGCAGCAGAGCGAGTGACCTCCTGTTTGCACGGCAATCCATGCTCAAAAAAGTGGTCACACTGCAATAATGTGATTTTGCTGAAGAAGAAGATAACACGATATGGAAAGACATTATAAGTAGGCAACTATTACGGCGAGGTTCACACCTGCGTCTGTTCTATGATTAGGGTTTCCATCCCGAACTCTGCTTTAAAAATTTGTAGAGAAAAGTACTGCAAGCGGGACTTTTCTCTCTGCGTTTTTCAGGCGTAAACCTGGCAGACCCCATTACAGTCTATGGAGTCCACCAGTGTTTGCGGGTAGCCGCTTTCCGTTCTTCAGATCCCCATTTCGACCCAAAGAACAGAAACCCGAATGCTGGTGTGAACCTACTGTTAATTGTGTAAATGTTCGTTTGGACGATGTCACGAATCACGAGAATATCCTTTTAATATTTCCTTTTATTTTCTTATTCCAGTTCCAGATATTGAAGAATAAGGCAACACAGAATCCGAGATGATGTCTACAAGTAATGTATATTTATTCTGAAAACTATGTTAAAGTTTTTAAAACTTACATTCACAAGGGTTGGAGTACAAGTTTTTTTTGTTATAGAGCTCCAGATATCCTGCCTCCTGGACATTGAGTTAAAATAAAAAAAATATAAAAATAACCAAAAGCTTCCCTTGTGTGGGTGGGAGGCCGGATTCCCCTAGTAGCATAAATGATTGCCTCAGGGGTGTTGGGAGCTGAAGAAGTCACTGTTGTTGAGCTCTGTTTTGTCTGCATACATGTATCTAGAAACCTTAACTGAACCTGTCAGGGCGATTTGGGACACTAAACCACCGCCGGGCCCCTATGGACCGGGGTTTAGTGTCCCAAATTGCCCTCTTTCAAAGCCGTCAGTGCTCACAATAAAAATAAAAAGGCCTTTTTATTTTCATACTAAGTAAATATATAAGAAGCCTGTAGGGCTTCCAATGCGGAATCAGGTGTGAACTTGGTTTTATCAAAAAGATACCAATTTGTATATCTTAGATAAAGCTTATTTGGTTGAATCGGTGATGGTTTTAACTATATTACTATTATTATACACTAGAATATATTAGTATTAAAAGTGTTTCATAAGTGAAAAGAGATAATACTTAGCTGCGGTTACAAGTGATGAGAGAGTTTATGGGAAACAGGGAGTTCTATTGTATGTAATGCACTATTTTGTAGTAGCCTTAGGGGAAAGTGAGGGGCTTCCTGGATGTACAGTATATGTCTAGCCACAAAATGACCATTTATCCATAGATGAGCAGTAAGGATACATACAGGGTGATCAATAAGATAATTTAACCCTGTCAATCAATAAGACAGCCCAATTTTGTAGAAAAATATGTCCTATTACACCGGGAATGTCTATATGACTTTGATTGAGTTCCTCAACCCCAATATTTTAAATCAGGGCGGGTTCACATCTGCGCCCATGTGCGCTTTAAGCAATCCTGCTTGGTTTCCGTCTTCTGCCCCAAGAAACTGGACACGGGGCGGAAACCTGGCACTCCGTTTTCAAACCCATTCAACCCTGCATGTCTGACTTTGTGCCTGGTTAGAAAAACCGATTTCGTCACAGACAGGTACAAAACGCTCACAGGCGCTCACTTTTCAAACCCATTCACTTGAATGGCTTTGAAAACTGACTGCCGGGTTTCCGTCCCCTGTCCAATTTCTTGAGGTGGAAGTCTGAAACCCAGCAGGATTGCTTAAAGCACGCACGGGCGCAGATGTGAGCCCGCCCTCAGTGACCTTGTTTTTTTTCCAAAGATACAGTGTATGGAATCCAGCACCAATTTACATGAATAAAATCTAACTTTTAATTCTTTATATTAAAAAACAGCCATAAGGGAGAAAGACTGGCGGTGAGTTTTATAGCTTACGCATTTCAAGGGACTGTTCACCTGATAATAAGCTATAAAACTTACTGCTCGACTTTCTCCTTTATGGTTGTTTTTTAATATAAAGAATTAAGTTACCGTATATACTCGAGTATAAGCCGAATTTTTCAGCACATTTTTTTTGCTGAAAAAGTCCCCCTCGGCTTATACTCGAGTCTTTTTTTGTATAGAATCTTGTATTGCACAAGTAGAAAAAGTTCCAACACAAAGGGCAATGTTCAATAAAATTTAGCATTTATTCGGGAAACATATTCCATAAAAAAGAAAAAAGAAGAAAAATCAAAAAGCACAAAAAACATGCATCAGACGAGGGGAATCAAAAAAATATGGACAAACTCACATTACGTGTGTGCATGACATCCCAACACAGGAAGTCTACGCGTTTCGGGATATCTATCCCTTAGTCATGGCATAGAATCTTGTATGTATAGAATCTCCCATAAAATAGTGGGGGGGAAAAAAGCTTTTATTTTTTTTAATAAAAGTTCTGAATCCCTTCTTTCCCTAGAATACATGCAAAAGAAAATTACTATGAAACACATACACATTAGGTATCCCTGTGTCTGACAGTGCCCGGTCTACTGAATATAGGGGATCTGCAGTGCTTCTATTCCGTCGGGTAGGTGTTAATAGGAGCGCTGCAGATCCCCTATATTCAGCCAGACTGAATTGCACGTGGGGGAAAAAAAATGCCAGTCCTCAAGCTCAGGGAAGGGGCAGACAGACAACCAAAACACCCCCTCCCCTTCCCCAGCAACTACTGCACCCAAAAACTCCGACCATTTTCATTTTTGAAATTTTCCAGTAGCTGCTGCATTCCTCCCCCCCCCCCCCCCCCCCGGCTTATACTCGAGTCAATAAGATTTCCCAGTTTTTTTGTGGTAAAATTAGGGGCCTCGGCTTATATTCGGGTCGGCTTATACTCGAGTTTATAAGTTATATTTTATTCATGTAAATTGGTTCTGGCTTCCATACGTTGAACCTTTTGTCCTGACACCCCGGAGTCTAAGGGACAGTTAGCTGGACGGGGTCAGATAACAAGGGTGTAACCTTTCTTTTCACTCTAATCTTGTTTTTTTAGCTTATTTCTTTCACTCAGTTTGTTACACTTGGGATTATCTTATAAAACGTAAACATAGTATTTCATTTTAAGAATTTTTTGACACAAATTAAAGTATGCTCTCTCTGTGTCATCAAACATCCCATATAGCAGCGATTTTAACCCTTTTACTTTCAAGTGTAAATCTTTTCCACCGTTTCATAATGTAGTTGACACACAGGGTTAAACGCAGCACTTCTGTTTTTTAAAGTCTGTACTAGAAGAATAAGAACTGGAATGAGATTGTTGCTGCTGTTAGTATTGACTATATCCATGTTACTCAGCAAACAATATTTTATTTCTTTCTCACAGAACAAAAGGCATCACGTAGCAAAGACGACGCTCCCCATGAACTAGAGAGCCAGTACATCTTAAGGCTGCCTCAGGTAACAATACACTACTTATCATTTGGTTTTGTATTGGACATTGCTCAGTTTTTCACTCCACTGATGGCTGTTGACAATGTGAATGACAACTTACAACTACACGGTTTTTAGATTATGTAGTTAAGGCAGATTTGTTTGGATTTACTCATAACGCATGGTTAAGGAGATATTAGTTTCAGCAAATAGATGCTAATCTTTTTATTGGTAAAACATTGATACGAACAAATTATTTGTATCAACTTCTCTAGAGATTAGCACCCAGGATCAGAACTCTCTACTCTTTACATGCAGTGAATCTGTGAAAAAACTACATTTCTACATCACCCTGCTCTCCCCTTCAATGAAATCACATGTCCCACATCTTAGGTCACATGATCCTGCGATGTTTCGTTTGTAAGCAAATGTGAGCAGCAAACACAGGGAGTGAGAGCAGGCAGATGCATCATGGGAAATGTAGTTTGTTCACAGATTCCTTACATGTAAATAATAGTAGTACAAAGAGTTTCATGTAAAATAAGGCCAAGAAAAGGCTGCACAAAGGAATAGCGAGGATTCGTACTGCTGTGGATGTATTTGTTGAAATCACTCTGTTCTCAAAACGGCTGTGTGACAACTTTTACAGAAATGCATGCATGAGGCCTAATAGTTGCTGTAAATGCTGGGGGAAATGATTAGTTTTCATGAGTATAAGAAACGTTGCAGTATCTCTGATCCAAGGAAAATGCTTATTTACTGTTATCAGCCCCTCTCCTGCCTGCTAAATTGCTCCATTCACTGAGAGATCTGTGTAAAGACAGGGCTCACAGATCAGCTGATATAGAAGGCTGTGGTGAGGGGAGAAGCTGCTAAGATTTCTGAATAGTACAGATGAGAGAGAGCTTAGTGTAATCTGTCTGCAGTCTGTCATCAGTGTAGACCGGTCCCTCAGTGAATTGAGCAGTGTAGCAGGCAGGACAGGAGCTGATAACAGCTAATAGACGCATTTTCTCTAAGCTATATTAGAACATTTCTTCTATTCTCCTGAGCTATTATATTTACAAAAATATTCACAGTTACTCTTACATTCTCTGGAATTGAAAAATGTAAGGTGTTGGTGCACAAAGTGTATAGGAATTTATAGGACTTTTCATTCTACAAACAATAGTGTTTAATACCCCTTTTATTTATTTATGAAATAAGCTTTTAATAATATTATTCCATATTATTTTGCCTTATAGGAATATGCATCGACTGTTAGAAGGATGGTGCAGTCTGGGAACGTCAATGCAAAAGACAGACTTTCCATTGAGTTACATCGTAAGTAAAACAATTTGTGCAAAATAATTTTATAGTAGTGATTAGCAAATATACGTTATATTCTAGTTAGTCACATAAGATGAAGTGTCACATGCTGATTTCTTCCAACATTACAAAAATTCTTTTTATTTTGGTTTGCGTATTGGTAATAGTGAGGGTGATATTAATAATATAATGAGTGAAACGTTACCTTAGTCTTAAGTTCCCCTATCAGTGGAATGATTCCCGCATTGCGTATCTTGGCATATTCCTGACGGTGCCTAGCTCTAACTTGTTTGCTGCAATTATATCCCCCTTCTGACTAAGATTTCCTTTCTCCTTGCTTCCTTCTCTCAACCGATGCTGTCCTGGGCTAGCAGAATAGCCATTGTTAAAATGATGGTGCTGCCCCTCATTTTATATACATTTTGCACAGTTGCCATTCCCCTCCCTGACTCATACTTCCCTAAACTACAGTCTATTCTTTCTACTTTCATATGGGAGGGTAGGAGGTCCAGGGTCCGATTTAAAGTAATGACAAGGCCTTGGTCCCATGGAGTTGCGGGTGTCCCGGATGTTAGGATGAAACCTAAATGGCGGTGAGCCGAGGTTGAGGAGAGCCTATTGCACGCCCCGCTTATGAGTATTCTGCGCCCTAAGGACCTGATCCCCGCCACTACACCCCTTCCTTTGTTAAGTATTAAGGCCTCCACGACTGCCTGGCGTTATTTTTTGTCGCACACCTCCAGGGAAGATCTTGGTCCTTTGTCGAAATTGCCCCTATTGTATGTGATCGCTTTCCTCCCTCAGCTGCGACTTCGTGGGTGGGTCTCTAGAGGCCTCTACAAAGTGGCTCATCTTTACTCTGAGGATGGGCTTAAATCGTTCTCTATGCTGCAGGATGAGTTCCACCTCCCTAAAATGGGCTTTTTTTTTAAAATATTTACAACTGCGTCACTTTTTTCAAACCCATGAGCCCTCTAGGCTAACCTTCCCTAGATTAGCTTTGAAGTTGTGGAATCGTTCCTCGCCTGCTAAGGGTGGATTGTCCATGTTTTATAACTTTCTCTCTGTCCCCGCTGAGCGGGTTAAGCCTCTTCATCTGCTCCGTTGGGAATCAGACCTTGTCAGAACTATCTCTCTGTCGGACTGGTATGATGCAAATGGGTTTGTCAAATGTGTTTCTAGGGGTGCTGCTCACTGGGAAACGGCATTGAAAGTAATGTTGCGATGGTATAGGACCCCAAGTCAACTGGCGCATATGGATCCCTCCTGTTCGAAATTTTGCTGGCGAGGATGTGGTCACGTGGGTTCTTTCATACACTTATGGTGGGAGTGCCCTCCGATTTTAACCTTTTGGACGGCTGTATTTAGATTCATGTCCACTATAGCCAGTCTCGATATACGTCCCTCCCCTGGTCTTGCTCTATGCTTTTTGGATACTGGTACTTTCCCCTCGGGGACACAGGTTTTTCTGGGGCAGTTTATGCTGGCAGCTCGGGCTATGATCGCTTGTCAGTGGAAGTCTGCTCTTTGTTTAACCGTAGCTGAGTTACTCCATCATGTTGATTTAGCGTGTACTCTAGAACGTATGCTGGCCAATAAAAATCATACTTATGCCAAATTTCGCACCCACTGGTCCCTCTGGCTCTCGTATATGGAAACGAGAAAACTGTCTCCTCCTTTACAGCCTCAGGTTAATCCTGTTGTGACCCCTTAGGTTGCAAACTGCTAAATGCTTCATGAGATTAGGTGACTTCACTTTCTATATTTGCTGTACTCTATGTATCTTCAGCATTGCACTCAGGTATACTGGTTTTTTTTTTTTTGGTTTTTTTTGTTTGGTTTTCCTGTTTTTTCTTTCTGTTTCTGTCTTGTTACCCTTTCTCTTTTTTGTCTCCTTCCCTCTTTGCGTTTCCCTCTTGCTTCTTCTCCCTAGTTTTTGTCCCCATTTGTTCTTTCTGTACTATCGCAGCATTTACTGTCTAAGTATGGTATGTATATTTGACTTTCTGGTCCTTGTATACTCGACTATATTTGTGGTGCCTTCGCACCTGATCTGTGATCTGGAGCATTGACTTTGTATGCAGAATCTTGCTACTCAATACTTTGTGGGTTTTCTTTAGTTTGTTACTGTTTTATATATTATAAAACTTTCTTCTGTTCTTTCTTCAATAAAAAATCAAATTTAAAATAAAATTAATAATATAATGAGTAAGTGCATAGATAAGTTTCCTGTAGACACTGGATTAGGAGATTGGGGGACGGGATCACTTCAATCTAAGAGATACATACACGAAATAGAATTTTACTGATTTATGGCATTCTAAATGGATGATAACTAAACAGTCCACCTGCGTTTCTCTTATCTATAGAATGCTATCTGGAATAGCTATGGTACTCACTAACACCCTGGGAATGGTTTTAATTGATAAGATTTATTTACCCAGATAAATATCGGATCTTCCTAATGCTTGTTTATTTTTATCTGCTATGTAGATTAATGAGATGGAATGTGAGGTGACCCTCATCACAGGAGGTGCACAGAAGTGTCTCCTGTGGTCAGGTCTGTGCATAGGGTCACCTTTGTGCACCTTCTGCGGTCAGGTCTGTACAAAGGGTCACCTCTGTGCACCTCCTGCGGTCAGGTCTGTACAAAGGGTCACCTCTGTGCACCTCCTGCGGTCAGGTCTGTACAAAGGGTCACCTCTGTGCTCCTTCTGCTGTCAGGTCTGTACATGGGGTCACCTTTGTGCACCTCCTGCGGTCAGGTCTGTACATAGGGTCACCTCTGTGCACCTCCTGCGGTCAGGTCTGTACATAGGGTCACCTCTGTGCACCTCCTGCGGTCAGGTCTGTACATAGGGTCACCTCTGTGCACCTCCTGCGGTCAGGTCTGTACATAGGGTCACCTCTGTGCACCTCCTGCAGTCAGGTCTGTACATAGGGTCACCTCTGTGCACCTCCTGCGGTCAGGTCTGTACATAGGGTCACCTCTGTGCACCTCCTGCGGTCAGGTCTGTACATAGGGTCACCTCTGTGCACCTCCTGCGGTCAGGTCTGTGCATAGGGTCACCTCTGTGCACCTCCTGCGGTCAGGTCTGTACAAAGGGTCACCTCTGTGCACCTCCTGCGGTCAGGTCTGTACAAAGGGTCACCTCTGTGCTCCTTCTGCTGTCAGGTCTGTACATGGGGTCACCTTTGTGCACCTCCTGCGGTCAGGTCTGTACATAGGGTCACCTCTGTGCACCTCCTGCGGTCAGGTCTGTACATAGGGTCACCTCTGTGCACCTCCTGCGGTCAGGTCTGTACATAGGGTCACCTCTGTGCACCTCCTGCGGTCAGGTCTGTACATAGGGTCACCTCTGTGCACCTCCTGCGGTCAGGTCTGTACATAGGGTCACCTCTGTGCACCTCCTGCGGTCAGGTCTGTACATAGGGTCACCTCTGTGCACCTCCTGCGGTCAGGTCTGTACATAGGGTCACCTCTGTGCACCTCCTGCGGTCAGGTCTGTGCATAGGGTCACCTCTGTGCTCCTTCTGCTGTCAGGTCTGTACATAGGGTCACCTCTGTGCACCTCCTGTGGTCAGGTCTGTGCATAGGGTCACCTCTGTGCACCTTCTGCGGTCAGGTCTGTGCATAGGGTCACCTCTGTGCACCTCCTGCTGTCAGGTCTGTACAAAGGGTCACCTCTGTGCTCCTTCTGCTGTCAGGTCTGTACATGGGGTCACCTCTGTGCACCTCCTGCGGTCAGGTCTGTACATGGGGTCACCTCTGTGCACCTCCTGCGGTCAGGTCTGTGCATAGGGTCACCTCTGTGCACCTCCTGCTGTCAGGTCTGTACATAGGGTCACCTCTGTGCACCTCCTGCGGTCAGGTCTGTACATAGGGTCACCTCTGTGCACCTCCTGCGGTCAGGTCTGTACATGGGGTCACCTCTGTGCACCTCCTGCGGTCAGGTCTGTACATAGGGTCACCTCTGTGCACCTCCTGCGGTCAGGTCTGTACATAGGGTCACCTCTGTGCACCTCCTGCGGTCAGGTCTGTACATAGGGTCACCTCTGTGCTCCTTCTGCTGTCAGGTCTGTACATAGGGTCACCTCTGTGCTCCTTCTGCTGTCAGGTCTGTACATAGGGTCACCTCTGTGCACCTTCTGCGGTCAGGTCTGTGCATAGGGTCACCTCTGTGCTCCTTCTGCTGTCAGGTCTGTACATGGGGTCACCTCTGTGCACCTCCTGCGGTCAGGTCTGTACATGGGGTCACCTTTGTGCACCTCCTGCGGTCAGGTCTGTACATAGGGTCACCTCTGTGCACCTCCTGCGGTCAGGTCTGTACATAGGGTCACCTCTGTGCACCTCCTGCGGTCAGGTCTGTACATAGGGTCACCTCTGTGCACCTTCTGCGGTCAGGTCTGTACATAGGGTCACCTCTGTGCACCTCCTGCTGTCAGGTCTGTACATAGGGTCACCTCTGTGCACCTTCTGCGGTCAGGTCTGTACATAGGGTCACCTCTGTGCACCTTCTGCGGTCAGGTCTGTACATAGGGTCACCTCTGTGCACCTCCTGTGGTCAGGTCTGTACATAGGGTCACCTCTGTGCACCTCCTGCTGTCAGGTCTGTACATAGGGTCACCTCTGTGCACCTCCTGCGGTCAGGTCTGTACATAGGGTCACCTCTGTGCACCTCCTGCTGTCACGTCTGTGCATAGGGTCACCTCTGTGCACCTCCTGCGGTCAGGTCTGTACATAGGGTCACCTCTGTGCACCTTCTGCGGTCAGGTCTGTACATAGGGTCACCTCTGTGCACCTCCTGCTGTCAGGTCTGTACATAGGGTCACCTCTGTGCACCTTCTGCGGTCAGGTCTGTACATAGGGTCACCTCTGCGCACCTCCTGCGGTCAGGTCTGTACATGGGGTCACCTCTGTGCACCTCCTGCGGTCAGGTCTGTACATGGGGTCACCTTTGTGCACCTCCTGCGGTCAGGTCTGTGCATAGGGTCACCTCTGTGCACCTCCTGCGGTCAGGTCTGTACATAGGGTCACCTCTGTGCACCTCCTGCGGTCAGGTCTGTGCATAGGGTCACCTCTGTGCACCTCCTGCGGTCAGGTCTGTACATAGGGTCACCTCTGTGCACCTCCTGCGGTCAGGTCTGTACATAGGGTCACCTCTGTGCACCTCCTGCGGTCAGGTCTGTACATAGGGTCACCTCTGTGCACCTCCTGCGGTCAGGTCTGTACATAGGGTCACCTCTGTGCACCTCCTGCGGTCAGGTCTGTACATAGGGTCACCTCTGTGCACCTCCTGCGGTCAGGTCTGTGCATAGGGTCACCTCTGTGCACCTCCTGCGGTCAGGTCTGTACATAGGGTCACCTCTGTGCACCTCCTGCGGTCAGGTCTGTACATAGGGTCACCTCTGTGCACCTCCTGCTGTCAGGTCTGTACATAGGGTCACCTCTGTGCACCTCCTGCGGTCAGGTCTGTACATAGGGTCACCTCTGTGCACCTCCTGCGGTCAGGTCTGTGCATAGGGTCACCTCTGTGCACCTCCTGTGGTCAGGTCTGTACATAGGGTCACCTCTGTGCACCTCCTGCGGTCAGGTCTGTGCATAGGGTCACCTCTGTGCACCTCCTGCGGTCAGGTCTGTACATAGGGTCACCTCTGTGCACCTCCTGCGGTCAGGTCTGTACATAGGGTCACCTCTGTGCACCTCCTGTGGTCAGGTCTGTACATAGGGTCACCTCTGTGCACCTCCTGCGGTCAGGTCTGTACATAGGGTCACCTCTGTGCACCTCCTGCGGTCAGGTCTGTACATAGGGTCACCTCTGTGCACCTCCTGTGGTCAGGTCTGTGCATAGGGTTGTTGTGGTCATAATCAACTATATCCTGGATCAATCAGTCAGTCCAAATTATTGAGCATGTTTAAACTACTAATAATGACAGACACTGAATTTCCGTATCACACCAGCCATGTTTAGCCCCCTTAGCTCAGCTCTGCATTGCTCAACTTTATTGAAAAGATCACACACTTATTAGACAAAGAAAGGAGGGGTTACTGCATCCTTTGGCATTCCTGAGTGTTGTCCATCTCTCATTGGCTTCAGACCTCTGACATCCAGCTGGGCACCTCCTTGCTGTAACCTGAAGACTTCTACCACGAGGCATGAAAGACAGGATATAAGCTCCATCTTGGAAATTCCTTTCTTTGTCTCAGAGCTGCTTAACCTTATTGTAGGAAAAAATTAGTATTTCTATGACATAACATAGAATATAAAGTATAAGAATCTTAATTCATGTTCTCAGATTTGACAGGGTCACCTTTGTGCACCTTCTGCGGTCAGGTCTGTGCAAAGGGTGACCTCTGTGCTACTCCTGTTGTCATTTCACTTCATCAGTGCTCTTCCAACCAGGACATGCATAGTTGAACAGCGCTAACATCTCAGAATATGCACATAGCTACCTGCCATAGGGATAAACCAAGGTCTATTCGTTTGTGACATGTGGCGATAACTGGCACATTGATAAAGACGAAGCATTGCAAAGCCATCCCACACCCCCCTCCGACATGCCACAGATTGGATCTAGGTGCTTGAAAATTTGATCATTGGCAGATATTAGCAACAGGGGCTACTTCTTCAATTTTCATAATCTTCCATGTTATCCTTCTTGGTGCTGCAATTTCAATATTGAGGTGTGTAGTCAATGATGTGCAGTATAACGGTGTTAATACCTGTATCACTATTTTATAGCCGATGGCCGTCACGGGATTGTGCGTGTTGATAGGGTTCCACTTGCTGCAAAGTTAGTCGATGTTCCATGTGTAATTGAGTGTCTGAAAACCATTGACAAGAAGACTTTTTACAAGACGGCTGACATCTGCCAGGTAAAGACTTTTTTTTAGACGTTGGGCTTTAATACATCATGAATTAATATTTCTATTTGCATTTAATATAGGATGTGGCTATTTATAGTTACTAGAGATGAGTGAACACCGTTCGGTCGAATACTTATTCGATCAAATATCAGGCCATTCGAGGAGTAGCTGGAGGGATGGTTGGCAGTAGCGCAGAGCTGTGTGTGTGTGACAGGAGGAGTAGCTGGAGGGATGGTTGGCAGTAGCGCAGGGCTGTGTGGGTGACAGGAGGAGTAGCTGGAGGGATGGTTGGCAGTAGCGCAGGGCTGTGTGGGTGACAGGAGGAGTAGCTGGAGGGATGGTTGGCAGTAGAGCAGAGCTGTGTGTGTGTGACAGGAGGAGTAGCTGGAGGGATGGTTGGCAGTAGCGCAGGGCTGTGTGGGTGACAGGAGGAGTAGCTGGAGGGATGGTTGGCAGTAGCGCAGGGCTGTGTGTGTGACAGGAGGAGTAGCTGGAGGGATGGTTGGCAGTAGCGCAGAGCTGTGTGTGTGACAGGAGGAGTAGCTGGAGGGATGGTTGGCAGTAGCGCAGAGCTGTGTGTGTGACAGGAGGAGTAGCTGGAGGGATGGTTGGCAGTAGTGCAGAGCTGTGTGTGTGTGACAGGAGGAGTAGCTGGAGGGATGGTTGGCAGTAGCGCAGGGCTGTGTGGGTGACAGGAGGAGTAGCTGGAGGGATGGTTGGCAGTAGTGCAGAGCTGTGTGTGTGACAGGAGGAGTAGCTGGAGGGATGGTTGGCAGTAGCGCAGAGCTGTGTGTGTGACAGGAGGAGTAGCTGGAGGGATGGTTGGCAGTAGCACAGGGCTGTGTGGGTGACAGGAGGAGTAGCTGGAGGGATGGTTGGCAGTAGCGCAGGGCTGTGTGTGTGACAGGAGGAGTAGCTGGAGGGATGGTTGGCAGTAGCGCAGAGCTGTGTGTGTGACAGGAGGAGTAGCTGGAGGGATGGTTGGCAGTAGCGCAGAGCTGTGTGTGTGACAGGAGGAGTAGCTGGAGGGATGGTTGGCAGTAGCGCAGAGCTGTGTGTGTGACAGGAGGAGTAGCTGGAGGGATGGTTGGCAATAGAGCAGAGCTGTGTGTGACAGGAGGAGTAGCTGGAGGGATGGTTGGCAGTAGAGCAGAGCTGTGTGTGTGACAGGAGGAGTAGCTGGAGGGATGGTTGGCAGTAGTGCAGAGCTGTGTGTGTGTGACAGGAGGAGTAGCTGGAGGGATGGTTGGCAGTAGCGCAGAGCTGTGTGTGTGACAGGAGGAGTAGCTGGAGGGATGGTTGGCAGTAGTGCAGAGCTGTGTGTGGGTGACAGGAGGAGTAGCTGGAGGGATGGTTGGCAGTAGTGCAGAGCTGTGTGTGTGTGACAGGAGGAGTAGCTGGAGGGATGGTTGGCAGTAGTGCAGAGCTGTGTGTGGGTGACAGGAGGAGTAGCTGGAGGGATGGTTGGCAGTAGCGCAGGGCTGTGTGGGTGACAGGAGGAGTAGCTGGAGGGATGGTTGGCAGTAGCACAGGGCTGTGTGGGTGACAGGAGGAGTAGCTGGAGGGATGGTTGGCAGTAGCGCAGGGCTGTGTGTGTGACAGGAGGAGTAGCTGGAGGGATGGTTGGCAGTAGTGCAGGGCTGTGTGTGTGACAGGAGGAGTAGCTGGAGGGATGGTTGGCAGTAGTGCAGAGCTGTGTGTGTGACAGGAGGAGTAGCTGGAGGGATGGTTGGCAGTAGAGCAGAGCTGTGTGTGTGACAGGAGGAGTAGCTGGAGGGATAGTTGGCAGTAGTGCAGAGCTGTGTGTGTGACAGGAGGAGTAGCTGGAGGGATGGTTGGCAGTAGTGCAGAGCTGTGTGTGTGACAGGAGGAGTAGCTGGAGGGATGGTTGGCAGTAGCGCAGAGCTGTGTGTGTGACAGGAGGAGTAGCTGGAGGGATGGTTGGCAGTAGCGCAGGGCTGTGTGACAGGAGGAGTAGCTGGAGGGATGGTTGGCAGTAGCGCAGAGCTGTGTGTGTGACAGGAGGAGTAGCTAGTGGGATGGTTGGCAGTAGAGCAGAGCTGTGTGTGTGACAGGAGGAGTAGCTGGAGGGATGGT
This sequence comes from Leptodactylus fuscus, assembly GCF_031893055.1. Lineage (NCBI taxonomy): Eukaryota > Metazoa > Chordata > Amphibia > Anura > Leptodactylidae > Leptodactylus > Leptodactylus fuscus. The sequence continues at coordinate 22,503,149 of NC_134275.1, read as the reverse complement.
TGGCAGTAGCACAGGGCTGTGTGTGTGACAGGAGGAGTAGCTGGAGGGATGGTTGGCAATAGAGCAGAGCTGTGTGTGACAGGAGGAGTAGCTGGAGGGATGGTTGGCAGTAGTGCAGAGCTGTGTGTGTGACAGGAGGAGTAGCTGGAGGGATGGTTGGCAGTAGAGCAGAGCTGTGTGTGTGACAGGAGGAGTAGCTGGAGGGATGGTTGGCAGTAGTGCAGAGCTGTGTGTGTGACAGGAGGAGTAGCTGGAGGGATGGTTGGCAGTAGCGCAGGGCTGTGTGTGTGACAGGAGGAGTAGCTGGAGGGATGGTTGGCAGTAGTGCAGGGCTGTGTGTGTGACAGGAGGAGTAGCTGGAGGGACGGTTGGCAGTAGTGCAGAGCTGTGTGTGTGACGGTAGGAGTAGCTGGAGGGATGGTTGGCAGTAGAGCAGAGCTGTGTGTGTGTGACAGGAGGAGTAGCTGGAGGGATGGTTGGCAGTAGTGCAGAGCTGTGTGTGTGACAGGAGGAGTAGCTGGAGGGATGGTTGGCAGTAGCGCAGAGCTGTGTGTGTGACAGGAGGAGTAGCTAGTGGGATGGTTGGCAGTAGAGCAGAGCTGTGTGTGTGACAGGAGGAGTAGCTGGAGGGATGGTTGGCAGTAGAGCAGAGCTGTGTGTGTGACAGGAGGAGTAGCTGGAGGGATGGTTGGCAGTAGTGCAGAGCTGTGTGTGTGTGACAGGAGGAGTAGCTGGAGGGATGGTTGGCAGTAGTGCAGAGCTGTGTGTGTGACAGGAGGAGTAGCTGGAGGGATGGTTGGCAGTAGAGTAGAGCTGTGTGTGTGACAGGAGGAGTAGCTGGAGGGATGGTTGGCAGTAGCGCAGAGCTGTGTGTGTGACAGGAGGAGTAGCTGGAGGGATGGTTGGCAGTAGCACAGGGCTGTGTGTGTGACAGGAGGAGTAGCTGGAGGGATGGTTGGCAATAGAGCAGAGCTGTGTGTGACAGGAGGAGTAGCTGGAGGGATGGTTGGCAGTAGAGCAGAGCTGTGTGTGGCAGGAGGAGCAGCTGGAGGGATGGTTGGCAGTAGCGCAGGGCTGTGTGTGTGACAGGAGGAGTAGCTGGAGGGATGGTTGGCAGTAGTGCAGAGCTGTGTGTGTGACAGGAGGAGTAGCTGGAGGGATGGTTGGCAGTAGAGCAGAGCTTTGTGTGTGACAGGAGGAGTAGCTGGAGGGATGGTTGGCAGTAGAGCAGAGCTGTGTGTGTGACAGGAGGAGTAGCTGGAGGGATGGTTGGCAGTAGAGCAGAGCTGTGTGTGTGACAGGAGGAGTAGCTGGAGGGATGGTTGGCAGTAGAGCAGAGCTGTGTGTGTGACAGGAGGAGTAGCTGGAGGGATGGTTGGCAGTAGTGCAGAGCTGTGTGTGTGTGACAGGAGGAGTAGCTGGAGGGATGGTTGGCAGTAGTGCAGAGCTGTGTGTGTGACAGGAGGAGTAGCTGGAGGGATGGTTGGCAGTAGCGCAGAGCTGTGTGTGTGACAGGAGGAGTAGCTGGAGGGATGGTTGGCAGTAGCACAGGGCTGTGTGTGTGACAGGAGGAGTAGCTGGAGGGATGGTTGGCAGTAGCACAGGGCTGTGTGTGTGACAGGAGGAGTAGCTGGAGGGATGGTTGGCAGTAGAGCAGTGCTGTGTGTGTGACAGGAGGAGTAGCTGGAGGGATGGTTGGCAATAGAGCAGAGCTGTGTGTGACAGGAGGAGTAGCTGGAGGGATGGTTGGCAGTAGAGCAGAGCTGTGTGTGTGACAGGAGGAGTAGCTGGAGGGATGGTTGGCAGTAGAGCAGAGCTGTGTGTGTGACAGGAGGAGTAGCTGGAGGGATGGTTGGCAGTAGAGCAGAGCTGTGTGTGTGACAGGAGGAGTAGCTGGAGGGATGGTTGGCAGTAGTGCAGAGCTGTGTGTGTGTGACAGGAGGAGTAGCTGGAGGGATGGTTGGCAGTAGTGCAGAGCTGTGTGTGTGACAGGAGGAGTAGCTGGAGGGATGGTTGGCAGTAGCGCAGAGCTGTGTGTGTGACAGGAGGAGTAGCTGGAGGGATGGTTGGCAGTAGTGCAGAGCTGTGTGTGTGTGACAGGAGGAGTAGCTGGAGGGATGGTTGGCAGTAGTGCAGAGCTGTGTGTGTGTGACAGGAGGAGCAGCTGGAGGGATGGTTGGCAGTAGCGCAGGGCTGTGTGTGTGACAGGAGGAGTAGCTGGAGGGATGGTTGGCAGTAGTGCAGAGCTGTGTGTGTGACAGGAGGAGTAGCTGGAGGGATGGTTGGCAGTAGTGCAGAGCTGTGTGTGTGTGACAGGAGGAGTAGCTGGAGGGATGGTTGGCAGTAGTGCAGAGCTGTGTGTGTGTGACAGGAGGAGTAGCTGGAGGGATGGTTGGCAGTAGAGCAGAGCTGTGTGTGGCAGGAGGAGCAGCTGGAGGGATGGTTGGCAGTAGCGCAGGGCTGTGTGTGTGACAGGAGGAGTAGCTGGAGGGATGGTTGGCAGTAGTGCAGAGCTGTGTGTGTGTGACAGGAGGAGTAGCTGGAGGGATGGTTGGCAGTAGCGCAGAGCTGTGTGTGACAGGAGGAGTAGCTGGAGGGATGGTTGGCAATAGAGCAGAGCTGTGTGTGACAGGAGGAGTAGCTGGAGGGATGGTTGGCAGTAGAGCAGAGCTGTGTGTGGCAGGAGGAGCAGCTGGAGGGATGGTTGGCAGTAGCGCAGGGCTGTGTGTGTGACAGGAGGAGTAGCTGGAGGGATGGTTGGCAGTAGTGCAGAGCTGTGTGTGTGACAGGAGGAGTAGCTGGAGGGATGGTTGGCAGTAGTGCAGAGCTCTGTGTGTGTGACAGGAGGAGTAGCTGGAGGGATGGTTGGCAGTAGTGCAGAGCTGTGTGTGTGACAGGAGGAGTAGCTGGAGGGATGGTTGGCAGTAGAGCAGAGCTGTGTGTGTGACAGGAGGAGTAGCTGGAGGGATGGTTGGCAGTAGTGCAGAGCTGTGTGTGTGTGACAGGAGGAGTAGCTGGAGGGATGGTTGGCAGTAGCGCAGAGCTGTGTGTGTGACAGGAGGAGTAGCTGGAGGGATGGTTGGCAATAGAGCAGAGCTGTGTGTGACAGGAGGAGTAGCTGGAGGGATGGTTGGCAGTAGAGCAGAGCTGTGTGTGACAGGAGGAGCAGCTGGAGGGATGGTTGGCAGTAGCGCAGAGCTGTGTGTGTGACAGGAGGAGTAGCTGGAGGGATGGTTGGCAGTAGTGCAGGGCTGTGTGTGTGACAGGAGGAGTAGCTGGAGGGATGGTTGGCAGTAGCGCAGAGCTGTGTGTGTGACAGGAGGAGTAGCTGGAGGGATGGTTGGCAGTAGCGCAGAGCTGTGTGTGTGACAGGAGGAGTAGCTGGAGGGATGGTTGGCAGTAGCGCAGAGCTGTGTGTGTGACAGGAGGAGTAGCTGGAGGGATGGTTGGCAGTAGTGCAGAGCTGTGTGTGTGACAAGATTAGCCATAGTCATTGTAACATAAATGTCTTAATAAAGTGAAAATTTATTGGGATAAATATGATACATCTGCAGTTCATTTAAGTTTATAGGCACGGTACTACCTATAGATAGCCAGTAGTTTAAAGGTACGGACGGCACCTATAAATAGCCACATCCTTTAATATAGCCTTAATTTATTTTAGATGTTAGTTTGTACCCTTGACGGTGACCTTTACCCTCCCCTTGAGGAGCCAACTGGAGCAAGTGACCCAAAGACCAGCAAAAAGAAAGACCGGGACAGAGAAAAGAAATTTATCTGGAATCATGGAAGTAGGTCTCCTTTTATTCTAAATGATGTATAGTCATGTTGGTATTTACTGATGGTAGTTCTGGCAATAAAGGTATGAAGTACGGTATTTTTTTACACTATTGGTTGCACTTTTGCTTCTCCATACTGTTGGTGTCATCTTGTGTATGCAATAGTCCAAATGCAGAGAGACTGAGCTTTGTGTGAGAGAAAAGTGTCCTGGTGTACAGTAAAACTGTCCAGTCTGTACAGTATTATCTGCTTGGTAAACAGTCAGATTATATTCACAGACTAGAGAGAAGGTATTACATTGATTTGTACACACAGGACAGTCATTTGTGCACTTGCAATCTCTCCAGACATTGTAGCCATGCCCCCTAAGAGCAGAGCAGCAGCTACTGCTTCATAGACCAATGGAAATGGAATAGAGTCCTCTCCATTAACCCCTGCCTCTCCACAACTGTTGTTTGAGAGAAGGATAAGGGCTCTTTATGTCTGGGAATGTGACAGACCCATTCCTGGGGCTCTGAGACAGGCATGATAGTGGAACTCTGCGACAGGTGTGATAGTGGGGCTCTGCATCAGGCATGATAGTGGGGATCTGTGACAGGCGTGATAGTGGGGGCTCTGTGGCAGGCATCATAGGGGAGCTCTGTGGCAGGCATAATATTGGGGCTCTGTGGCAGGCGTGATAGTGGGGCTCTGTGGCAGGCGTGATAGTGGGGCTCTGTGGCAGGCGTGATAGTGGGGCTCTGTGGCAGGCGTGATAGTGGGGCTCTGTGGCAGGCATCATAGGGGAGCTCTGTGGCAGGCGTGATATTGGGGCTCTGGTAGGCGTGATAGTGGGGGCTCTAGTAGGTGTGATAGTTGGGGCTCTGCGGCAGGCATGATAGTGGGGCTGTGCGGAAGGCATGATAGTGGGGGCTCTGGCAGGCGTGATAGTGGGGCTCTGTGGCAGGCGTGATAGTGGGGCTCTGTGTCAGGCGTGATAGTGGGGGCTCTATGGCAGGCGTGATAGTAGGGGCTCTGCGGCAGGCATGATAGTGTGGTTCTGCGTCAGGTGTGATAGTGGGGCTCTGCATCAGGCATGATAGTGGGGATCTGTGGCAGGCATGATAGTGGGGGCTCTGTGACAGGCGTGATAGTGGGGGCTCTGTCGCAGGCGTAATAGTGGGGCTCTGGCAGGCATCATAGGGGGCTCTGTGGCAGGCATGATAGTGGGGCTCTGGTAGGCGTGATAGTGGGGGCTCTGTGGCAGGCATGATAGTGGGGCTTTGGCAGGCATGATAGTGGGGGCTTGGTGGCAGGAGTGATAGTGGATCTCTGTGGCAGGCATGATAGTGGGGGCTCTGGTAGGCATGATAGTGGGGCTCTGTGGCAGGCATGATAGTGGGGGCTCTGGTGGGCATGATAGTGGGGCTCTGTGGCAGGCGTGATAGTGGGAGCTCTGGTAGGCACGATAGTAGGGGCTCTGTGGCAGGAATGATAGTGGGGCTCTGTGGCAGGCATGATAGTGGGGGCTCTGGTAGGCATGATAGTGGGGCTCTGTGGCAGGCATGATAGTGGGGGCTCTGGTAGGCATGATAGTGGGGCTCTGTGGCAGGCGTGATAGTGGGAGCTCTGGTAGGCGTGATAGTGGGGGCTCTGTGGCAGGCATGATAGTGGGGGCTCTGGTAGGCATGATAGTGGGGCTCTGCGGCAGGCATGATAGTGGGGGCTCTGGTAGGCATGATAGTGGGGGCTCTGGTAGGCATGATAGTGGGACTCTGTGGCAGGCATGATAGTAGGACTCTGTGGCAGGAATGATAGTGGGGGCTCTATGGCAGGCGTGATAGTAGGGGCTCTGTGGCAGGAATGATAGTGGGGCTCTGTGGCAGGCATGATAGTGGGGGCTCTGGTAGGCATGATAGTAGGGGCTCTGGGGCAGTCATGATAGTAGGGGCTCTGTGGCAGGAATGATAGTGGGGCTCTTTGGCAGGCATGATAGTGGGGGGGGGGCTCTGGTAGGCATGATAGTGGGGGCTCTGGTAGGCATGATAGGGGCTCTGTGGCAGGCGTGATAGTGAGGGCTCTAGTAGGCGTGATAGTAGGGGCTTTGTGGCTGGCGTGATCGTGGGGGTTCTGCGGCAGGCGTGATAGCGGGGGCTCTGTGGCAGGCGTAATAATGGGGGCTCTGCGGCAGGCGTGATAGTAGGGGCTCTGTGGCAGGATTGATAGTGGGGCTCTGCGTCAGGTATGATAGTGGGGGCTCTGGTAGGCGTGATAGTGGGGGCTCTGCGGCAGGCGTGATAGTGGGGCTCTGCGGCAGGAGTGATAGTGGGGCTCTGTGTTAGGCGTGATAATGGGTCTCTGTGGCAGGTATGATAGTGGAGTCTTTGGTAGGCGTGATATTAGGGGCTCTGTGGCAGGAATGATAGTGGGGCTCTGTGGCAGGCGTGATAGTGGGGGCTCTGCGGCAGGCATGATAGTAGGGGCTCTGCGGCAGGCGTGATAGTGGGGTTCTGCGGCAGGCGTGATAGTGGGGCTCTGTGGCAGGCATTATACTGGGGCTCTGTGTCAAGCATGATTGTGGGGTTCTGTGGTAGGCTTGATAGTGGGGGCTCTGTTTCAGGCATGATAGTGGGGTTCTGTGGCAGGCGTGATAGTGGGGCTCTGTGGCAGGCGTGATAGTGGGGCTCTGCGGCAAGCATCATAGGGGAGTTCTGTGGTAGGCATGATAGTGGGGCTCTGGTAGGCGTGATAGTGGAGGTTCTGGTAGTCGTGATAGTAAGGTCTCTGTGGCAGGCGTGATGGTGGGGGCTCTGTGGCAGGCCAGATAGTGGGAGCTCTGGTAGGTGTGATAGTGGGGGCTCTGTGGCAGGCTTGATAGTGGGGCTCTGCGGCAGGTTTCATAGGGGAGCTCTGTGGTAGGCATGATATTGGGGCTCTGGTAGGCGTGATAGTGGGGGCTTTGGTAGCCGTGATAGCGGGGGCTCTGTGGCAGGCGTGATAGTGGGGGCTCTGTGGCAGGCGTGACAGTGGGGGCTCTGTGGCAGGCGTGATAGTGGGGGCTCTGTGGCAGGCTTGATGGTGGGGGCTCTGTGTCAGGTGTGATAGTGGGGGCTCTGTGGCAGGTGTGATAGTGGGGTTCTGCGGCAGGCGTGATAGTGGGGCTCTGTTGCAGGCATTATAGTGGGGCTCAGCGGCAGGCATGATAGTGGGGCTCTGTAGCAGGCGTGATAGTGGGGCTCTGCGGCAGGCATCATAGGGGAGCTCTGTGGCAGGCATGATAGTAGGGCTCTGGTAGGCGTGATAGTGGGGTTCTGTGGCAGGCGTGATAGTGGAGGCTCTGTGGCAGGCATGATAGTGGGGCTCTGTGGCAGGCGTAATAGTGGGGCTCTGGCAGGCATCATGGGGGCTCTGTGGCAGGCATGACAGTGGGGTTCTGTGGCAGGCATAATAGTGGGGCTCTGTGGCAGGCGTGATAGTGGGGCTCTGCGGCAGGCATCATAGGGGAGCTCTGCGGCAGGCATGATAGTGGGGCTCTGCGGCAGGCATCATAGGGGAGCTCTGTGGCAGGCATGATAGTGGGGCTCTGGTAGGCGTGATAGTGGAGGCTCTGGTAGGTGTGATAGTAGGGGCTCTGTGGCAGGCGTGATAGTGGGAGCTCTGGTAGGCGTGATAGCGGGGCTCTTGCAGGCATGATAGAGGGGGATCGGTGGCAGGCATGATGGTGGGGGTCTGGTAGGCATGATAGTGGGGCTCTGGCAGGAATGAGAGTGGGGCTCTGTGGCACGAATGATAGTGGGGCTCTGTGGCAGGCATGATAGTGGGGGCTCTGGTAGGCATGAAAGTGGGGCTCTGTGGCAGGCATGATAGTAGGGGCTCTGGGGCAGTCATGATAGCAGGGGCTCTGGCAGGAATGATAGTGGGGCTCTGTGGCAGGCATGATAGTGGGGCTCTGTGGCAGGCGTAATAGTGGGGCTTTGCGGCAGGCATCATAGGGGAACTCTGTGGCAGGCATGATAGTGGAGGCTCTTGTAGGCATGATAGTAGGGGCTCTGGCAGGCGTGATAGTGGGGGCTCTGTGGCAGGCATGATAGTGGGGCTCTGCGGCAGGCATCATAGGGGAGCTCTGTGGCAGGCATGATATTGGGGCTCTGGAAGGCGTGATAGTGGGGGCTCTGGTAGGCGTGATAGTAGGGGCTCTATGGCCGGCGTGATAGTTGGGGCTCTGCGGCAGGCATGATAGTGGGGCTCTGCGGCAGGCATGATAGTGGGGCCTCTGTGGCAGGCGTGATAGTGGGGCTCTGCGGCAGGCGTAATAGTGGGGCTCTGGCAGGCATCATAGGGGGCTCTGTGGCAGGCATGATAGTGGGGTTCTGTGGCAGGCATGATAGTGGGGCTCTGTGGCAGGCATGATAGTGGGGCTCTGTAGCAGGCGTGATAGTGGGGTTCTGCGGCAGGCATGATCGTGGGGCTCTGCAGCAGGCATCATAGGGGGCTCTGTGGCAGGCATGATAGTGGGGCTCTGTAGCAGGCGTGATAGTGGGGCTCTGCGGCAGGCATCATAGGGGAGCTGTGTGGCAGGCATGATAGTGGGGCTCTGGTAGGCGTGATAGTGGAGGCTCTGGTAGGCGTGATAGTAGGGGCTCTGTGACAGGCATGATAGTGGGGCTCTGTGGCATGAATGATAGTGGGGCTCTGTGGCAGGCATGATAGTGGGGGCTCTGGTAGGCATGATAGTGGGGTTCTGTGGCAGGCATGATAGCAGGGGCTCTGGGGCAGTCATGATAGTAGGGGCTCTTTGGCAGGCATGATAGTGGGGTTCTGTGGCAGGCGTGATAGTGGGGCTCTGTGGCAGGCATGATAGTGGGGCTCTGTGGCAGGCATTATAGTGGGGTTCTGTGGTAGGCGTGATAGTGGGGGCTCTCTGTCAGGCATTATAGTGGGGTTCTGTGGCAGGCGTGATAGTGGGGGCTCTGTGTCAGGCGTGATAGTAGGGGCTCTGGTAGGTGTGATAGTGGAGGTTCTGGTAGGCGTGATAGTAGGGTCTCTGTGGCAGGCGTGATAGTGGGGACTCTCTGGCAGGCTTGATAGTGGGGCTCTGCGGCAGGTATCATAGGGGAGCTCTGTGGTTTGGCGTGATAGTGGGAGCTCTGGTAGGCGTGATAGCGGGGCTCTTGCAGGCATGATAGAGGGGGATCGGTGGCAGGCATGATGGTGGGGGTCTGGTAGGCATGATAGTGGGGCTCTGGCAGGAATGAGAGTGGGGCTCTGTGGCACGAATGATAGTGGGGCTCTGTGGCAGGCATGATAGTGGGGGCTCTGGTAGGCATGAAAGTGGGGCTCTGTGGCAGGCATGATAGTAGGGGCTCTGGGGCAGTCATGATAGCAGGGGCTCTGGCAGGAATGATGGTGGGGCTCTGTGGCAGGCATGATAGTGGGGGCTCTGGTAGGCGTGATCGAGGCTCTGTTAGGAGTGATAATGGGGCTCTGTGGCAGGCATGATAGTGGGGCTCTGTGGCAGGCGTAATAGTGGGGCTTTGCGGCAGGCATCATAGGGGAACTCTGTGGCAGGCATGATAGTGGAGGCTCTTGTAGGCATGATAGTAGGGGCTCTGGCAGGCGTGATAGTGGGGGCTCTGTGGCAGGCATCATAGGGGAGCTCTGTGGCAGGCATGATATTGGGGCTCTGGTAGGCGTGATAGTAGGGGCTCTATGGCCGGCGTGATAGTTGGGGCTCTGTTGCAGGCATTATAGTGGGGCTCAGCGGCAGGCATGATAGTGGGGCTCTGTAGCAGGCGTGATAGTGGGGCTCTGCGGCAGGCATCATAGGGGAGCTCTGTGGCAGGCATGATAGTGGGGCTCTGGTAGGCGTGATAGTGGGGTTCTGTGGCAGGCGTGATAGTGGAGGCTCTGTGGCAGGCATGATAGTGGGGCTCTGTGGCAGGCGTAATAGTGGGGCTCTGGCAGGCATCATGGGGGCTCTGTGGCAGGCATGACAGTGGGGTTCTGTGGCAGGCATAATAGTGGGGCTCTGGCAGGCATCATAGGGGGCTCTGTGGCAGGCATGATAGTGGGGCTCTGCGGCAGGCGTAATAGTGGGGCTCTGGCAGGCATCATAGGGGGCTCTGTGGCAGGCATGATAGTGGGGTTCTGTGGCAGGCATGATAGTGGGGCTCTGTGGCAGGCATGATAGTGGGGCTCTGCAGCAGGCATCATAGGGGGCTCTGTGGCAGGCATGATAGTGGGGCTCTGTAGCAGGCGTGATAGTGGGGCTCTGCGGCAGGCATCATAGGGGAGCTGTGTGGCAGGCATGATAGTGGGGCTCTGGTAGGCGTGATAGTGGAGGCTCTGGTAGGCGTGATAGTAGGGGCTCTGTGACAGGCATGATAGTGGGGCTCTGTGGCATGAATGATAGTAGGGGCTCTGGGGCAGGCATGATAGTGGGGGCTCTGGTAGGCATGATAGTGGGGTTCTGTGGCAGGCATGATAGTAGGGGCTCTGGGGCAGTCATGATAGTAGGGGCTCTTTGGCAGGCATGATAGTGGGGTTCTGTGGCAGGCGTGATAGTGGGGCTCTGTGGCAGGCATGATAGTGGGGCTCTGTGGCAGGCATTATAGTGGGGTTCTGTGGTAGGCGTGATAGTGGGGGCTCTCTGTCAGGCATTATAGTGGGGTTCTGTGGCAGGCGTGATAGTGGGGGCTCTGTGTCAGGCGTGATAGTAGGGGCTCTGGTAGGCGTGATAGTGGAGGTTCTGGTAGGCGTGATAGTGGGGACTCTCTGGCAGGCTTGATAGTGGGGCTCTGCGGCAGGTATCATAGGGGAGCTCTGTGGTAGGCGTGATAGTGGGGGCTCTGTGGCAGGCGTGATAGGGGGGCTCTGTGGCAGGCGTGATAGTGGGGCTCTGTGGCAGGCATGATAGTGGTGGCTCTGTGGCAGGCGTGATAGTAGGGGCTCTGTGGCAGGCATTATAGTGGGGTTCTGTGGCAGGCGTGATAGTGGGGGCTCTGTGGCAGGTGTGATAGAGGGGGCTCTGGTAGCCGTGATAGGGGTTCTGTGGCTGGCGTGATAGTGGGGGTTCTGTGTCAGGCGTGATAGTGGGGCTCTGCGGCAGGCATGATCGTGGGGCTCTGTGGCAGGCGTGATAGTGGGGCTCTGTGGCAGGCATGATAGTGAGGTTCTGTGGCAGGCGTGATAGTAGGGGCTCTGTGGCAGTAGTGATAGTGGGGGCTCTGTTAGGCATGATAGGGGTTCTGTGTCAGGCGTGATAATGGGGCTCTGCTGCAGGCGTCATAGGGGAGCTCTGTGGCAGGCATCATAGGGGGCTCTGTGGCAGGCATGATAGTGGGGCTCTGCGGCAGGCATCATAGGGGAGTTCTGTGGTAGGCATGATAGTGAGGCTCTGGTAGGCGTGATAGTAGGGGCTCTGTGGCAGGAATAATAGTGGGGCTCTGTGACAGGCATGATAGGGGCTCTGTGGCAGGAATGATAGTGGGGCTCTGTGGCGGGAATGATAGTGGGCCCTGTGGCAGGCATGATAGTAGGGGCTCTGTGGCAGGAATGATCGTGGGGCTCTGGCAGGCATGAAAGGGGGGCTCTGTGGCAGGAATGATAGTAGAGGCTCTGTGGCAGGCATGATAGTAGGGGCTCTGCGGCAGGCATGATAGTTGGGGCTCTGTGGCAGGAATGATAGTGGGGCTCTGTGGCAGGCATGATAGTAGGGGCTCTGTGGCAGGAATGATAGTGGGGCTCTGTGGCAGGCATGATAGTAGGGGCTCTGTGGCAGGAATGATAGTGGGGCTCTGTGGCAGGCATGATAGTAGGGGCTCTGTGGCAGGAATGATAGTGGGGCTCTAGTAGTGAAGTACTGTGACTGACTAATTATGAGTGCATTCTGAATATACGGCATTTCCTTGTTTCCTTAATGTTAACTATCCTGTTTGTGCTCTTCTTTTAGTAACCCTACCTTTAAAGAATGTGCGCAAAAGGCGCTTCAGGAAAACAGCCAAGAAGAAGGTGTGCAGCCTGAATTTTTTTTTTTTTTTTTTAATATTGTGAACTGTTTTACACATTTGTGTATTCTGAGCATTTCAAGTGGCTAAAATATTCCTAAACTGTTCTGCTTGTATTTCCAGTACATCGAGTCCCCAGATGTGGAGAAGGAAGTGAAGCGTCTATTAAGCACAGATGCAGAGGCAGTCAGTGTCCGTATCCTTCATTACTTTATAGACTGGTGCACAGAGTAATGAGAGACGGGAATAGTTGCTTATTAGTTCCTTAACCCCCTGACTCCTGCTCAGGCTTTGACTAAACAGGAGTCGGGCAGTGAAGTTGCAGAGCGTGTGATTACTAAGAAGGTTCTAGCTCCGGAGTGGCTGGTGATAGAGCTGTGATTTTGAGAATACTGCCAAAATAAGGCCAAAATCGTGCCTGTAACCCTATTAGAACCAAAGTTATGACTGGTTGAAGTGGGAGCTGCATATACTCACAGATTTATCTTCAGCCAGTATGCAGGAAGAGGAGAGTGATTTCTCTTTCTGCTGACCCTGTGACTTCAGCTAACTCCAGGGGAAGGGGTACAATGAACACCCATGTATAACCCCTCCTTCTCAATAGGAGAGCTTACTTTCTGACTCATTATCACATATTGGGTTTTATTTTTTGGAAGGATGATCCCTGATGGACTTGTACCAGTGTTTTGGGTGCTGCACCACTACAGCAGTCACCAAATTTGCCAGTATGTAACTACTGATGATTTAAAGAGGTCTTTTCTCCACCAGCTCCAACTCTGCATCTGGTAAAAAAATGTCAATCCACTGATATTGGCAAAGTTGGAATTTGTTATCCAGCCCCCACCCAATATGCTAATTAGGCTGTGTACAGTCTGGTGGGTGGTCCTGGTCTAGAGCAGAGAACTCAGGACCGCCCACCTGACAGTACACAACCTAATTTGCATATTGAATGCTGAAACTAACAGCATTGCTCCGAAATGATGGAGGCTGGAGAGAATATTCCTGCAGTGTCGGAATTGGCAGTATGGAGTCTATTGGAAGTGGTGACAAGTCCTCTGTTACTGGTCTACAAACAGGGCTAACCTACTTTGACACCATTCATGGAGAAGTTCTGAGCTTTTTCCTTGACAACAGAGTTTAGGATGGGAAGTGATTGCCGAAGATGAGTCCAAAGAAAATGAAAATCTGACTGGCCTGGATAGTTCTCCTGGAATGTCTGGAATAAAGCAAGGACATGGCTCTTCAAGTAAGGAACATTTCCATTCTCTTGTGGTTCGGAGATGTGTAAATAAATTGGCTTTTCTATCCGATGATGATATTTAGCAAATACAAGGACTCTTTAGGTTGGGTGGTTTTCCAGTGTCAGGACATATACACACAAGTACATGCAGGACATATAACCGATGAACAATATATGTATTGTATATGAACCCATAACAAATGGACATGTGGTAGGGTCATGTTTTTCTGGAGCTTTGGGGCCCACGGCCTGGACACTCTGCTAGTCTGGTCCTATGGCATTATTGATTCTAACATGTGAAAGATACAAGTGATTGTACACATAAAATCCAGGTGGTACACAATAGTGTATACTTAGGGCTAGTTCACACGGGGATTCCGCATGTGCACATTCCATCGGGGCTTTCTGCTCCCGATTAGGCCCAAATGAATGGGCCTAGTCCGGAGGGTGCTGTCGCGAGGTGGACGCTGGGGCTGAATCAGCCGCAGAATCCGCCTGAAGAAAGGGCAGCTCGCTCCTTTTTTCCGTGAGCGGGAACATGCCGCTAGTGGTCTACATAGACCTCTATTGTGAGGAGGAGAATTCCGCGCCAAAATCCACCCCCTCTTGCCCCCTGTGAACGAGCCCTTTACAAGCTGTAGGCAGCATAAGCAATAGACAATATCGGTCCCTTTTCTGGCTAACACTTTTCCATCTTTCCTAATATTTATTGACTTGCATGTTTTCCTTTTTGTTTTTTTACAACCTGTTCAGTGGAACGAGATGAGTTGCGAGAGATCTTTAATGACATCAGCAGCAGCAGCGATGGAGAGGAAGAAGAAGGAGAACGACAAGAAGAAGAAGACTTAAACATTATGGAAACTGAAGACGAGCAGAGAGGGCGCCAAAATGGCCAGGATGGGGGCACCAACCAGATAGGTGAATATTAACCATTGAAATCCTGGCACAGGTTCTGTGTGAGGTATATGAAATTACCACAAATAGATATGGCAGACCACCTGGTAGTAACATTACAGACATCATGTCAGGGCTACCAATATTTGTCCTGCTTTTCTTTTCGATGATCTTATAACACATGAATAAGCAGTGTGATATTGAGCAGTATATAATTTCATCTGGCCTGAGTCTTAGTCAGTATACACTGATTTTTTTTTTTTTTATAATTTCCCTCATTCTTTTCAGTTCTTAAGGAGGATTTTTCACGTTCTCTGGTACTGGCGGTTTTATATACTGCCAGAAAGCTAACCATGCTCTGAATTCTGGTACGCACCCCGGTGCTGTTATATCTGTACTGATATCCCTTTACCGTCAGAAGGGCGGGCCTTACCATCACCTAGTATCATCACTGGGCAGTAAGGAACGCCCCTTCTGACAGTACAATACAAGGAGCGATAATCCTAGGAGGTAATGCCCGCCCTTCTGATGATGAAGGGATATTGGTGCCAACACTAACGGCTCCGATATCTCCGGCATCCAGGCGTGTACTGGCAAAGCTGCCAGCTGGAAGTGATGCACCCACGTACTCCTAAAAGCTGGGTGCGCTGTAAGTAACCATGTATCTGGTATTTGTTTCTGAATGTCTCTTTTTACTTTTAGTGCTAGAACTGCAGAAACAAGTAGAGAATTTGCAGAAGAAACTACGAGAGACTCAAGAAAGAAGGAAACGCCAGGAAGAGCTCATTATGAAGGTGGAGAATGTAGCTCTTAAGGTGAGGAGAAATAAATATTCCATTTACAGCAGTGGATCTCAACCTTTCTAATGTCGTGACCCCGCAATACAGTTCATGTTGCGGTGACCCAATTCAGTTTGGAATGTGCGTCCATAACGGCGTGCGTTCCAGCTAAATAGCGTTGCTGCAAACCGTAGCGCGGCTTCTGAGTGGCTAAAGCCATCGGAAATATGTATTTTCTGATGGCTTTAGGCATACCTCCCAACTGTTGAAGACCAGAAGGAGGGATAAGATGTGCAGCGTGAGCAGCACGTCATGGCGAATTTAGCTCTGCCCACTTTTATGTTGACTCCACCCATTCTCATTCATTTTTCATGTGCTCCCACACAGTATAATCCTCCTACAGTCACCCGTACATTATATGTCCCCTTGTCATCTGTCCCCCAGTTTCATAAAACCCCTTCATCTGCCCCCAGTTTCATGTCCCCTCATCTCTGCCCCCAGTGTCATGCTGTACCCCCCTTCATCTGCCAACAGTTTCATGTCCCCCCATCTCTTCCCCCAGTTTCATGTCCCCATCTGTTCCCCAGTTTCATGTTCCCACATATCTGTCCAGAGCTTCATGTCCCTCCATCTCTGTCCCCAGTGTCATGCCGTTCCCCCCCCCCCCTTCATTTGCCCCAATGTTATGCCATCCTCCCTTCATTATGTTCCACCTTAATGTTTACAACAAAAAAAACACACTCACCTTCCAACGCTCCCCCGCCACTGTCTACGCAGTCTCGCTTACTCATATAGTTGTAGGCGCGATGTGACGTCATCACATCGCGGCTACACATGCAGAAGCCGCAGCGTTAAAGCAGGAGCTGGCTGTGACAGCTCCTGCTTTAATCGCCTGTGTGTTCAACTCATCGGCGTCCTCCGGGCGCAGATAAGTTGAAACTGGGACATACCTCCCACCGACCGGGACGGTTGGGAGGTATGCTTTAGGCGACCCCTGTGTTTTGGTTGTTCGACCCCCGCCGGGGTCGCGACCCACAGGTTGAGAACCGCTGATCTAAAGGATATCTGTGAGCAATATATTACTAGTCTTGTCATAATCTTTATTTGTTTCTTTTGTAAACCCTCAGACACGTCTACAAGCGGTGCTTGATGAATTCAGACAGCAGGAAGACCGGGAGAAACAACAGGTGAGAAATTCTACAAGATGTTCTTTTGTGCGTTGCAGATGTCACTCGTTACTTCCCAAGCATTACTTGATGTATGTTTTGAATAGGCCGGCCGCCTTCATTGAAAAAATACTGCCACAGGAAGGGTTAAAAATTGACACACATTGGTATTTACCTCCTGGATCTCTCCTGCTCATCCTCTGCTGCTCTCCATGCTGAAGGCTATCGCTGACCATCGTGATGTCACCAGTGCAGCCCTAGCAGGGAGCAGCAGGGGCTGAGCACAGTAATAGTAGGGGCTTCCTTGCAAGTTTTTAATTTTTTTCTTACCTCTAAGCAGTTGAAATCTTGGTGCCTCACTGTCCTTTTGATTAGGGCTGAGCGAATGGGACCTGCTACATGTACTCGGTACATGGCTCCTGTGGAGGAGTGAGGGCTCATTTTCAGTAGTGTCACAGACTGCAGACCTCGTGTTGGGTCCCTAATCTTATAGATGTTGTTGAGTCCATGGCCAGACGGTCGGGGTCACATAGTACATGTCATGTAGGAGGCGCATAATATTGTAAGCGTACACCACCAGTTAGACACAGATGTGCTTTAACCCCCACTGCATCATGCTAGAACAGTACCACATGGGAAGTTGTCAATTAGCACACCATGCTGGACTGTAATACCATGGATAAGCCGGTCTCCCCCGTTCCTTCTTGCGGTCTCCTCGCCAGCTCTCAATGGGCTCTGTGCACCACACATCAGGTTGTGATGGATAAGCCGGTATCCTCTATGGTTTCATAGTTCAGGTGATGCCAAATAATGTCCTGGCAAATATGTGTCAGGTTTTATTGGGGTTTTTTTTTTTTTTGACACATGAAAACATTTCAAAATGTTTTTTTTGTTTCTTTCCATATTTATAAATCTCAGTATATGGCATCTGTTCTGCAGTTATGTCTCTTATAGAACAGTAACTAAATTTCTACTAAGGCCTGCCAGAGGAAACTATCATGGCAGTCATAGGGGCCATTGATAGGTCATAGAAAAACCTTGGCGTTAGCTTTGCAGGGATCAAACATCCAGGGTTAGTGTTTCTCACCATCTAAGCTGTTGGTTACAGCTGGGCGTCCACAGTGATCCGACTGCTTTACCATGAAATGCAAATGAACTATTTTATGAAATTTTTATTGCAAATGGATTACTTTTAATTTCTTCATGCAGAGCTCAAAAATTATCCACCCATCACTGGTCCCCATGTTTACAGTATGGGCCAAACAGTGGTCCTTTCACTGGTCCCCCTATAGCAGTATTAGGTCATTACTTACCTGTCTGCTGTCCAGTCCCGCCATGTCTCCCCCGTTCCTTCTTGCGGCCTCCTCGTCAGCTCTCAATGGGCATGTGCGCCACACATCAGGTTGTGATGACGTAAAGTGCGGTGCTTGTGGGCCCCCTGGAGGCTGATGAGGGAAGAGGAGGCCACAAGCTGGAGTCAGGATAGGTAAGTTTATAAGGGCTGTTACTGGAATCCTACTAAATATTAGAAAAACCAGTAGGGATCCAGTAGGGCCCCCTAAAGGCCAGTAGAAATTTGAGCACTGATCACATTTGGCCCATGGGCTACAATATGGACATGTCTGGTCTACAGTATGTTAGGGATCATGCATGTGTATTGTATTACTAATATCAGCGTATAATACAACAGCATCCCTGTACCTGGACACAACACTGTTATTATGTGGCTAGTAAAACAACAAGGTCAATGTCTGTACTAAATGTTCTATATTGCGGTAAGTACAAATCACTGTTGTAGACGGATGTCTGTGTCACAATAGAGTTGTAAAGCCAACTCTTTATTGATTGTACAGTGCAGTAGAAACAATAAGCAGGTCAAAAATAACAAAAAGTACAAGTTCCATTAATTCTTCCCAAAGTTATTTTACCCATTTTAAATGCAAACCTAAAGGTTACCATCAATGAGATCTTGCTGAACACTGAAAGCCATGCGTGTGCATTATACACGTCAACATGAAGTTAAGAAAATCAGTAAATGTGTTATATTTAGATGAAAAAAAAAATCATAAGTTGGAGGTTCTTGATGGGAAATCCACTGTAAGGATAATACAAGTCCATTGTTGAATCAAACCGCTGAGCCATTCAAGATAGACATGGTGCCAAGCAGGAGGTCATCCTGGCAGCCGGTGTGCCTCAGGTTAAGGGTCAAACTCATCGTTATATTCAGAATTTCACCCCGTATGTTGTATGAGCAGATTTCTGCTCCTCTTCACGTGACCTGGTCCAGTCCCTTCTCTAGAACACCCTTCACTTAAATCTAGACACTGCCCAGTGACCTGATCCTTCTTCCCACTCTGCACAACACCTTCCTAAGGGCAAGAAGAACTGAAGTAGTATAGCACTTACTAAAGCTGCTGCCAAAGATGTCTGGCATTCACATGGTGCAGATTTTTAGGGGCAGGAGAGTTAGCCATTTGATCAACGGGTATCTGTATTGTAGGCCAGCTTAAAGGGAATGTGTCATGAGAAAATAACCTTTTGCTTAAAATAAATTTATTATAATTTGTTTTATTATTACATAACTGAGTTCCTTGCTCTGTTATCATTCAGTGATATGCTTTACATAATAGCCATGGCCATACGGAGCAGTAGCCTGGAGTCCACTCATTGAGGTCTATGGGATAGCTCTGTGATGGGAGGGGGAGTAGATAAGCTGTGACATTGTCGGTAGTGGATACAATGACGGGTCAGTGGGGTTATCTATAGAGGGGTTATATTCTATTGTACTATCATCTGCATCTAGAAATTGATTCCAATGACGGCCTACACGTCCGTGATGACATTTCCCTGTAACCAGGGCTGTAGCCTCACTTAGCTAAGAGAGGGCCTGTGAACGATGCTTTACATTTCGCAAACCCCAATTTTCCTCATTTTTAATTTTAGGTTATTAAGAATAGATCCAATTTATGATATTCACAGCAGATTTATATTAGTAAATGTTACATAAAAAACATCTGAAGAATTTTTGACTTGGCACCTTTTTGTGCTCTTTATCCTTCACAAGTAACATCATTTCTGTCGTTTCCCTGCAGGTGACGTCATTGCAGGAGCAGCTCGAAGCCCTGATAGAAAAATGACAATAAGACGCAACATCACTCCAGAATGCGGGATCTCTTGGTGGCCAGTGATCTACAGCCAGATGGCTAGGAAGATCTGCATTGTGAATTCCCGCTGTGACAGATCTGTCACACACAGGACACCTACAGATTCCCAGTTAAGACACGATGGAGGGGATGAAGATTTCCATCCTCTTCGGCTCCAGATGACAAGTATCCTGCCATGAACTGCAAGTGCTTTACACATTTCTAGTTCCTGCACGAGCACCGGACATTTGTGGTTGTTACTTGTTTTACGAGTGCACTTATGTCACGTTTTGAAACCGAGATGCTAAAAGAAATCCGACCCGGGCTTCAGTGTTTCCTCAGATCTAAGCATGATAGACTATAACACGGTGACTGACCAGGATCCATTTTTATTAATATTGCACACTCTATAAGCCGATGGCCTTCTGTCGGCTTCTCTGTAACAGATTCCAGTAAACGCGGCTGCCCCAGGTAACCTGCACTAACCATCCATCTAACTTACAGTAGCCGCCTGTATTTACAGTCAATATCCACCATTTAACACCATGTTGTACCTGAGTTTCCGAAGCAGTTCAAGATTGAGGCAGTTTCCCCATTTTGGGGGGAGGGGTGGGGGGTTGTTCAGTTAATTAAATATGTTTTCAGCTTTCCCTGTAATATTTGAGGTTTTATTTCATACAAGGCTGCATTCACATCAGTCTATTGCTCTCTTCTGTCATAAGATCAGAACAACTGACTGACAAAGTAATGTAATGTAAATACCGCCCCCTATCTGCAAGGTAGGTAAAAACGGGTGGGAGGGTCAAGCAGCTCCTCCTGAAAATGATATAACTCTTCTCGCTCAGAGATATAAAGATATATATGCAGTATATTATATATACCCATATGTATTATTCATTGGCACAGAATACCCAGTTAGAGAGAACAAAATGGTATTGAAGGGTGGACATTCTATTAACTAGAGCTTTCTCCATTCGTGTACAATGCTTTATACTATTTCATTTACATTCATGGCTGCCATCAGAAATACTTGCAGTTTCTTTACCTGCTCCACTCAAATCCTTAAAGGGATTCTAAGATTAAAATTTTTTTTGTGTGGATAAGACATCGGAATAGCCTTTAGAAAGGCTATTTGTCTCTTTAGACGTGGTCTCCGCCGCGCCATTCCTTAGAAATACCGGTTTTTACCGGTATGCAAATGAGTTCTCCCGCAGCGGAGAGGGCGGGCCCCAGCGTTCAAACAGCGATGAGGGCGTCCCCACCGCTGCCAGAGAAGTGTCTCCAAGCGCCACCTCCTTCTTCGTCCGCCGCGTCATCTTCAGTCTCTTCCGGTGCAGGCTCGTAACTTCTAGCAGAGCAATCTGCTCTGCTCGGTTACGAGCCTGCGCCGGAAGAAGACATTGAACATGACTCGGCGGACGAAGAAGGAGGTGGCAGTGGTGGGGCCGCCCCCATCGCTGTGAGAGAACTCATTTGCATACTGGTAAAAAACATTATTTCTGAGGAACGGCGCGGCGGAGATCACGTCTAAAGGTAAGAGACGAATAGCCTTTCTAAAGGCTACTCTGACGTCTTATCCACAAAAAAAAAAAAGTTTTAATGGTAGAATCCCTTTAAACAGATTTTGGCACATACGACAGGGAAAAAAAATAAAAAAATGCAGAACCCGCTATAAGTCAGTATTGTCCTTGATGTGATGGATTCAGCACAGGTTGTGGCTCCCATTAAAAAACGGAAGCTACAATGCTGATGTGAACAGAAGCCTATTCATATTGAATTAATGTTTGGCCATTTTTGGAGGAAACTTCTATGTTACGATGAACACCCCTAATCTTCCTTCAGCCCTTGGCTTTTTGTCCTATAGCATAGGGTAGTTCTATGTACACAGTATACGGCATACCCGGGTTATGTGGCTTCACTGACATTTACAGTCACACTTTGGTTTTAATATCAATGTGAGCGCCATATTTGTTACCTTATCATGAAATGACAGCAAATGGGTTGCCGAGTTGTTTTTCTACTTTGGGTTTGAATATAATATATAGAGTATTGTGGGAGCCCAAGCAGTGTTCACACGCAGAAAAAAGTACCGCTCACCAGTAATAATCCGGGATTAAAGGGGTCGTCCCGCAAAAATCAAACTACACTGCTTGAAAAATGGAAAATAACCTTGGAAATTACATTAGACTTTTAGAAACATTTCTTAGAACTGTTTTGCGCCATTTTTTATTTGACCGGATTGTGGTGAAGCGCCAAACTATTGCACATTGTAAAAAAGAGCTTATGCTTATAAAACATACATGTTACAGTTCAGGCCTAAATGAAAGTCCTGCCTCTACTAATAAATAAAGGGTTGGTATTGGTTACTTTATCACTTGGTTAATTTCATTGGTTACACCTATCCAAAAGCTTTTAAGGGAGTCTGTCATCAGAATCCAGTACATAATATATTATAATCCAGCCCAGACATAGATAGGTTAGGGGTCATCTCAATCCAAATGTGCTCTCCCCTTGTGAATTGCTGCCTTTTGCTGAGATACCATCATGTATGTCCATATGCAAGGAAGCTATTTGGAGCAACAAGACTATTGCTGTTACTCCAAAGTAATAAGCCTCCTGCCACTGTGCTGCCCTCTGCCCCTTCCTCTGATGGACAGGGCCAGGCAGGGTAACCTAATCTTACCTCGCCCTGAGTTCTGCCACACTCGCCGCTGGTCATATTCTTGGTACATGTGACTCAGACCAAACATTACAGCTGTACTATGAATATGAGGAGCGGCGAGGACAGGCAAGATTAGGTATACAGTGCCTGGCCCTGTCAATTGGAGGGTGGTGCAGAATTGGCAAAACAGTCATTGCTCCAAAGAGCTTATTTGTATCATTTGTAGTTTGTCAAACACAATAATATCCTGGCAACAGACATACCAATTCTTAAAGGGATTCTATCATTAAAGTGACTTTTTTTTGTCCCTAACACATAGAAAGGCTATTCTTCTCCTACCTTTAGATGTCTTCTCTGCGCTGCTGTTCCGTAGCTATCCTGGTTTTCATTGGCATGCAAATGAGTTTTCTCACAGCACTGGGGGCGTCCCCAATGCTGCGAGAGAACTCTCCAGCGACGGCTTCTTCTTCCTCTGGAACGCCCTCTCTGCGACATGTTCTTCACATGGCTTCTTCTGGCTTTAAATGGGACGCATGCGCAGTCGGCTCTGCCATTGGGGCTCTGCCATACGAGCGTACTGTGTAAGTGTCCACAAGAAAATGGCCACAGCCGACTGTGCACGCGTCGCATTTAAAGCCAGAAGAAGCCATCCCGTAGAACACATTGCAGAGGGCGTTCCAGAGAAAGAAGAGGCCGTCGCTGGAGAGTTCTCTCGCAGCATTGGGGACGCCCCCAGTGCTGTTTGAGCGCTGGGGACTGCCCCCAGTTTTTCGAGAGAACTCATTTGCATACAGACAAAAAACGGGATTTTTTCCGAACAGCGGCGCGGAGAAGACATCTAAAGGTAGGAGAAGAATAGCCTTTCTTAAGGCTATTCCTATGTGTTTGCGAGAACAAATGCAGTTTTAATGCTAGAATGTTTTCCCTTTAAAGGGATTCTAAGCTATGTATCTATGAAGCCGGGTCCGGTGATAGACTCCTTTCATACACAATAAATCATAATACCATTCCTTTGGTATTCTATTCCCTTTCTATTACAGTATGCCCACAATCCACGTCCATTTGAATCATCCATCACATTCCCTAAAACGTTACAAACATCTGATCATCTGTTCCAGGTTCCTTTCCCTGTACGAGAAAGCATTACATAGATGGTCCTCAGTCTGACGCTCACTGGGATTAAAGACTTTATTAAATAAATTAGAATTTATACTGAATATTGGCCCGCAAGTCTGTTTAGGTCTAGTCAACCCCATTCTTATCACATGAGAACAGGTAGAAATCAGTCTAAAACGTGGAGACGCATCAGTAGAGGTTACCAAATATCAGTTCTTGTTACAAGTTTGTTACAAATCTGCTAATAGACACGTTCATAGCTGAAATAAACCCCTGACTTCTTAAAAACACACAAAATTAACCATCTAAATTCTGGAAAATTAGCAATAATTGATATTAATGTCAGACTGGGGGGGAGCATATACAAACCATCATTATTCAATAGGGGTTATAAAACACGTTGTTGGATAGATCGCTGTTATGAAGAGTAGCTTTAGGCCTCCTTCAATTTTTTTTTAAAACCTTGTTGAAAAAAAACATGAATTTCAAGCATTTTTCATGTTTTTTTTTATCTTGTAACCTTTTGTATAGCCGTGTCTTACTGCACATACCTACAACATGCTGTGTTATGGGGAAAAAAAACACAACTGACCCCAAAAACTCATCAAAAAACTAAATTCTGTGTATGTAGAGTTTTCAGTATTTTGCTATAGACTTTAATGGCAGCAAGGTCTTTGAGTTAAAAAAAAGTTGCTGTTGAAAACACCAGGTAAGACGTGTGTGAGTCCGGCCTTAGACTACATGTTATCAAGCTTGTCCGAAGACTGTAAGATGCATTCAGTAATAGGAAAAGCTGGACACCAGAATCAGGCGACTGCACACAAGGTTTTCTCTTCTTCACAGACATCTTTAGAATGGATGTAACAAACAATTGCTGTAAATGTAAAAACCAGTTTTTAATCTTTGCACCTTTCATTGGCCATAAAGTGTAAAGTTAGTCGTTCCGAAGCCAATCAGTACTTTTGTAGGATGTGTAGAAAGGAAGTCCAATATCACAAAGGCAGCGGCAGAGATTCCTGGTTTGCAGCGTCACCGTCTAGAATAGGAGAAATCTTGGTAAGTAAAAAGGCTTTCTGTACAATGAGACCGCAGCAGTGTTGTGTCACTATGGGGCGGCTATTAGAAGATCTATAATGACCCGGGCACAGCTGACATATATAGAAAGGAAGTAAGGAAACGTTATTGTCACTTGTCCCTCAGGGCAGCCATTGTCTCCCTGGACCCTCCAGAGGCTGACTCCCATTCCCCCTTTCCCTGGGCCCGTTATCCCCCTCAGGCCCCCTGACACTTTTTTTTCCTATCATCCTGTGGCTTGTGGTGCTTCAGGGCCCATAGCCTTCTAATTTAACTTCTACCAGGACTAGGCCGCTAGGCCCAACTCTTGTCAGACTTCCTAAATTCTGTCAAAGAGGGAGGACGTCATTCCCTAACCCGTAGATATAGGAACCTTGGTGGGAGGTCTCTCCCCTCGCCACTTGTTGGAGTCTCTTTAGCAGCAGCCTCCAGCCTTGGTAGGACACCGCATCCTGAGAACATCTCTACAGACTCTCTGGTGGTGGATAGAGCAGCAATCAAATAAGGTAGGTGTCTGTTGGGTTTCCACCATCTTCTGCTTTCATAATTTTTTGCACCTTACTTCATGTAGCTTTATGAGGCCTTGTAGTTTGCGGGGACATATCACATAGGACTTCATCACTTTTTATTACGTTTTGCTTTTGAGGTGAAATGATCAGAAAACATCAATTCTGGCATTTAAATGTTAAGTTTTATGGCATTTATTGTAGAATAAATAACATACTAACTTTACTTTAGCATTCACTGAGGGCTGTGGAACTATCCAATGCAATTGTTACAATGAAACCTTTAAGACATATGCATTACAATATGTTGCAATAGACTATAAATAAACATGGCACAAAGTTATGACCCCATTAGATTCACTGCCAATATTATACAGAAGAATAGAAAACATCCTCTGCATACCGGCTGAAGTGACACTGCGAGTATATGCAGCTCTGTGTTACTTTGCTCCCAACCGTCCCAGATTCCGGACGACAGTCCCGATTTCAAACTGCAGTCCCGGATGGCTTACCGCATGTCCCGCTATGTGACGTGAAGTGTTTTGCTTGTTAAACTTTCCCCCGATCACCACCCGCTCTTATCCTAGATAAAGGCTGACTAATATAAGGACCAATCTGACATCAGGTGGTCACATGACTGGGTAGGCGTGGCTTTTTATCCCGTGCAGTACAGGAAGATGGAGAGATATGATACTGTTGAAGGGGGATGTGGGGGTGCAAGGTGAACTGTGTGTGTGGGAGAGATGTGGGGTGCAGGGTGAACTGTGTGTGTGTGGGAGAGATGGGGGGTGCAGGGAGAGATGTGGGGGTGCAGGGTGAAATGTGTGTGTGGGAGAAATGTGGGGTGCAGGGTGGACTGTGTGTGGGAGAGATGTGGGGTGCAGGGTGGACTGTGTGTGTGGGAGAGATGTGGGGTGCAGGGTGGACTGTGTGTGTGGGAGAGATGTGGGGTGCAGGGTGGACTGTGTGTGTGGGGGAGATGTGGGGGTGCAGGGTGGACTGTGTGTGTGGGGGAGATGTGGGGGTGCAGGGTGGACTGTGTGTGTGGGAGAGATGTGGGGTGCAGGGTGGACTGTGTGTGGGAGAGATGTGGGGTGCAGGGTGGACTGTGTGTGGGAGAGATGTGGGGTGCAGGGTGGACTGTGTGTGTGAGAGAGATGTGGGGTGCAGGGTGGACTGTGTGTGGGAGAGATGTGGGGTGCAGGGTGGACTGTGTGTGTGAGAGAGATGTGGGGTGCAGGGTGGACTGTGTGTGTGGGGGAGATGTGAGGGTGCAGGGTGGACTGTGTGTGTGGGGGAGATGTGGGGGTGCAGGGTGAACTGTGTGTGTGGGAGAGATGTGGGGGTGCAGGGTGGACTGTGTGTGTGGGAGAGATGTGGGGGTGCAGGGTGGACTGTGTGTGTGGGAGAGATGTGGGGTGCAGGGTGGACTGTGTGTGTGGGAGAGATGTGGCGTGCAGAGTGGACTGTGTGTGTGGGGGAGATGTGGGGGTGCAGGGTGGACTGTGTGTGTGGGAGAGATGTGGGGGTGCAGGGTGGACTGTGTGTGTGGGGGAGATGTGGAGTGCAGGGTGGACTGTGTGTGAGGGAGATGTGGGGTGCAGGGTGGACTGTGTGTGAGGGAGATGTGGGGTGCAGGGTGGACTGTGTGAGGGAGATGTGGGGTGCAGGGTGGACTGTGTGTGAGGGAGATGTGGAGTGCAGGGTGGACTGTGTGTGAGGGAGATGTGGAGTGCAGGGTGGACTGTGTGTGAGGGAGATGTGGAGTGCAGGGTGGACTGTGTGTGAGGGAGATGTGGGGTGCAGGGTGGACTGTGTGAGGGAGATGTGGGGTGCAGGGTGGACTGTGTGTGTGGGGGAGATGTGGAGTGCAGGGTGGACTGTGTGTGAGGGAGATGTGGAGTGCAGGGTGGACTGTGTGTGAGGGAGATGTGGAGTGCAGGGTGGACTGTGTGTGAGGGAGATGTGGGGTGCAGGGTGGACTGTGTGAGGGAGATGTGGGGTGCAGGGTGGACTGTGTGTGGGAGAGATGTGGAGTGCAGGGTGGACTGTGTGTGGGAGAGATGTGGAGTGCAGGGTGGACTGTGTGTGAGGGAGATGTGGAGTGCAGGGTGGACTGTGTGTGAGGGAGATGTGGAGTGCAGGGTGGACTGTGTGTGAGGGAGATGTGGGGTGCAGGGTGGACTGTGTGTGAGGGAGAGATGTGGGGTGCAGGGTGGACTGTGTGTGGGAGAGATGTGGGGTGCAGGGTGGACTGTGTGTGGGAGAGATGTGGGGTGCAGGGTGGACTGTGTGTGGGAGAGATGTGGGGGTGCAGGGTGGACTGTGTGTGAGGGAGAGATGTGGGGTGCAGGGTGGACTGTGTGTGGGAGAGATGTGGGGGTGCAGGGTGAACTGTGTGTGGGAGAGATGTGGGGGTGCAGGGTGAAATGTGTGTGTGGGGGTGCAGGGTGAAATATGTGTGAGGGGGAGATGTGTGTGAGGGGGAGATGTGGGGGTGCAGGGTGAAATGTGTGTGTGGGAGAGATGTGGGGGTGCAGGGTGGACTATGTGAAGGAGAGATGTGGGGGTGCAGGGTGGACTATGTGAAGGAGAGATGTGGGGTGCAGGGTGGACTATGTGTGGGAGAGATGTGGGGTGCAGGGTGGACTGTGTGTGAGGATGAGATGCAGGGTGGACTGTGTGTGAGGATGAGATGCAGGGTGGACTGTGGGGGAGAGATGTGGGGTGCAGTGTAGACTGTGTGGAGAGAGATGTGGGGTACATGGGTGTACCCAACGAGAAATGGATGGGAATGGGTGGAGTCAATTTAGAAGTGGGTGGGGCTAAATTTGCAGCGATTGGTCCACATTTTGTCAATCTTTCAGTCCTTTAAAAGTTGGCAGGTATGGTGTTAACTAGTGATATCTCAAAATCTAGGTGGGCCACCGGCCTGATCTTGGCCTTGTGTTAAAGACAAGATTCTAGAGCCTGTAGCTCCGGAGTTAGAGCTGTGTAAAGTGAAGCCATCTCTCCAGTGTTCCTTGAAGTATACTGCTTGGGGTAAACTATAATGGACTTTACTCAAACCCAGAGCAAGATTCGTCGAGAACTGTGGGAAGGTTAAATAATAATAATATTACACACTTGTCTACATACCGCATAACTCCTTCTCTCTTGTACTGGGAAAGGCATTTCTTAGCTTCTCCATGATGTCTTCCAGATGGAAGCTGACCTCTCTAGTTCCACTGTCCACATCATCTGGAGGAAATCACAGAGACATTATTGTGTAACCATGTAAATGTATTCAGAGCAAATTATGACACAAATTATGAAAAGCGCAGCCATTAAAGGGGTTGTCTCACAATGATATGCCCTCTTATATCTGCACATACAGTGTTGTTTCCTGTAGTGTCCACTTCCGGTAGGCTGAAGCCATAGGACCACAGTAGAGAGTGGGGGGTGTTCTTAGGCTCCCCTGTTCTTGGCATAAATCTGCCTATTGGGAGACAGTTGTTTGGACCTGGCACAGGATCCACAGGCAGAGAATCCGTTCCCCTCTACTCTCCAATGTACTATATGGTGTTCACATGCTGTGTGTCTGATGCAGAGGGAGCGCGGTGCTTGCAGAGAACTGTCGGCCGTTTAGTTCCCTGCATACAGCCACATTCGGTGCGGGAAACGTGGCACTCGTGGACCGTATGCAGGACTGAATGTGGCCTTATACGTATGATCACTGTGCATAAACATTTGAGCTCAAATGAAAGTGGAATTATAAGATTGTAAATTTGCATTTTACCTGCAGCTTCAGTATCCGGGGTTCCTCTCTTATCATCTGTAGGACACTTACTCTCTGAGGTGCAAGAACTCTTACCATCATCTATACTAGGCTAAAAGATACAGAAACTACAGTTATACAGAACCAATGTACAGAGGATCACAGACGTACAACACAGATGCAAACAGATTTTACACATAGCTAAAATGAGCAGCAGAAACTGATCGTTTCATATCTAATCTACATATTCAGATTGACCAGTGCCCTATCTGCCTACCGACCTCTACGACGCACAACTATTGGGAAAATGGGTCTAGTGATCGCTGCTGATGCAAAGGTAATCGGTCTCGCCTACAGCATTTTCTATTAATCACTCAGCACTCATTCTGGCTGGCCGCTAATCTCCTCCATATGTACGTGCTTGGATGAGCTTTCATAACTAGTGGCGATCAGCTTCTTTCCCCTTCCACCTGCCATCAGCAGACTATCAGGCTGCCCAAATAGACAAGAGAAATCCAACAATATTGGCCGATTAAAAGGGTTTTACAATTTCATGGACTAGTTTAGAATAGGCCACCAATTATAAATTGGCAGAGGCCTGACTGTCTCCTGGAGCTAGACTGCGCTCTCGCCATACTTTTAACCGCTATGGATAGGAGTAAGTGAAAACAATGGCGGGAGCTGTACACTGCAATAAACAGCTGATCTGCATGGGTCCTGACAGTCCGACCTTCATCAATCTAAAACTGATAATAGGATAAGGATAAGTTATCAATCTGTAGAAGGTAGGTTACCTCTTTAAGCCATCCTACATCTAAAGATGGTAATATACATTAGCTAGAAGTAGGTAAATGGCTGAGCAACCATTGAATGAACAAATGTCTGTATATAATGCAGTCGTACAGAATTTAGTCCATATTAGATGATTAGAGATGAGCGAACACTGTTCGGAACAGCTGTTCCGAACAGCACGCTCCCATAGAAATGAATGGACGTAGCAGGCACGCGGGGGGTTAAGCGACCAGCTGCCGGCAAGGTGTACGTGCCAGCTGCTTCCATGCATTTCTATGGGAGCGTGCTGTTCAGAACGGCTGATCCGAACAGTGTTCGCTCATCTCTATAGATGATATAAACGCTCATATGTACCCTTGTAGGGGTGAGTGTCATGTTAGGTTCACATGCCAGAAGAAATAGTGTGGCACACTGCAGTATATTCCACATAACGGTAACGCCTCAGACCTGGTCTGTTGGGTAACACATGCTGTTATTTTTAGTTTTCTGTTCCTATGACGGAACAGAATAGCTGATATATAACGTCAGATGAAAACCTAGGCTAACAATTATTCTAACCTTTGATCATTTTGCCCTGCTAATGTTCTCCTCTGTGACAGTCTAGAAGTAGAAGTGTAAAAGACAGACACACAATCTATAAAGTAATGACATGCCTGTTTCCTCCTTACCTGTAGTAACAGCTCCCTGAGTCGATGTAGCTGGGATTCTAGCTGCTTATTGTGATCCTCCAATATCTGCATACGGGTCTCTAAACGATTTTTGTGATGACGCAGTATCCGAGCTTCACTTAACAATTCTTCACTTTGTATGTCACCACTGCCGCTGCCCCCAGAATCTGGTGACACTTCTCCAAATAAAGCGCCCTCTCCAACCTCCGCATGCTGCCATTTCAATCGTTTCAATTCTCCTTGAAGAATTCTGCAAAGAAGGAAGATTGTGGAATGTTCTCAGATTATTATTTAAAAAAAAAAAAAAATCTGAACAAAATTATTCCTAAGTGTCAGGGGCTTTCCAGAATTTTGGAGGACTTTTCTCTGTGCATTTTCAGGCGGAAGCCCAGAGAACCCCCATTATAGTCTATGGGGTCTGTGGGTTTCTGCAGGTAACCAATTTTTAAGCAAATTGGGTTTCCATTTTTTGGGTCTCCAAGCAGACCCCAAGAATAGAAACCCGAACGCAGGTGTGAAACTAGCGTCACGGGGCACACCCACCAAACACCTGTTAAAGAAGGGTCTAACAGGGCACATCCGCATATAATGGCTCTGCTTGGTATTGCAACATTCAGTCAACATGAAAAGACAGTCCCGTGTGCTACATCTAGCGATGGCTTATAATACTCCACAATGGCCCCACACATATATAATGCTCCACAGTAGCCAACCACAATATAATGCTCCAAAGTGGCTCCACACATTACAATGGCCCACTGTGGCCCCACATATTATGATACTCCGCAGTAGCCCAAACAGTATAACGGTCCAGTGTCCACAAGGCTTTATTAGAAGAAATAGGTGAACCTCACGAGATTTGTTCCTCTCCCCCCCCCCCAGGTTAGTTTCAGTGAATTATTGTACTCTGGGGTCTAATAATAATAATAAGTGAAGGTTGAGAGAAAGTGAGGAAAAATAACACACGCTTATACTCATCTTGCCTCACCTCTCCATTCTCACGGTGTCTTGTGGTCACCCCAAATACTCTTCAGGCCTCTTGGACAGTATACGCCACTGGGGTCACTGCTGAGACCCAATAACAGGCCTCACCATTGACCCCTGACATCACAAGAGGCCTGAAGAAGATCACCAGGAGCCCAGGATAGGAGAGTCTATTTTTGATATTTTTTACTCCCCAGTCCCCCAGCAGAAGATTGTGCAAAACCCCAAAATTTCATTGTTTACAGTCAACCAATCAGATACAACCACATATGTCCTAACCCTGTAGGAAAACACCTCGGCGGCCTCAAAAAGACATTTCTGGTGGAGGGCTACCATCTAAGGAAAACTGAATACCAAAATACCAAGATGTGAGCTATTACTATACAAGACAAAACATCAAGACAAGCGGGTGACCCTACAACTAATACCTTGTGATACTGTGGGAAGTTACACAGAAAATACATCCCATATTAATAAAACATGGCTGTCGTAAAACAGTATTTCCAGACCACCCCAGACTGAAGAACATCATCACTATCACTAGCTCACTATTCCCACCGATACGTAAAATTTGCCCTCAGATAATGACCACCGATAAGATATAGATCCCGAAGTCAGATGAGAATTACAAAATCGCAGACACTATCAGACTACATGTGGTCTATGTATTTCTATCTACCAAATGTCTTACTGGTGGGCTGTATGTAGAGGAAATATGGCAGCATGAGGATGAAGTCTCAAAGGCTTCGGTCCTGTTTCTTCCATTGAAGAGACCTGTGCTAAGACTATCTGGAGCTCTGATCACGATAGACATGAAAATATTCATATCAATTCAAGAATGACTTTTCTCTCTGCCAATTTCCGTCGAAAATCCAGCAGACCCCATTATACTCTATGGAGTCCCTGGTTAACTGCTTCTAAAGTGGATAGGGTTTCCTAAGCGGACCCGAAGTGTGACCGTAGCATCGGTCAGGTCAGTTGTAGACATCAGTATTGATAAGGCTGCTTTAAAAAGTGTAAAAAAAAATTTAATGACCGTATTTATTATAGTACCTGTTTTCATGCTCCAACTGTGCGAGTATTTTCTCTAACTCTCCTTGCTCTTCCTCTGGATTTAATCCTCCTATTGTCTGTGTAGTAGTACATGGATCCCGATCTGTAATAGGACTGGAGTGGCGCAGGAGATACTGATCTTCATCACTAGTTATTAGAAAAAAGTACTATACAAGTTAGTAATAGTGACAATACAAGATGCACTGACGTTCCAAGGATCAGGACATTGCAGATAGATTAAATGTACAGGTGGCCCTCAAAGTCCAAGACCAATCGGGTAGCAGAGGAGAGGGGTAAGGCGCGCACAAACCAGCTGGACATAAATTCTTCCAGAAACCTTATTGACAAGGCACTACGCGTTTCGGGCACTAGCCCTTTCTCAAGTGCATATAGGTCTGTTTAAATCGTCTGCAGCGTCTGTCAGACAATAAGAACATCATGGCTGGCTATCATTACAAGTGCCACACCGTAGAGAGTTCCTGCATACATGGTCACATCCATTAGCAACCTATCAAAACAATAGACTGTCACCACTAAGATGGTTAGAGAAAATCCTTAAAACACTGCAAATTTTTAATAGCTTATATTTGCAAAAATGATTAACTTTTAATTGTCTACAGATTTAAGTAGGGTTATATTCATGGGAAACCCCTTTAAGATGCAATGATTTAAATATCCAAAAGTGACTACCTAGAGACATAGGTGCTAAGTACGTGTATTCTACCTATGGATGTGCATCCAAAAGTCACGATGGACAAGGCAAAAGGCAACACCGATGGGACTGAATATTGAGTGATATGATAAGTAACTGCACTTGTGCCTCAACATCTCAGCACTGCAGTAAAGAAATACACACGTACAAATGTACCCAGCATAGGACTCCACTGTGGTCTATCTATATAGTGTGCAGGACTCTACACTTTGATGGTCTGCAGTGTCTAAGACAGAAGGACAGATCCTAAATACCAAGTCAGAAGCTATGGAGTTAACAGATTGGGGGTATAGACAAGGAGCAATGCATTAGTCCTGGCAGGAGGGGACGCCATGATATAGGGCAGAGCAGGCATTTTGCTTGCAGCAGTCACAGTGCCCTATCCATATAGGATGACACAATATTACACAGGCTAACGCTTACTTGCTTTTCTATGATCAATGTTCCATAGACTCCTATTATGATCTGTATCATGTCCACTGTGACTTTCAGTTAGCAGGGGTGGGGTGGCTAAGTCTCTGATAAAACAGACTATATGGACAAAAGTATTGGATCACATCTCCTAATAGGATTCAGTTGTTCATTTAGTTCCACTGACATCGGTGTATAGAATACTACATATGTGCTAGTATAGAATAAACGCACAATACTGTATGGCAGTAATACTCACAGGCTGTCATCAGGAGAAAGGCTATCAGTGAAGAAAGAGCAATTCTGATTTTCCATCTCAGCAAGTCTAGAGAAAGAATAGACAAAAAAAAAATGGTTTAAAGGACTACACAAGCATTTAAAGGGGTTGTCCCATCACAAGGATCCTATCTATACTGCTAGTTTATGTGGATTTAAGACTTTTCTTAAATGCATTGCTTTATCAAAATTGTTTTGTTTGTCCACTATCTTAATTTATTCACTTCATTGTTTACACTCCGTTTCTATGGCACTTGGTATTATCTGCTCATTTGTCAAGTGATGTAGCTGCCTGCTCTCAGGGGGGAGGGGGAGGGGCTGGGAGCAGCTCTGAGCTGTTTGTGTCTGATAAGTAGCGGAGCTTCTCAGATAGGGGAGGTGAGAGCTCTTATCAGTTGGTTTAATTGAATTTGGCTGATAAGGGCTGAGATAGGGAGTCCGTTACCTCTGTATGTAATGCAAACTGACTCAGCTCCAGCTCTGCTACATCAGCTTCACACTGTGGTAATTCATTTACAACCAATCCCGTGCAAGTGAAACCCCGCCCACCAATGTGCCGAGAAAAGCAGGAAGTGAAGAGAGCACAACAGCCTGCAGGTTAGTGAACAAGCGTCATGGGAATACCCCTTTAAAGACCATACTAAATATATTCATATATCATTTACTGAACATACTAAAGACTGGGCTTCGTAGTCACATTAGATAGTTCCACTTGTTATAAAGCTTGGAGTCATGATCAGATTCTTTCCTCTCCCTTCATTAGTTAGTATCACAAAATATCTCTAATTTTCTGTCTCACTGAGCTGGAAAAGGTGGTGGTGGTGGGGGACAATGACTATGTTACTGAAAGGTGAAAACACTCTAAGGCCGGGGCCCCACTGGCTGGAAACGCCACAATTTGCCCGCAACGGAGATGCTGCGGGAAAAATCGCAGCGTTTTACAGTGCTAGCAAAGTGGATGGGATTTATGCGAGTCCCATCCCCACTTTGCAGAAAAGATTGCAGCGCAGACACACTGCAATTTGCAAAGCCGTTGCGGCTTTGTAAATCGCAGCATGTCAATTATATCTACGGAAACGCCGGGGTCTTAGCCTAAGGGTCCTTTCACACCAGCGCCTTGTGTCCAGTTTGTACCTTCCACCAGGTTTCCATCTTCTGCCCTGGCGAAACTGAACAGGGGACGGAAACCCGGTGGTCTGTTTTCAAATCCATTCACTTGAATGGGTTTGTAAAGGTGACCGCCTGTGTGCGTTTTCTGCCTGTCCGCGGGGAAACCGTTTTTTTTCAGCTGGACACGAAGTCCTGCATGACTTTGTGTCCAGCTAAAAAAAAAAAAATGGTTTCCCCGCGGACAGGCAGAAGACACACACAGGTCAAGTGAATGGGTTTGAAAACTGTGTACTCAATCACCCGTATACTCAATCGTGAATTTCACGGTCCCGAGTGCGGGCCGACACTCTGGGCAGCAAAATATAGAACAGGTCCCATTCCTGTCCTATTTTGCAGCCCTTGCTTCCATGGCTCCTATTCATTTAATGAAAGGAGCTTTCGGAAGCATGGCGCGTGCATGGGTGGCACACTGGGACATCCCTGTGTCCCCAATGTGCTGCCCGTGCTTTTAATTCACGGCTGGCCATGAAAGGAAGGGAATATAAAGGAAGTTCTTAGATATTTCCCTTCTGTTAAATCCACTCCAGATTTTGGCTCAAAAAACCACAGCAAATCTGCAACAAAAAATTCTGCGTTTCTGCAACATGGGGCCTTAGCCTAAAGTCACCAAAATTTACATAAATTTCAGCTAGAGAGTTATAGTGTGTAGTAATAAAGCACTAGAGACACCGTTTTCCTCACCTTTTCCCAGAATTTCTATGGAAGTATATATGGCCTCTAAGTCTCCCTACACTGTTTCTGCGGCCTCTTCAGTGTACAACGTTTCCCTCCTGACTCATAGCCTTTCACAATGACAACCAGTACACGTTTCTGCACTGATGATGACCAAGGAGCCTGGGAATTTTCCCTAGGAGTACTGGGGTGATACAAGAAGCCTGGGAGAAGATGTCCACTCAGGACTGCTCCATCCTGGAGAATCAGGACAATGATGAAGAAGAGGACTTATACCACCCCTCTCCTTGGTTGTATTTGTATCATTCCACTTGATGCGCTAAAAGGGAGGGAGGGCAGGTTGCAGTAGCACATCTATATTTTACAGCATTCACAGGCACTGGCTAATACTATACTAAACCATATTACAGGGCTCCAGATAACAAAAATCACATTATAAACAATGCAGCTCTAAGGAACGTTTGTTAGGGCTGTTATACAGATACGGTCTCTGGATTCGTGCCTTTACCGTATGTTATACTTCTGTGTGAGATATTTACTATACTGTGTTCCAGTACACCTTATATTTGCAACTGATGACTGACCCAAAAAAGCTCTAGTTTGGCTTATGTCCTAAATCATATCACAAACCTATGCGAGGAGGGGCAGGAGATAACCTGTGACATCTTCTATCTGTCAGTAGTGGATGCAATGATGGCTCAGCATAGCTTTCTTACTTCTTAGTTTGTTACTTTTGTAGAAAAACAAGAGTCTTTTGCAGCTGAGGCATTTGGTACACATGGGGCGGCCTTCAGCTTTGGGAGCGCTGCTCTTGCTGTTTATGTAGGATTGGTGATATAATAGCAGGGGAAGCTCTGTAACACTAGGTTCATACTAGCGTGATGCTCTCTGTTGTTCAGGTCCGGCAAGCAACCCAAATGACAGAGAGCTGTACTGCTAAAACATTGGTTACACAGGGACACCGGCGGACCCCATTAACTATAATGGGCCCTGCTGGGTGTCCAGTGTTTCAAAACTGAAACCAGCAAAGAAAAAAGTTGATTTTCGTCAGTTTCTGTGTGAACCCAGCCTTACACAGTGGTGGCAGCTGAATACGCTCAGGGACAATTGATAATAAGATTTTCTAATATCGATCAGCTATTTTATTATACGCACCTGCTAGCAAAATGTTCTATTCTTGAATGTGTGTCAGCATGAGGAAGCATTGGAGAAGACACCGGCCTGCAAGAGAGCAAAATCATTACATGCATGACAGACAAAGATACTGTTTATAGATTCAGATAGGAATATTTCGGCTATCTTGGTAGGAATCTTCCTCTTCGCCCTCAGTCTGAATTATAATAATAAATTTGATTCATAAATAAAATAACTTTATTTGGCTGCTTTAAACTTTATCCGACTCTCCGCAGTGAAGGACGAGTTTCCCAACATGTCATGTTCAGATGTCTTCCCATAACCTGATGTTCTTTTCCTTTTTCTTGAACATTACATTTTGATTGATATTCTGAGTATGTACATACAATACAGACTTAGATGTTAGGCTAGGTTCACATCTGCGCCATTGGAGACTGTGCCATTGAAACCACCAAAAATCGGCGGAGAGAAGAGTCCTGCACAGAGGATTTTTCTCTCTGCCGCTTTCAGTATAAACTCAGTAGACCCCATTATAGTCTATGGGGTCCATGGCTCACTGCTGTTTTAGATGTCCGGCTCTCTGCTGCTCGGGTCCCCCAGCCGACCTGAACGATAGAGACCTGTGCACAGATGTGAACAAGCCTTAGTGGTCGGAAACCATTTGGGCTAGGAATGCTAACCATCTCTGCATTCAATACATTTCTATTACAGGCAGCTTGCATAGCCGGTAAGAAACGGTATGGATTTTGCAATACACTGCAATCCATTTCCACTTACTCCCCGACAGAGCTACAGGCCCCCTTTTCTACAAAAATGGGAAAACGATTTGGGCTTGTCCCTTTCGGTCTCCAGTGCAGCAGGAGTATGGACCCATAAATCCTTCCTGGCCAGTAAATACCAGGAAGGGGGCTACAAACTACTTTCTAGAGCAGACCTGGGAAATGTGCGGCCCGCGGGCCACATCCGGCCCTCTGACTGCTTCTATCCGGCCGGCATAGCTAGTTGAAGTTTTTTCAAGGACCTGTGATGATGTCATTACAGCCTATCACCAGGATAGGCCATGACTCGTTAGTGGGCGGAGCCACACGGGACTGAGCTTCTGCAAGCTGCCGGCAATGGGGGCTGCTGGATGATAAAGAGAGAAGAGACAGCATGTGTGAGCAAGAGGGGGGAACTAGGGGCAGATGTAGGGGGGCAGTTAAACTGAATACACATGGAGGGGACATTAAACTGGGGCAGCTGGAGGAGGATATAAAACCATGGGGGGTAGCTGGAGGGGGACATGTCTGCCTCTAGTTGCCACCAGTTTAATGTCCCCCTCCAACTACCCCAGTTTAATGTCCCCTCTAGTTTCTGCTGGTTTATACTGGGGCACCAGGAGAGGGACTTAATACTGTGGGACATTTGGAGGGAAACATTATAATGTGGGGGTGTATAATGTTAGGGTGACTGTAGGAGGATTTTACTTTGTGGGGCACGTGGAAAAATGATTGAGAATGGGCGGAGTCAGAAGAGAAGTGGGTGGAGCTAAATTTGCCACGGCGCACATGGCCCTCTAGAACCGTTACAATTTCTCATTTGGCCTCATGGGAAAATTAATTGCCCACCAGTGGTCTAGATGGTAAATAATATAAGAGGTTTCTGAATATGCCACAGCTTCTTGATGTGAATTCTATATGGTAACCATAGCAGATGGCCACACACTAAATATCTCCATGGAATATGGCTAAATCCATGGCATGTGCTAAGCAAACCAAAATATTCTTTACATTTTAGATGCTTCAAAGCAGCCCTCTATAGTTTGCATCTTGTAGGCATTCTGTCAGTCATCTTCATAAGGTAGTCACCTGGAATGGATTTCAGTTAACAGGTATGCCTTGTCAAGAGGTGGGTTGGGGTCCCACATGGCATAAATGCCACGGTATGGCCATGATGGAATCGCTGCGGTTTTTGTAGAGTTTTACACTAACTGCAAAGTGGATCGGATTCCAGAAAATCCCAACCAAACATTGCGGAAAAATACACGCAGTGAACACGCCATCGCGTTTTCATAATTACAGCATGTCAGTTATATCTACGGAAACACTGCTGGACGACTTCCCTATAAGTATAATGGTAGAAAGAAATTTCTGTGAAAAGCACTGCAGGAAAAAGCATGATGCATCGCTGCCGCGGTTCTTCCTGCAGCGCTTTTTTGTTGCTAGGTGGGCCTGAGATTGAAATGGGTTTTCTAGTTTCAGACAAATATCTAGAGACAATTATTGTTGTTTGTAAAATGAAAAGTTGTACAATTTTCTAATATATTTTCTGTTTCGATTCCTCAGTCTTCTAGCTTGGTCCCATTCAATCTGATTTTCATTAAACTAATTAAAATAACATCTTAACTTCTTTGCAACAGGACAATAATCCCCAATACAAGTGTAGACTATGTAAGGGCTATTTGACTATGGAGGAGTATAAAGGAGTGCTCAGTCAGAAGAAATGGTGTCACAATCACCCAACTTACACCCAACTGAGATGCTTCAGTATAAGCTGGACTGCAACGTGAAGTAAATGCATCTTACAATTGCTCAGCAGACTGTTGAAAACCATTCCAGGTGACCACCTCATGAAGCTGACTTGAGAGAATGCCAACTGTGTGCGACATTTAAAAGTAAAAAAGGGGCTGCTTTATACAAAACATAGTCTGATTTAACATTTTTTGTTTCCCACTTAATTCCATTTGTGCTTATTCATAGTTTTCATGTCTACAAGAAGAATCTAAAATGTTAAAAAATAAATAATTAAATAAAAAAACACGTGAAATGAAAAGATGTGTCAATATTTTTGACTGGTACACTCAAGTTGTTCTTAAAGAGGACCTTTCATCGTGTCCTCATGAAAGCGTGGTTTTATATACTGCTATAAAGTAAAAAATGTGCTGAATTCTGTTTTCCCGGTATGTGTCCCAGTGGTGGAGATATCGGTGCCCTTAGCCCAGTGTCATCAGCGCTCCCCCTGACAGTACTCTAATGTAGATTTGTACTAGGGGGGCCTTCCTCACAGCTCAGCGTCATTGCTGGGCGGTAAGGAACGCCCCCCCCCCCTCCCAACCCCCAACAGAGCTCTCCATAGCAGTGTACTGTCAAAGGAGAAAGGTTCCTTACAGGCCAGCTGAGCTATGAGGAACTCCCTTCTGACAGTGGGGAGATGTCAGTGCCAAAACTAATGGCACTGATAGCTCCACCAACCGGGGCACACACAGGGAAAACCAACAACCTGCTGAATTCAGCGCATTGTTGGCTTTCTAGCAGTAAATAAAACCGCACTTTCATAAGGACATGAAAAAATTTCTTTAACCACATTAAAGATAACTTACGTGTCAGTAACTTCAACCTCAAGTACAGACTGCACAGGTAAATAGCCCCGCTGAGGATGTCGACTGAAGTAATGACGAGTCCTAAACTTATTCTTCAGTGTGGTTGCAAAATCTCTCATCTTCTCTCCTGAAGTTGTCTAAAAAGGTAATATGCAGAAGCACAGAAGGAAATCAATCCCTAAATGTCAGTGAAGGCATTTATCGAATATAAGGGCTCGTTCACATCTGCGTCCCGGAACTCCGCTATGCATGTTTCTGTTTGCTGCACGAAACTGGGCAGGAGATGGAAACCTGCAGGCGTTTTTCAAACCCATTCAAATGAATGGGTTTGAAAAGTGTCCGGCCGTGAGTGCCGGCGAGTATTTTATGCTCTCCGCGGCGAAACCGTTTTTTTTTTTTTTTAACCGGACACAGAGTTGGACATGCAGTAGTCTGTGTTCAGTTTAACAAAACAGGTTTCGCTGCGGAGAGCATAAAACGCTCCCCGGTGCTCACGGCCAGACACAGTCTGACAGGTTTCCGTCTTCTGCCGGCAGAATGGAGTCAAACTCAAACAGCACTGGGGGCGTCCTCAATGCTGCAAGAGAACTCTCCAGCGCCGCCTTCATCTTCATCTGGAACAGCCTCTCTTTGCTTCTTCTTCTGGAGCTGGGTTCAAACTTCTAAGGCTCGAGCCTCAGGCAAAGCCGACTGCGCATGCCTGCTGGCCACAAGAAAATGGCCGCTTACACTTACTATGTAAGCGGCCATTTTCTTGTGGCTGGCGGGCACGCGCAGTTTGAACCCAGTGCCGGAAGAAGACGCGAAGAGAGGCCATTCCAGACGAAGATGAAGGCGGCACTGGAGAGTTCTTTTGCGGCACTGGAGAGTTCTTTTGCAGCACTGCTGCGAGACAACTCATTTGCATACCAACGAAAACCGGGTTTTCTAGCGTGGTAGGCAGAAAAAATACAATTTAAACTTTAAACCGATAGATTCACAATCACAGATCTGAGCCATCGAAAGCTGAAAGCTCTGGAAGCAGGCAGGCCCTAACGAGGGCCCTCAGAAATTAGCAAACCGTCCGAACATCAAAAAAGAACCCAAATCAACCGGGCAGGGAAGAACAAGCACTCACATGGATGCCTGGGGACCAAGCCGAAAGAGAGAAAGACCAAGCCCTCGATGAGGAGGGAAGAAAAACACACCAGGAAAAAAAAAAAAGAACTGAGTCAGGTCATGTCTACCTCCTACAACACTAGGATCAAAACTGACTAGCGCAGTGGATGGAGCAGCTTTTTATTCTCCAAGTGTCCGCCTCCTAGTGACCGGGTCTATATCCCATGGTGCTGTGTCCCCCAGTGAAATAAGCGAGAAAGACTAGACTGTGTAAGGGACATCCTCTGGCCCCAAAAACTGACTTACTGCAGTATTCAGCTAAAAGTCCTAACTTCAGAGAAAAATCATCTTTACACTAAAAAGACACGGACAAAGGGGTTGCACACTAAAGGGGATCACCCAGAACACCATCCACCAATTCATGAGACGCCTGCCCAGACTTTGTCAGGAGGAGTTACGTCATTTATACAACTGCATCTTCCTGTGATTTCAAATTTCTCCTTGGATTTTTGGGGTGATTTAGAGTACACGCCTCAATTGGTTAATGATTTTGGTTTACATTGACCATTTAATATGGCATTTTGTTCTCAACAAATGGCACAATAAACATTAGCAAAATGGTAAATTTGCATGTGAGGTTAGGCATTGAAAGTGATCCTAACTACAAGACTATTTCCGTATATACTCGAGTATAAGCCGACCCGAATATAAGCCAAGGCCCCTAATTTTACCACAAAAAAACTGGGAAAACTTATTGACTCGAGTATAAGCCGAGGGGGGGAAATGCAGCAGCTACTGGAAATTTTCAAAAATTAAAATGGTCAGAGATTTTGGGTGCAGTAGTTGCTGGGGAAGGGGAGGGGGTGTTTTGGTTGTCTGTCTGCCCCTTCCCCGAGCTTGAGGACTGGGTTTTTTTCCCCCACTTGGAATTCAGTCTGGCTGAATATAGGGGATCTGCGGTGCTCCTATTAACCCCTTTCCGACAGAACAAGAGCACTGCAGATCCCATATATTCAGTAGACCGGGCACTTTCAGACACAGGGATACCTAATGTGTTTGTGTTTCACAGTAATTTCCTACTTTTGTATGTATTCTAGGGAAAGGAGGGATTTAGAACTTATTTACTTTTTTTATTATATTTTTTTTTAAAGCTTCTTTTTTTCCCCACTATTTTATGGGAAATTCTACACATTATTATTGTGGCTGGTCATAGAACCCCCTCCCCCCGCAAAAAAGGGGGGGCTTTTTCAGCACAAAAACTGTGCTGAAAAATTCGGCTTATACTCGAGTATATACAGTACTTTCTTTCTGTTGTTGAAAGCAATAAGGCCTTTTTTCATTGTAACAAATGTTTTGGCTTCTTTTCTTAGCACAGTGAGATTGCCCAGACTGAATACAAGTATATTCTGGACAAGGATGTTTTCACGCAGCAGCATCTTGAAAAGAGCTTGACATATTATCAGAGATGTATACATAAAAGTAAATTAGAAAATCACAGCAAATTATTTTTCACTAGACAAACATTCAGCAACGTTTCTACATACCGGTGTGTAATATTCCATGATTGGATAATGAAGTTTGTTTCCTTTTCCAGCTTGCCCAGTTAAGAAACAGGACTGGCATATATCCACACCAAACTGTTTTAAGCTGCGATATCTGGAAAAACAGGAATAATTGGGTTAAGAAGAGAGAAATGAGAAATAGAATGGTCTCCCCTTAACACTTAATGGCGTAACTTTAAGGGGCCTTTCGCACATAGCAATTTGATACTGATGTGGAGGCGGATTCCGGCCCTGAATCAGCGGCAGATTCTACTCATATTCTGCCTCCCGTTTTTATAAATGGAAAGCAGAGATCGCAGCAGGACGCTGAAAAAATAAGCATCCTGCTAATCTTGCCGCAAATGCTATGGCAATGAAATGAGCGGTTGTTGTTAGTTTGTGCTCAGGCTAGGTTCACATCTCTGTTGGAGAATGGCAATGGTAGCTGGCTGTCAATGGAAGGACACATAATGGAACCACTAATCTTAGGGATATACCGTATATACTCGAGTATAAGCCGAATTTTTCAGCACAGTTTTTGTGCTGAAAAAGACCCCCTCGGCTTATACTCGAGTCAGTAAAAAAGGGATTGGCAGTAGCTGCTGCATTTCTCCCCCTAGGCTTATACTCGAGTCAATACGTTTTCCCAGTTTTTTGTGGTAAAATTAGGGGCCTCGGCTTATATTCGGGTCGGATTATACTTGAGTATATACGGTAATCTGCACAGAGGGATGTGCAATGACCTATGTCTAGATGGTGGACAAATAAAGCATGGGAGATGCTCTTGCTTGTTGGTGGATCAATCCTCTGTACTGGTTGTCAGTCTGGGCCATCTGGGCCTGTTTACCTTGTATGCCAGCCTTCATGTAAACTACTTCTCCCAACACCTACTAAGTCACAATGGCCTAAATGGCAGAAATTTTGTGAAAACTATAAAAACAGCAATGAGTAGCAGCCCTCTGCACCTAGCGCATTTTAGGATTTGATATAGTCACCTGAATCCCTTTATCGGACACTGTTTACAGATGGAGCATTTAGTCTGGTGCTTGACAGCCTCCGCTAATGTCACTCGATGTAAAACTGGAAGCCATACTAAGGATTGTGGTTCCAAACTTCCCCATTCAAGAAACTGAGACAACTCAAGAAATGAAGTTCCATTTCCCTTTTAAAACAAGAAAAACCATGCAGTCATTACGGAGATCAAATGCTAAAAAAATAAATGCGTAAAAATGTAATTTATTGAAGGTCTTACAAGAACATGCAGTAGTTACCTCCATAATCTGTAGATCACACTAACATTTATTTTTTATACTTTATTTTTAGCTTTTTTTTTCTTTCCTTGAACCCTGGGATCTGCTGATCCCCAGTGTAATGTACTGCAATACACTGATGTATTGCAGTACATCGCACATAAGCTACTTATGTGTAATAGGGATCTCAATGCGGGGTGTCCTAGGAGTGGCAGAGGGGATGATGTTGCCCCCAAACTGCATCATGGGGAGTTAAAGGGGTTGTCCAGGATAACCGTTTTTTTTTCTTTTACTTACAAGGAAGCTGGGGGAAAAAAAAACAACAACAAGCTATACTTACCTAGGTTTTTAGGGTTTGGATTTGTAGTTTGAAGAAAAGGTCAAAGTCAAAGGTTACCCAAAAGCAGTG
This sequence comes from Leptodactylus fuscus, assembly GCF_031893055.1. Taxonomy (NCBI): domain Eukaryota; kingdom Metazoa; phylum Chordata; class Amphibia; order Anura; family Leptodactylidae; genus Leptodactylus; species Leptodactylus fuscus. The sequence continues at coordinate 22,459,519 of NC_134275.1, read as the reverse complement.
GGCCTGTGGGACTGGGGTAAGTGTAGTCCTGTTAACTTTCATAGAGGAGTCATAATTGTTAATAAAATTGGAGCTTGCTATTCTTTTGCAACTATTTGAGGGCACTGGATGTCTTCATGCTGTATTCATACGGAGGGAGTTCTCCGATCACCTCATTTCTGGACAGATCCGAGTCCAGCATCAATAGTATTTATTTATGTAAACCCAGACAGACTCAATGATGCCAAGATCAGGGCTCAGTGGGAGCCATATTATCTCTTCCACAACTGCGCCTTCAAAGGGTGGTCTCTCCAAATATGGATTTGATTCAGACATATATACCGTATTTTTCGGACTATAAGACGCACTGGACTATAAGGTATTGTCACGCTCCTGCCGCTGAAGAAAACCAGCGGTGGCAGTAGCGCGGCAATCTGCAGGCCCCGGTAGCTAAGACACTCCCCGGCATCCGCCGGTCTATTACAGCATATGCCGGGGACTGTCTTAGCTGCCGGGGCCTGCAGATTGCCGCGCTACTGCCGCTGAAGAAAACCAGCGGTGGCAGTAGCGCGGCCATGCTGCAAACCCACTCCTCCACCCACATTCAGACTATAAGACGCACCCTCATTTTCCTCCAAAATTTGGGGGAAAAAAAGTGCGTCTTATAGTCCGAAAAATACGGTATGTATATATATATATATATATATATATATATATATATATATATATATATATATATAATATTTATTATATATTTCTATTTATTATATATTTATATTTTATTTTTACTAATATATTTTATTAACTGAGCTTGTAAGCCCATATAAGACAGTGTATTCACAGCACTCTTTCCCAAAACACAAAACCAACCAATAACTACTCTGTTATTGATTTTACCACAGGCAAACAAATCAGTCTTTAAAATATTTTACCAGGCTATTCTTTGTATACTTACAAATCTAAAGCAGCTTCTGACGCTGGGCTCAACATTACTTCCCCCGAACGCTGCCACCTCTCCAAGTTGACGGGGTATCTGAATGGCTTCGTGCAATAGAAGGCCAAGTTGTCGTTGATCACACGTTCCTTCAGGCCCAGCCACTTGTGAAAATAGATCTGAGGAAAACATCCTTTACATTAGGTTATTATTATTATTATTATTATTATGAAAGCTTCTAAGCAGTGGTTATTATTAATAATAATAATAATAATAATAATAATAATAAGCCAGTGTCAAATCTTAGTATTCACTATACTCATTTCAAGTATTATATTGGGGAAATCTGTGTTAATAATGAAAAGTCTTATATCTATCAACCAATGTGTATGTATTACATTGCAGAAATTTCCATAAACCAAAATGTCTGTGCTTCTGACTGCTGGAAGCCTCTAAGGCACACTCTAACCCCTTATTTGTGGAGATAAGTCGTGGTGGTAGCTCATCGACATTGCCACACTGATATCACCTTCTGACACATGTACCGTATGGCATATTAGCAGACATTATATAAGGATTTCCCCTATATACAGAACTAGTTCTCTTACAGTTACCTTATATGTTTTCTAATTCACTTACCGCCCCAGATCTAATGTTTGTAACATACTCGAGTATAAGCCTAGTTTTTCAGCACAGTTTTTGTGCTGAAAAAGCCCCCCTCGGCTTATACTCAAGTCAAGCAAAAAAAAAAAAAAAAAGAAAAGTATACTACCCTACTGAATATAGGGGATCTGCAGTGCTCCTGTTCCGTCGGGAGGGGTTAATAGGAGCACTGCAGATCCCCTATATTCAGTCAGGCTGAATTCCAAGTGGGGGAAAAAAAATCCCAGTCCTCAAGCTCAAGGAAGGGGCAGACAGACAACCAAAACACCCCCTCCCCTCCCCAGCAACTACTGCACCCGAAAACTCCAACCTTTTAAATTTTTTTTAATTTTCCAGTAGCTGCTGCATTTCCCCCCCTCGGCTTATACTCGAGTCAATAAGTTTTCCCAGTTTTTTTGTGGTAGAATTAGGGGCCTCGGCTTATATTCGGGTCGGCTTATACTTGAGTATATGCGATATATCTTTGAATAATCTCTGAATTACTGGTACCCATGACAAATACGGGTTCTGCCAGATTCTCGACAGACTATTAAAGAGAGAATTCCATCAAGTTCTTCACAAACATGTGGTTAGTTCATTTTCAATACATATTTTTGTGAAGTGACTCTACATAAACTAGTTCCTGTCCTATCTCTTTAATTGCTTAGCTGTGTGTTCAGATAGCAGGACAGAGAGGATCCCTTATCGCTCCCAGCAGGGTGACCCCAGGGAGAAATGAGCGGAGGTGCGGCACCTTAATTTCAATACTACCCCTCCACTCCTTGACAGTTTCAAGGGGTTTCCTGGAACTAAAGTATAGATGATCTTCAGTCGTGAGAGTCTGGATGTTACACTCTCATAGACTTACATAGAAAACGGGGACTTCTGACTGGTGGGACTTCAGCAGATCATTCTGCCAAACACATGACAAGGCGGAGGACATGATCAATGGCTGAATAAAGTTAAGGATATGCAGAGTTCATTACACCATTCATTACACTGAAGTAAGCCCAGTAATACATGACGCAGTACAAAAAACAGTGAATAAATTCTACAGAAGTAAAAATCTGATCATCCATATAAAGCATTCTGGACTACGCAATATAATACACTGTAGCAATATAATACTCACACTATGGCAATATAATACTCACATTGTAGCAATATAATACTCACACTATAGCAATATAATACTCACACTATAGCAATATAATACTCACATTGTAGCAATATAATACTCACACTATAGCAATATAATACTCACACTATAGCAATATAATACTCACACTATGGCAATATAATACTCACATTGTAGCAATATAATACTCACACTATAGCAATATAATACTCACACTGTAGCAATATAATACTCACACTGTAGAAATATAATACTTACACTGTAGCAATATAATACTTACACTGTAGTTTCCCCTTCACATCACAGTCACATAAACACACTACTCCAGCCTTAAAAGAAAGGGTCCGTATTCTTCCAATGCGAGCACTGTATAAATAGAAGGAGAAGTTCTTATGAGATTTTGCTTTTGGTTAAATTGAGAGACAGCAGCCTCATACACATTTAAGGTCGGGGCCCCAGTAAGCGGGCTGCAGCCAAAAATGGCAGAGGAGAGAAACGCATCACTAGCGTTTCTGTAGGTACAAGTGACATGCTGCGATTTGTAAAAACTCAACTCAACTTTGTATGGCACCTCAGTTGTCCTAAACCAACCCTCTGCAATGTAGCGGTGCCTTGTGTAGTGATCGATCTGTCAGACAGAAAACTCGCCCTAATATCCCTATTGCAATTGAATGAGTTACGCAAGTTCGGCTACATCAGGATAAGAGCAGAATGAAATCAGTTCTTATAAGTGTCAGTGTCTCCGTGTCCATTTACTGTGATCTGCAGATTGTCAACTGGTGTTGCTCATGGACACATAGGACATGGCCGCCCATAGCTTCTGACACAAGTGGCTCCACTAAATAACTGCTGCATAAGGTGGAGAGGGCACAGCTCAGATTTGTCCTGTAGTTCCAAACAGGGCGAAATGGTTTACCAGTCAAGGTAAGGGACTCATAGAAAGCGTACTCACTGAGGCAGCTCAGCAAAACAGTTTAGGGCGGGTTCACACCTGCGCCCCGGTCTCCGCTTTCAGGTTTCCGTCTTCTGCCTAAGAAACTGGACAGGAGACAGAAACCGTCTAGGTTTGGAAAGTGTCCACCTGTGAGCGTTTTGTGGTGTCCGCGGCGTTTTTTTTCTAACCAGACACAAAGTCGGACATGTCTTTGTGTCTGGTTAAAATAAACCAGTTTCACCACGGAAACCACAAAAAGCTCATGGGCGGACACTGACTGCCAGGTTTCCGTCTCCTGTATGCAGAAGATGGAAACCTGAAAGCGGAGATCGAGGCGCAGATGTGAACCCGCCCAAACTGAAACACATAGGAAGCAGCAGTTTTGAGGTAGTGCATTGAGGCTGTGCCTTGGAGGATGGCTACGAGTGGTAACTAAGGGTTCACACTTCAGTAAATGCTCACACTTTGGCCACCCATCTCACAGATATCAGCCGGGTCCCAATTGTACATTTTAGCAGCATTTACACTGTCAGTGTCCCCCATATAGTGATCATTCCGCACCCAATCCCTCATCTTTTTTCCCCCTGACGAAGCCACGGTAGTGGCAAAACGCGCGTCGGGGCGCGTTCGCTACATGAAGGTCCACCCATAGGTAATTTACTACTTGGCATCATGTTATTTCACAGAATATTTGCACTTTAAAAAACTATGTATGTTATATATGTACTTTAGAAACTATGGATGTTTTACATATCCTTATATATATGTAATGTAAGTGTCATTTATTCATCATCAACCATTAGTATTCCATCTTGGGCCTTCATTGTTCTGTTTGGTTGTATCACCCCATTCATTATTTCTGTCTTATATATGTTTTAAAATGTATTTAAATAAAGCTTTATATATTTTTTGCTAAACATTTTCTGTGGCAGTGCGCTTTTTTAGCATAGTGATCTACCCAATCCCTCCTGCTGACTAACCGCTATTTTTGCAATGAAATTGCTATTCGTCAGGGGTTTTTTTTGTTGTTGTTGTTGTTTTGTTTTTTAACACAGGAAGGCTGCATGCTAAATTTACAACAGGCAAACTGTCAAATATTATCGAGGGCCTTTCATGTTCTCAGAGATGTGCAGTATTATACAGTGCTAGAAAGCCAACAGGTCATCTTTCCCAGTATGCGCCCCATTGCTACAGATATACGAGTACATTATGTATTACCGTACATCTCTGTGGACATGAAAGGTTCACTTTAAAGGAGATCAAAGGGACCCTTGACTTCTGGCAACCACTAGGACTCCTCTGGTTACTCCAGTGAGACTACAATGAATCAGTAGTTTGCCATCCCAAAGGCTACATGCTAGCAAGTCGACTGTAGAAGTGGAAGACCAGCATTTCATATTATGAATTTATGCCACAGACATCATTTTTGGGATATGAACCCCCCTCCGCTCTAGGTAGTTCCCACTGAGATATACAGAGGTGCTCAGCATATACAGGAGACTGGTCGAGCAATAGGGAAACGTTGATGTGACAGTGGTGATCCTGCAGCCATTTCAAGCCCATCATTGAACTATTTCTATCTTCTCACTAAGCAAGGTGAGCGACCATCTATATACATCTAATGCTATCTGTAAATATGCTTGCAGTATAACACTAGGCAAGGCTCGGTGCCATCTTTCTGCTTTCTTCCATATTGAGTATCTATTAGAGATAGTTAGGATATGATCGCGTGGCTGAATTTTTTCCTAGCTGTAAAATTCAGGAATTTGAAGCGGAAATTTTGCACTTGACCAATCTCCGTGGTGGTATTATTCCACCTTCCATTCACTTCAATGGCAGTTATCAGGCGGAATTTGCCTGATCGAGCATGGAGTATATTTTTTCCGTCCTAGCTGTATAAATCAGCTACAGGAAAAATTCAACATCAGACTCCTATTAAAATCAATATAGGCTGGTAATGTAAGAGTAGTATAATAACCATAATAATGTATCACATAGAAATGTCTATAATGTTTATATGCATTACCTTGTACAGTAAGTATCAAAGTGTAAGCGACATATAACAGTCCATAATGTGTCATACGAATGCCATATTTAATGCCCCATAAGAGTCCTAGACACCATGCACCCAATACAGTGCAACCAATAGGGTCCTAAGAAGCATAACTTACTACACAGGTGTTAATATGGCCCCCAGCTACGCTCCCAAAAAGAATGGCAACACTGGTGCCAACATAAAAGTGCCAGCCACATAAACTGCAGACAACAGTGTGCCCCATAGGAATACTAGCCATAGGTCTTCTATACCAGTATACACACACACATATACACTGTAATGTAACCTCATGGCTGAAAGGCTCTCCGGACTATACTTTTTGGGGTCATGTAGACCATTGTTCGGTTCAATGCTGTTACACAACAAACCATGAAGAGCAATAGTATACAGCGCATAGCGGTCAGTTCTTTTTATTCTGAGGCAGACCAAAGTAAATGTGAAAAATCACCGTATGCATACATTTTTGCTCTGTCTCCTCTGAAAAGCCATATCTCCTCTGCAATCTTCAGAAACGTAATTGTATAGTGTAAACTTATCTTAAAGGGGTTGTCCAGGCAAAAATGGACAGACCTTTTTTTAAAGTTTAAATAAGCGGGTGGCATCTCCTCCCCATTGTCTGCTCTCCTGGGTGCTGAAGCCGCTGACTGGCCTCAGTGGTCACTAGAGGTGAGCGAGTACTGTTCGGATCAGCCGATCCAAACAGCACGCACACATTGAAATGAATGGACGTAGCCGGCACACGGGGGGTTAAGCGGCCGGCCGGCGTCAAAGCGGAAGTACCAGGTGCATCCATTCATTTCAATGCCTGCGTGCTGTTCGGATCGGCTGATCCGAACAGTACTTGCTCATCTCTAGTGGTCACGTAACTGCTGAGGCCAATCTGCGAAGGGCTTGAAAGTTGCTATCTGTGACATCACGGGTCCTCTTCCTGAGGCCTGCTGAGGCAACTGATTGGCATGTGACTGCTGCGGCCAATGAGCGGGCTCAGCACAACGTCAGAAGAGACCCGGGAGAGCAGACAAACGGGGAACAGTATTGGAGATGGACCCTCCCCCTTGGGGGGAGAACAGAAGATGAACCACGCTTGCCCAGATGAATGAACAAACTTTATTCGCACAACGCTTTTCGAGCAAGTATCACTCTTTTTCAAGTGCATACAAATCATCTTTCCAAAATGGAAAATTCTGCAGACAAACGGGGAGACCCAGAACGACACTGGAGCAACAGGGGCAGCTGAGTACACTTTTTTTTTTTTTTTCCACTGCCCCCAGCAGATTTAAACTTTAAAATTTTTGCCTGAACAAAGTCTTTAAGTGGGATTTCCAGGCTTACAATATGGATGATCTATGCTAAGGATAGGTCAGATTGGTGGGGATCAGCAGGAAGAAGACAGCTCCAATCTTTGTGTAATGATTGAACGTAAGTGAATGGGAGCTGATCCTGGTCTGGCCACTGCACAGAGATCAGCGCTGTCTGCTTCCTACTCCATTCTCTGTATATTAGCTGCTGAGAACAGTTGACTAGTGAGGATGCCGGGTGTTAGATTCCAACCAATCTGATATTAGTAGATTTAGCTGGGAAACCCCTTTAATGAAATTGCATTCACTAGATTAAGCCCTCGTTCACATCAGCGTTTGGATTCCGTTTGGGGAGAGTCCACATGTGGACCACCGAACGGAATACCAAACGCAAGTGCAAGCGCTGGTGCAGTAAAAGCACATGGACCCCATAGACTATAATGCGGTCCGTCTGCTTACTGCCAGATCTCCGCAGGGATTGGGCAGACAGGAAAGTAGTTCACCATCTACTTTCCTGTCCACATGATTCGTGTGGGCAGCGCGCGGTAAGGACACAGACCCCATTATAATCTATGGGGTCCGTGTGCTTTTACTGCACAGCGCTTGCAAATGTGTTCGGTATTCCGTTCGGGGGGGTCCCCATGCAGGCTCCTCCCGGATGAAATCCAAACGCTGATGTGAACGAGGGGTAACAAAGTCAGGAGATAGAGGTATAAATATCATAGTTTATAGCATTTTACATGAAAGAGGACTGGTCACTTCTCCTGACATGTTTGTTTTAGTACATACCTCTATTCACTATGAAATAACTATTCACAGGCATTCTTCCTACAGTTCTGGCTGTGCCACCTGTTTTTTTTTTTTTTCCTACCACTATGTCTTTTGTAGAATGGGAGGAAATCCATGCAAACACGGGGAGAACATACAATCTCCTTGCAGATGTTGTCCTTGTCGGGATTCGAACCCAGGACTACAGCGCTGCAAGACTGCAGTGCTAACCACTGAGCCACCGAGTTACTCCTGTCTGTGCCACTTCTGCCATATTCCTCCTAGACATTTATAAATAAATTGATATCTGTGTTGGGGTGTGCATAGTTGACCAGTTGTCAATACATACATTTCTAGAAGGAACACCACAACACAGAGTTACAAGGAAAGATGGTCTAGGACTGTTATCTCATGAAGCATGCAATTTGTCACTAAAATAGACACATCATCAAGAGTGAAGACAAGTATTCTATAAGACACATCTTTATACCGGGCTTGAATGTTTCGTGGTTACTGGTATGTTATGGTAAAGTTCTCACGAATGCCTACCCATCAAAGACGTTTAGCAGCCAGTTGAGCGCTAGGTCCACACACAATGGCACATTGACTAAAAGTCCACGTTCTTCTTCTAATCGCTCATATAGTGAACTCAAACACCGAATGACATCAAGAACATCGAGAGAACGATCTGAAGACTGGAGGATATCACAACTAAATATCTGGGATAGGAGGGGCAGGGTGACTAGGTCCACTGCAAAATGGTGACAGAAAGAGATGAAAACAGTCAGAAATGCTGAAATAAAAGGTGGGATATAGTAAGTGGCCAAAATTAGTTCCTATACAGCTATATATGCAGAAGTTTTTAAAGTAGTGTAAAAGTATTCGGCACTACACAAGGCCACAAAATGGTCTGGCTAAGGTTGGATTCACACTAGTGTTGGAGTCTTCAGACTCTGCAACAGAATCCATCTAAAATTGGTGCAAGGACTTTTCTCTCTGCCAGTTTCAATATAGAGAGAGATGATAAAAACCCCTTTAAACATTAAAAAATATGTCAGGAAAACCCATTTAAGATTAGTGCATTTGTGTGCCCCTGTTAGGACTGCAAGTCCTGGTGTGATCCCCTATATGAATAGCATTATAAGGAATGCTGTGGTGCCCTGTTCACATCTGCTTTTGTATTCCATCCGGGGAGAGTCCACATGGAGACCCCCGAACGGAATACAAGCGCAATTGCAAGTGCTGTGCTGTAAAAGCACACAGACCCCATAGACTATAATGGGGTCCGTGTGCTTGCCGCACACTGTCCGCACGAATCATGCCCAGGCTCTCCTCGGACGGAATACAAAAGCAGACGTGAACCAACCCTTAGTTCCAGTGATCATACCTGCAATCGTGCCAGAATTTGTGTCCGTGTTAAAAATGCCAACATTTCATGCTTGTGCTATTGGTCTAAGGCTGTATTCACAGTAGCTGTTTTTAGTACAGCAAGGAGCACAGCAAAAACAGTCATACAAAAATTTAGTCAAAGCTGACAGATTGGCTATAGGTATCAGTGTTCATCGGACAATATACTATATATATTTTGTGTTACCAAGGCAACAGTTATTAGCTGAGGATATTTTAGCAACTAATAAAGGTTAAATAAATAAAAATAAATGAATATAAAACTAAAAAAATCAATGAATATGAAACACATTGAGAATAGAGAATATAGTGTACTGTACATCACCCAAATTTACTGCATTTAAAGTCACTGGTGCTCACATCTTAGAGCCTTTTGCACTCTGCGCAGTTTCATTGCTGTTCGATAGGCTGAAAATTTGATGTTATTTAAATCTCCTGAAAAAAGGCAACAGAAAAAGCAAGTATTAGTTATATCAGATAGTCTAGACCTAATAAAGCTGTGTTAAGTTTTTCACATACATGTGCTGTCCATGTTCTCCATGGATAATATAGGTAAAAACGGAGACATGATGTATTTTGTTTCATGTTGAACACCAATCGCACCCATTATAATCTAAAGGTTCCATAACAATCCCCAGCAAGACATTGCAAAGTGTAGGAATGAAAACAATTTGTTGATCTGTGGAGAACACAGACAGCACAAGTGTGAATAAGTCCTAATACACGAGTAAATGAACATTTGTCATATACATTTTAAAGGGGTATTCCCACATCGCATACACACCAGTCTTCACTGCTGTAAAATCTTCTTTCTTCCTGGTTTCTTGCATCATTTGGTGGGCGGGGTTTCACATGCAACCTGCCGTTTAGCCCCGCCCCAAATTAGCGTTTAGCCCCGCCCACCCATATTGGACTATGAAGTACAGGCAGGAGCAACTCCATTCTGTGTTACATACAGAGACTGCCTGTCTCTGCCATAATGAACACAACTGAATTAGCTAGCCTGATAACTGGGAGAACAGAAGAAATGAAAGCAGCTCCTGTCCTCTATCTGAGTGCAGGACCTAGGTCATGTGGTGTAGACACAGGAATAGCTAGATACACAGGCTCGCTCCCGTGCACTTAGCCCCTCCTCCCTCCCCCTGAGAGCAGCAGCTACATCACTTGACTTTTGAGCAGATAAGTCAAGGGCTGTGTCAACAAAGAATTGAATAAAGTAAGATAGTGGACAAACAAAGCAGTTTTGCTGAAGCAGTGTATTTAGGAAAAGTCTTACATCCACATTAACCAGCAGTATAGATAGGATCCTTGTGATGGGACAACCCCTTTAATGCAAAAATGATGCTAATAAAACACTTAAATTATGTAGAATAAATGCATTATTTAATGAACAAATATAGAACGATTTCTCACCAAGCGCCTGGTACAGCTCAGTCATTTTTGGATGATCCCAGCAAGTTGTCTGTGCCTGGTGACTACATGAAAAGAACAGACAGTTTAATAGAAGTATCTTCAGCAGTCCAATGGTAGGAAAACACTTTGTCTCATGATGCCAAAGCAGTAGGAATGACATAGAAAACAGTGAATGATATGAAGTTACAAGACAACTGGCTGCTTTTTTTCTACATTTTAAAATCAGCAAAGCTAATGCACACACAGATAACATGGATGAGATGCAAAATAACATAATGTATTTCTACTCACTTGATATAATAAGGAACCTTGTTGGGTGATATTGCTCTCTCCCAGGGCACTTGTACAGAAGCTGCAGTATAACAAGACAATGTTATCATGTCGTTTTATTTACATACGGTAGTTAAAGTGGACATTTCGTGTCCTCTGACACCGGCAGTATTATATACAACTAGAAAGCTGACAGAGTGCTGAATTCAGCTTTGCAGGTATCTGCCCTGATGATATCAGTACCATTAGTTTTAGCACTGATATTCCTTGATTTTTCGCTTCAGACCCCAGAGTATAATGATCGGAGGCCCATGACATCTGACAAATATAAAAACCATTTCTAGGCTACGGCTACTCCCAGTTGTTTTCGGTCCTCGACACAGATATGGGTTACGATAGTGTCATTATTAGTGTGGAGCAAATAGTATTCGAAACTATTCGTCGAATACCTCGCTCCCATAGGAATTAGAGATGAGCGAACGCTATTTGAAACAGTTGTTTCGAATAGCACGCTCCCATAGAAATGAATGGAAGCAGACTTTGCCGGGGCCCGGGCGCTTAACCCCCCACGTGCCGGCTACGTCCATTCATTTCTATGAGAGCGTGCTATTCGAAACAGCTGTTTCAAATAGTGTTCGCTCATCTCTAATAGGAATGCTTGGAAGTGGTCGAACACCAGGGGGTTAAATGCCGTCAAATCTTCACGGCCGCTAACACGCATTCCTATGGAGTGAGGTATTCGACGAATACTATTCACTCAACACTAGTCTTTATGCGTCGTGACACTGTCCTGAGCCACATGAGGTCTATGACGTTACTAAAGAGGCTGGAAGACAGCATAGTGGCCTTACGTACTGATCCCCGATCCTGCTCACGGCCACCTCTGCTTTCCCTTTTGCCCTCCAGGGGTCCCCATGCATCCCATATCACGTTGCTGGGAAGCATGGGGTGCCCTGGAGGGCAGAAGGGAAAGCGATGGTGGCAGTGAGCTGTAGGCGGGATCAGCTAATAAATAGGGACTATTAAATTGCAAAAATATAATTCAAACATTGTATTGCAGTACAAAGCAATGGAGAGCAACAGATCCAAGCTTCAATTCCCATTTTGAAACAGGAAAAAAGCAAAAAAAAAGTTTAAAATGTTAAAAACAAAGTATAAAAAAATAAACAAATAATAAAGAGTTTAAAAAACCAAACTTTGAATTTTAAAAATATATAATATACACAAAATAAACTAAAAAAACATGTTAGGAGGCTTTCACACCAGCGCTCGTTCTCCAGTTTGTGAATTCCGCCAAAGACAAATTGGACATGCAGGACTTTGTGTCCGGCCAAAAAAAATGGTTTCCCCGTGGACAGGCAGAAAGCGCACACAGACGGGTTTCCGTCCCCTGTCCAGTTTCGCCAGGGCTGAAGACAGAAATCGGGTGGAATGCACAAACCGGAGAATGAGTGCAGGTGTGAAAGCCCCCTTAGGGAACCCCATGTGCGTAGAAGTCCACACTATCCAAAACTAGCATTATTCATCATAGAAGGTCAATGCTGTAAAATATATATATTGTGTATAAATTATGGCAGCGTCCATTGAGCGCTGTATACAAAGCGATCGAGATGGCAGGGGAGGTAATAAATCTTCCCTGCCACCTCTCTGGGAGCTCCGGCTGAAGTTACAGCCGACTCCCAGCTTCAGTAGCTGCACGATCTCCGTGCAGCTACTGTGTTCTGACTGGACGTACCGGTACGTCCTGTCAGAACTAGGCAACCACTTCCCGGACATATATAGTCTATGGGCAGTCCGGAAGGGGTTAAAGGTTGTGTATGTATGTATGTATATATACCTGATGTTACTTTCGATGGAGAAATCAAAATAACTCACATGATAAAAAATGTTGAGACTCCGGTCCAAAGTCACGGTGAGCGTCCTGCAGTTGCCGAAGACGTTCTGTAACCGCAGTCTGCATAAGAGAAATAAGAGTAAACATTTATTACATTTGTTTGCCCATACTTTACATTATGAAAAATCATCTAGGTTGTCAGAATACTGTCTAAACTTACAGTATGGTTGAACAAACACTGCTATATACATACAAATAATGATCTCTGTTTCTCCAGACACAAGCAATGTGCAGTCTGAACACAGTACGGACCATTGTTCCATACGCCTACTTTTGACGTTAATGTTAAATAACCAATCGCAGAACGCACGTGTCATCAGCCATCTGGGTACACTCATCATTGTGGAAGGCACGATGGATCAACACAAGTATGCATCTATCCTTGCGGACCATGTTCACACCTACATGCGAATTGTTTTGATGGCATCTACCAGCAGGACAATGCGATGTGTCATAAAGCTCGCAGTGTACGTGCGTGGTTCGAGGAGCACCATGATGAGTTTACCATACTCCCTTGGCCAGCAAATTCCCCGGACTTGAACCCAATCTAGAATCTGTGGGACCACCTCGATCGGGTTGTTCACGCCATGGATGCTCAACCGGGTAACCTAGCGCAGCTGGCCACGGCACTGGAGTCGGCATGGCTCAACATCCCAGTGATCATCATCACCACATCCCCTCTCTTCCTGCACTTCTCGAAGCGGTCCGCTCTGCCAAAGGTGGTTATTCTGGATTTTGACAGGTGGCCACATTAATGTGACTGGACTGTGTATGTTAGGAAGAAGTAGTAGTACATAAACCCTGTGACTAAAGTCTAAAGATAGCAATCTATATTTCACAATGGCTTACAGCTCCTCCTCTGGATCCCTTCCTGTATGCTTAACATATATACCTGTAGCTGTTTCCAACGGTTGTTCATTTGCTCGAGCTCACGCGCATTTTCCATAGACAGATGAACGTCACAAAGGGCTAGCTGATGTGCAAGGTCATTGGCCATCTTGATTGTATCTTTAATAGGAGTTATCTCTTCCTTAAAAAGCTAAAAAATAATTAAGAGACAATTTCATTGCATTTGCTAAAACTGCATAGAGTCATCCCATCAATAGCAGGCTCTAGTCCTTACCTTTGTTGCTTGGATGTGCTCAGGTAAGGAATCAATAAACAAGTCTCCTATGGGTTCCCAAGTTGTTTGCACGCTCTCCGCTTGACTTAGTGAATCTGTAGCTTCTTTCATCGAAACTCCTAAATCCCGAAGCTGTTCTAAAGTTCTTTCCAGATGGCGGTGCTGGTCTAAACTGCGAGCGGTCAACCTGTCCCATAGTTCACTAGCCACACTTGCTTGTTTCCATAGTAAGCGACTGAGACTCTGAGATCGGCTTCTGGGAGAGGCATCTAGAAAAGGTTTCAAAGAAACTAAATCTTTGTGACTTGGAGTAACAAATTTACTTCTGAGAATCTTATAAGAGTAAAGGGCCAGATATCCAAACTCAAAAAAAGGTGTAAAAAGACACTGAACTTTCCAAAACGGAGAAGTGGTAGAGACGTGGTGCAGGCCCTGCCAGATTTATCATCATTTACAACAATTTTCTGGCATAAAATCATCTTTAGAATCCCCATCCTCCTCATCATCACCAACACCCCCATCCTCCACATCACCAACACCCCCATCCTCCTCATCACCACCACCCCATCCTTCTCATCACCACCCCCCCATCCTCCTCATCACCACCCCCCCCATCCTCCTCATCACCACCCCCCCATCCTCCTCATCACCAATACCCCCATTCTCCTCATCACCACCACCCCCATCCTCCTCATCACCACCACCCCCATCCTCCTCATCACCACCACCCCCATCCTCCTCATCAACACCATCCCCATCCTCCTCATCACCAATACCCCCATTCTCCTCATCACCACCACCCCCATCCTCCTCATCACCACCACCCCCATCCTCCTCATCACCAATACCCCCATTCTCCTCATCACCACCACCCCCATCCTCCTCATCACCACCACCCCCATCCTCCTCATCACCACCACCCCCATTCTCCTCATCACCACCACCCCCATTCTCCTCATCATCACCACCACCCCCATTCTCCTCATCACCACCAACCCCATCCTCCTCATCACCACCACCCCCATCCTCCTCATCACCACCATTCTCCTCACCACCACCACCCCCATTCTCCTCATCACCAACACCCCATCCTCCTCATCACCAACACCCTCATCCTCCTCATCACCACCAGCCCCATTCTCCTCATCACCACCAGCCCCATTCTCCTCATCACCAACACCCCCATCCTCCTCATCACCACCAGCCCCATTCTCCTCATCACCACCACCCCCATCCTCCTCATCACCACCACCCCCATCCTCCTCATCACCACCATTCTCCTCACCACCACCACCCCCATTCTCCTCATCACCAACACCCCATCCTCCTCATCACCAACACCCTCATCCTCCTCATCACCACCAGCCCCATTCTCCTCATCACCACCAGCCCCATTCTCCTCATCACCAACACCCCCATCCTCCTCATCACCACCAGCCCCATTCTCCTCATCACCACCAGCCCCATTCTCCTCATCACCAACACCCTCATCCTCCTCATCACCAACATCCTCCTCCCAGCGTACTTAGAATCGCCCCCATCAGCAGCACCAGACTCCTGATCAGTTTGATTCTTGGCACATTAGTCACCAGCCAAATCTAAAGTTTTATTCCCAATTCCCATTTGGTGCCCACAAGTTATACCACTGTTTGTTGCACCAAAAGAGTTTTCCTCTGGTGACTTTCTGCTTCAATTTTGCCTATAAGGTAACTGCCAACGTTCCCTCCTGTCACGAGGCGAATCCGCCTGAAAGACTGAGCTTCTTTTTCCGAGAGCCGGAACAAATGACTCCCGGAAAAAAGAACTGACCGGCTCCCATTGATTTCAATGGAAGTCATCTTTTTGGTCAGGATTTTGAGGCGGATACAGCCTCAAAATTCTGACCAAAAAACCCTGTGTGAACTTACCCTTATTCCCATTTGGTGCGCAAGAGTTAAGGCTTATTCACACAGTGTATAACAGATTTTTTGTAATGTATGTCCTGCATCCATTTTGAGAACACACTGACAATAATGGCTGTAAAAAAAACCTCAACATACTCTATCTTTGTCCATTTTCACAGACAGTGGGACGCAATAAAAATCAATGTACTTGTTTTTAACTGATGTAAAGGGGATTCAGGTCTATTTTACATCTGTTAAAAAAATGCATCAGTGGGTTGGGTCAAAAAGGAAAGATCAATAAATTTCATCTACACAGTCCAGTCATATTAATGTGACCAGCGCCTACTTTTGACGTCAATGTTAAATACCCAATAGCAGAAGGCATGTGTCATCAGCCATCTGGGTGCACTCATCATTGTGGAAGGAACGATGGCTCAACACAAGTATGCATCTATCCTTGCGGACCATGTTCACCCCTACATGATAATTGTATTTCCTCAGGATGATGGCATCTACCAGCAGGACAATGCGACGTGTCATAAAGCTCGCAGTACACGTGTGTAGTTCGAGGAGCACCAGGGTGAGTTTTAGCGTACTCCCTTGGCCAGTAAATTCCCCAATTGAGAATCTGTGGGATCACCTCGATTGGGTTATTCGCACCATGGATGGTAAACCGCGTAACCTAGCGCAGCTGGCCACGGCACTGGAGTCGGCATGGCTCAACATCCCAGTGACCATCATCATAACATCCTCTCTCTTCCTGCACGTCTCGCAGCGGTCCGCTCTGCCAAAGGTGGCTATTCTGGATTTTGACAGGTGGTCACATTAATGTAACTGGACTGTGTATTTTTTTCACTGACAGTTAAAAACAGTTGCAAAACAGATGACACTCAACCAACAAAATCAGAGAAGTGTAACAGATGAAAAACTACTACCATAGTGTTGAGCCAAACATTTTAATTCTAATTTTATAACTCCTACCGTATTGGTGCCGCACGCGCTTTTCTCTGAATTGGTGCACAGCAAGTTATGCTACTTCAATGTGAAATTGGAAAAATCACTAAGATAAACTATTCCAAAAGTTTTTACTACAGAATGATTTTAAAAAAAAATAGGGCTGTGTTGTTAAGGGGTTAATAACCACTCTGCTTTCTATAGACGAGCCACCTGTTAACCCAAGATAGTTGTTAAAGGAAGTCTTTCATCAGAACCCAACCTATCAGCCCCATCTCCAGAGATAGATAGGTTTGGGTCACCTGAATCCAATGGTGATTTTCCCGCGTCAACCGATGCATCTGTAGCTGAGATATTGCCGTGTCCAACTTTTTCTAAAATTCAGATCTGATTTAGTTGGACCTAAATTTCAAAGATGTTTTCTCTAGCACCAACCTTTCCAAAACCATCAGTGCTCTCTGAGTGGTCCTGGGCCAGAGACAAAAGATTCTGAACCGCCAGACACTGTCTGAGAGTTTGGTCTCATACTCCCTTGTCTGCCCCTTCCTGATATTATATCAGGCAATGAAACTAACTGCATTGATTGTTCATAAACAGGTGGAGCTAGAGAACATACTCCAATAGAGCTGGAAACAGAGGAATGCCACCTATTAATGCAAAGAACCAGAGTTGGTTTAGATGGCTACTGCAACCTGTCCTCAAAAGGTTTACTAAGGAGGAAAATAAAGGCCCGAGACATCACTGGTTGATACTGAAGGTACTAACCTTTGGCTATTGTAGACGTATCCTCTTCTATTTCTTGAAAAGGATGCTGTGTGAGGAAAGCTTGAGCAGATTCAAGTACAGAATATATATAGGGACCTCGAGACTTCACCTCTTCCATAAACAGCTGCATTTAAGGTGAAAAGATATTTTATAAAATTAGTTTTATTAAGATTTATTTAAGCAAATACAGGGAAAAAAAAAACCAAAAAAGCAAACTCAATCCCATCTTCCCCAATTCCTCCCCCACCTCAAGGAAAGTACTATAGCAGAATAAACTACCAGCTTAAAGGGGTATTCCCACGTCGCATACTCACCAGTCTTCACTGCTGTAAAATCTTCTTTCTTCCTGGTTTCTTGTGTCAGTTGGTGGGCGGGGTTTCACATGCAACCTGCTGTTTAGCTCCGCCCCAATTTAGAGATATCTAATATCTAAAAAAAAAATAGCCTGGGCGCATGCGCAGTAGCCGTAGTAGAAGCCGCGTGCTACTGCGCATGCGCCCAAGCTATTTTTTTTTATCAGTGTCCGCGAGCAAGCGCCGGAGGAGGACGGGACCCGAAGACATCGGAGGAAGAAGAGGCAGGGAAGAAGATCAAGACACACCCTGAATGCCCGCCCAGCGTGCACGATCCGGGAAAACTTATTGACTCGGAGTATAAGCCGAGGGGGGGAATCCACCATTGCAGATAAAAAGTCTGGTCATGTGCATTGCAGCTTAGTAACTCTATGGGGATCATAGTAATATCAGTTAACCCCATCATATCCCTCACATTAACCCCCTGTGTGCCTCACATAAGAGTTACTGATATGTGGGACATATGGAGGTAATAATTAGGTATCTTCATAATTAAGGTCCTTCATTAGTACCCTCATGTGTCTCACATATTAGTAACCCTTATATGGGGCACACAGGGGTTAATGTGAGGGACATGATGGGGTTAACTGTTATTACTGTGAGGCACATGGAGTTACTGAAACTAAATGAATAACCCCAAATGCCTGACATTACTAGGCAGAGTAACTAAAGGAAGGTCCCTGTGTGTCACGTTACTGCAGCTTCCTCTCCTCCATACAACAGACATCTTCCATAAGACACAATGAATCCCGGCCACTCATCTGCAGGGCAGATGCTAAATCCTAGTGGGCTGAAGGACCTCTGATGACGTCATGACCATGTGATCGGACTCTGGTGTGGGCGGAGCTACTAGGATTTAGACTCAACCTTATCTGCAGATGTTACATACCAGTGGCTACAGGACCTTTGATGACATCACAGTTACGTGACCTCATGACAAGCCAATCACAGAGCAGTAGCACTAATGGACCTCCCCCTTCCAGTTTTCTGTGCTCCGTGGACCCTGACTCATGTATAAGCCGAGGAGAGCTGTTTCAGCATGAAAAATGTGCTGAAAAAGTCGGCTTATACTCGAGTGTATACGGTAAGTCCTGGCCGGCCCAGAAGCTTCTACCACCTCATGGCTCAGCATCCAAACTGCTGATGTGAGAGGATCTCTGGCCCCCATAATTAAAAATTAAGAGTACCCTACACCCTTTATACACCAACTGACAAAAAGGAGTTGTTGGAATCGAATGAAATTTTGTATGTATGAATTTAATGATGATCTATATAAGGGATTACGGTATTAGGGAGAAATGAGCAGTATTGGGGAAACTGTACAATTGAAAGGAGCCTCTAGTATCATGTTAGGCTGCCCCTAGCCTGGATATAATAAAAGATGTGGTTGGATATGGAGGCATGCTGGTTCTATATGGTATTCTATGACACATTTGCCCACATATATTGCAGCTAGGCCTGTATACCCTGCAAACTGATAGGTGGCCAAATCTGGCATCTACGCTGGTTCCATAAACGGTTGCTTGGCCGCCAGATAGACCACATGAGTCTAGGACATAGACAAGAAAACTGTGGGAGACGATCACATGATCCTCTCTATTGGTGTGCATGCCCTCACATAACCACTGCTCCCAATACTTCCTAATATCAAGGTCAGAATCATCTACATGGCAGGCAATTCAGCAAAACAACCATCCGGCTTTACACATTCCCATGAGGCCTCTCTTCTCAAAGTCCGTCAACTAGGTAAAATATCTTTGAGTGGGTTATACAGGCCTTTATATAGGACAGTGCGGTGCTTTATTTATTTATTTATTTTCACTGTATTCTGGAAAGCAGATCCCTTAATGAATTTATCTCTTATGCCTCCTTCTTATAGACATCTTAGGCAATTTTAGTTTTGCCCCTTGAAAGATTTATTGGCTCCTATTAGGTCATCGGAACTCTTTACCGTGACTGTAGCCTGGGTGTCCTGTTCTTATACCTATAATGATGATTTAGTTTCGGTCTTCCCATCAGATGTAGTACCACTTGCCCCTGGTGCATTTTGAACCCCCCCCTCGATGATTGATATACGTGGTCTTTAGGATGAGGGCCTCTGTTATACTTACCTTGGTGGTTATTAACACCATTTAATCATGGATTTGTTGATCTCTTAGGGACTGTTATTTTTCCATGTCAGTAAGTCATTGGTCAGCATGGAGATGCGGTTTAGCGTCTCACCTACAGTAAGGGAGCTAGCCGCACATCAATATCTCCCTGTTTACATTTGTGTTTGCATCAGTGAGGAGGCGGAGCTCGACTTGGGCTTGCCGCTCGTGAGCGCTATTGATTGGACCGCATCATTGGTCGGTGGGGCGGGTGTGCTATGGCAGGCACGCCCACCGATGACATGGATGGGGCGGATCTCTACCCTATATCTAGGTGAGATTGAGCACCAGCGCTTAGCAGCTATACATCACAGCCGGTCGAGCACTCAAGACACATAGCGCGCACTTGTTAGTCCGGTGTTAACCCATGAAACAGGTAACACCGGTTAGGCCATAGTATAAGTGCATATTGCCTCTGATGAAGCGGCATTTGCCGGAGAAACGCGTCAGACAGCTTATAGTGGCCGAGTGTGTCAAAGTGTGATTGTGTGTTTGTACCTTTAGCCAGTGAATCATTACTCTGGCTATAAGTTGACTGTTTTAGTGCTGGGTCCGTCAGTTGTGGGCTGAGTATAAGTGTGTGGTATGTCCGTTTTATTCAAAGACTAAAAAGTGGGTCTCCCCTGTCTAATGCCTTTGTTCAAGCTACTAACATCAACATACAAAGCCATCCACACCCTGTCCCCCTCCATATATCTCTGAACTAATCTCCCGCTACCTGCCCACACGTAACCTCAGATCCTCCAATGACCTCCTACTCCGCTCTGCTCTCATCCGCTCCTCACACAACCGTCTCCAAGATTTCTCTCGTGCATCCCCCATACTCTGGAACTCCTTAAAAAGACACATAAGACTGACCCCCACAATCACAGGACTCAAGAAGGCCCTGAAGACTCCCCTATTCAGGAAGGCCTACAACCTCCAATAACACTATCACCGCACCACCATCTGAACAGTCTCCCCCCTCTCCTTCTGTCTCTATCCCTCTTCCCTCATAGAGTGTAAGCTCTTGCGGGCAGGGCCCTCTACCCCACTGTGCTAGTCGGTCATTGTTAGTATTATATCTACCTGTATATTCTGTGTATTTTATGTAACCCCCAAATGTAAAGCACCATGGAATTAATATAATAATGTACAGCACCATGGAATTAATGGTGCTATATAAATAAATAATAATAATAACATAGCATTTAGCCAGACTGAGTTGTTAGGGAGATTGCCCCTATGTTCACACTCGGACATCCCCCTTATGTTACAGGTATTGGAGCCACACAATCAATTTAGCCCAATTATTCTCTATACCATTTTATCGTCTGATCAGCTAGCTTTTAATCATTATCAATAAAAGTTAATTTTTAGTGCACTTTATTCAAATATTTTTTGTTTTTGCTACTTATTGTTGCATTACTTACAGAAACTCTATCAATTATTGTTAGTCATGGTGTGTTACCATTATAATAATATTAATACATTTTATTTATATAGCGCCAACATTTTCTGCAGCACTGTACAACATCAATGAGAGCTTGTACTCTCAAAAAATACTAACCGAGAGGCCCTGCCATAATTGGTTGTCATCCACAAATGTACTAAAAATCTGCAGATTACACTCCGTACAGCTACAAATACAATGGTAGGTATATCAAAATATTTTAAGAGTTCACAGCATTGCATTGCCCCTTCCTGACTAACCAATGCAAGAACGGTGTGGGCTGAATTGGTGCAAAACTGCACAACTGCTGGCGGTATTATACAGCCAACACCTGTAGGTAGTACCTGCGAAGTACTAGTCACGACTATTAACCTGTAAGATGCCACCATTGGTTACATACCAATCATCTTACCGTTCTCGTCTATAATGGTGGGGGGGGGGGGTCACTGTTTGGTTGTCATGAAGGCTCCTAGGTCTGCCATTTTATTAGATCTGGGCAGCCTGTAATTCAACATCATTAAACCTACAATATAATGCAATTGTTATGTAATTGTGACTGAAGCAATTGCCTAAAATGTAACGGAAATACTATTTAGGAAATTCCCCAATAGATAGCGTGTAACTGATAGGACCAACAGACTGCAAGAAAACTAAGCTACTTATAGTCCAACTGCGCTCTAGTTCACAGAACCTAAGGCCTCGTTCACATCTGCATTGTTAATCCATTCGGGGGAGTCCGCATGGGGACCCCCCTCAAATGGGCTACCGAACACAATGGCAAGCGGTGTGCAGTGAAAGCACACAGACCCCACAGACTATAATGGGGTCCGTGTGGTCTCTGCGTGGTGTCCGCACGAATCATGCCAACAGAAAAGTATATTGGGATCTACTTTCATGTCCGCATGATTCGTGCAGACAGCGTGCAGAAAGTACATGGACCCCATTATAGGCTATGGGGTCCGTGTGCTTTCATTGCACACCACTTGCCAGTACGTTCGGTAGTCCATTCGGTGGGTCCCCATGCGGACTCCCCGAACAGATTACCAATGCAGATGTGAACTAAGGGTAAGGCTACTCCGAGGTAACAAAGCCCGCTGCAAGGCAGGATTGACTCGGTGGTTCAGAATACATGGTGCAGTTACGGACAATGTGTCAGAAAGTCCAAGTACAGAAAACTTATGGCTGGCACAGAAGGTAATACCATCACTGGGGTCAAAAAATAACCAGGAGAGTATTGGAATATGTAAGCAGAGAAATAACAGAAGTCAACACCTGGGTTGAATCCTGAAGTGTCAGATAAAGTCAAGTCAGCAAAAGCAGGGAAAGCCAAGAAAACCAGACAAGATCCAAGGAGATCAGAAGATATACAGGGCAGGAACTAAGAATCCACAGAGACACTAGATCCAGCACAATGACAGGTCACAGGGAATGTCCTTGTTACAAATACCCGGCCTCAGCAATACACTGGATGCCGAACTAGAGCCCTGTAGGGTGAAACATAGATTTTTGTAACAATGGAGCCTGTCAGTAATCCCAGCAGCATGAGTCTAAGGGAACCTGTCATGGAAAATGGAGTCCAATAGGAAGGAAGCATGCTATCGAGCAAGAGCTGAAGAGATTACTATACAGTATAGTTCTGTGGGAAAAGATTTGTGTAACTTGCCACGCCATAAACATACGTTATCACTCTTCATTTTCATCTGTGCTCTTTCTATGTTGAGAAGTCATGTTGGCGGTCCGTCAGTGAGTGCACACAGGAAAGCCGTGGATATCGCTAAGTAGGACGGCCCCTTGTAAATAACCAAAAAATAAATGATCTGCTGCACACTCTTGATTCAGTGATGAATGAACAAATAGGTTGATGCGCCATGGAAAAAAAACGGTATTTAGGTATAAATGAAAAATCGATCTAATGTTAAGCAGGGACGTTTCGGTCCAAAGACCTTCATCATGCCAGATCAATGTGTGAAGTACAAGGCGTGGTGGCTCCTTGTACTTCACACATGATGAAGGTCATTGGAGTGAAACGTCCCTGCTTAACATTGGATCAAATTTTCATGTATACCTACAACCTATGTTAACTTCACAATAAATGTATTTGGTTATTCAAGAGTGAGGCTGAATAAGACTAAGCTGAATAAGACTGAATGAAGAGTGTGCGGCAGATCATTTCTTATTTGGATACTGACAGGGTCGGAGGACTCATTTTCTGCTTGCACCTCTGCACCTTCCACTGTTTCCTTACATTTGGCCCCTTGTCAATTAAGATAGTAGAAATAAAATGCAAGATACGCAAAATGTTTTCTCACAAAATTATACGTCAATCTGTTCCGTTCCGCCTGCTCGATAACATACTGCTTGCGAATAGGACTGCAATTTACGCGTTCCAGATTACGGTACCTTTAGGTGGTGACAAATATTCACGATAGCTCACCAGATGTTTATCCTTCGCTTGCTCCACCGCCGAGAGGTCACCCCGCAGGGGAAGCTGGGCCGACAAATCTTCATCCTTTTGCCCTAGCCAGTCAATGATCTCCTGGAGCGGTGGCTGCAACTTAAGAGTGGGATCTGAAAATGCTTCTAGACGTGCTCTAAGGAGAAGATGGAGGAGACAACTTTTACAAAGTGAAAAGGTCTGCCTAGTATAAAATAGACTATATAGTACACCATAAATCCTACATTAAGGCATATTTTTATTACAAAGTATTAGCCAATATACTTGATTTCGCACCCATGGAAACAAGGAGATTAGGCCACATACCAAATTTAAGAAAATTAGATGTAAATATTAATGGCGTAGATGACAACCGTTGCCGCATGGTGCTTAGTTTATGCCACTAAAGTGAGTGGAGAAGGGAAGGAAACCAAGGACACCTCAACCTGACAAATGTATTATTACTCACGCCAGAAAACAGGAGTGGGTTATATCTGAAATCGAGGCCAATTCCTCACTGCTGTAGATTTCCATTCTGGAGTCTGCTAATAATTCAGACATATTTCACAGCAGCCAGAGAATTCATTAGTGTCACCACTAGAATCCCACCACTCACAAATAGACGCTTCCACCTAGTAGAGTACACATAAGCTTCCAACACCTTCTGGTCCTTCCTGAGCCCCCGTCTACTACTTACCAATCCAGTCCCAAAGAGGACACTTGGACCAGAGGCTGGAAAGGAGGGACCGTGTGGGGAAAACAAGGACCATAACCATATGGTAGCTCGACAGACAGGCATATTGATAGGTACCATATATTCACATGAGCAGGTCCAAAAGGAGTTAAAAGAGGTATTACGGGCAAAAAATGTTGTTGTTTTTTTTTTTTTTTTTTTTTAAAGATCTGTTAGTGCTATTAATGGGTTAATAAGTGCACACAAACACCTTTAGCAGTGTTTTGAGTGATTTCTGGGTTTCTCTGGGAGCGCCTAGCGTCTTCTGCGTTTGTTTACAGGGTGGAGCTTTCTGCTGCCTTAGCTAATGCAATGCGTTCTGGTAGTTGTAGACTCTCAAACTATCTCCCTCCCTCTCTAACACCCCTCCCTGTCTCCCTAGCTATTCTGCCCACTACCCTACCCCATTATACTTACCTGTCTTCTTTCTATCCAGGCTTCCTCCTGCGGAGAGCGGCTCCTCCTCTGCACTGCGCAGTAGCCCCAGCACTGTGCTGTAGTTGCTTCCAGCTCCCACTCTTGCGCTTGAGTGTCGGCTATAGCGCAAAACCGGGACTCCGGCTCGCTTGCACACATGCAGGCAGATGTCACAGAAGGAGTAGGAAGAGCAGTTCCCTGCAGGAAGGTAAGTTTGATGGCATGGAGGAGGGGAGTACTAGTGATGTTCCGTTTCCGTAAACGGTGAAACGGATCATCCCTGGATAATCAGAAAATGTCCCTGAGGCGGTCCCATATGTGTGTCATATTAATATCTATACATTTTGCTAAATTATGTCATCTATAAAGTAGGTGGAGGGAGGGTGTTTAGATTAGGGTAGGAATGACTATTTATCTAGGACAGCCTCTTTAAATGAACAGGAGTGCAATTGTTGATAGCGTCTTAAACATTATACAAACTATAGACTCATTGGGGCAAATTAACTAATAAAAATATGTCCGAATTCTGGTGTAATTTGTGCCAAATAACTGGCATGCATGCCTCCCAGCTCATATTCTAGGACAGTGCCCTACGCAGCAAAATCATGGGCGCAAAATAACGCGGCGTATACGATCCTAACTCCCATTGAAATCAATGGGACCTTTTATGGCACGCAAACTCTCACATGCGTATACGTGCCATATCACGCGGCACGTTACATCGTGTGAACTCCCCCTTACTCCCATTAAAAGAATGGTAGCATTTTGAGCGCATAATTTGCGAGCACGTTCAGAATGAGTGCGTACAAAGCAGATCCCATTCATTTCTATAGGTGCTGGCATACGAGCGCTCCCCATTGAAACGAATGGCCATTCTGAGCATAAATGTTTATGTCCTTCTTGCCTCATCCGCCTACACGACAATCACTTTATTTCCTCATCATCTACTATTTATAACGAATAAGACTATGATTCCCTATGTAATGGTCGCATAGTATGGGAAAAGGACCGCCATCTTACTAACAGACTATGCACTAAATATACTGTGCTAATAGAAGCCTTTAAATAGTGATCAGGACTTCACTGAAGGATATCCCCAGGTTTCTGCCCCCACAGTAGTTTAGGTTTGGATAGCAGTAGAACATAGTCAGGGGGTAACATGAAGTCAGAACAGGTAGTCACCGCGACATCAAAAGACGCTGCGAGTCAAAAACAATTGTCAGAAACGTACAACAAAAACCAAGTGTAGATGAGTATAGAAGTGTATCTGTGTTAGCCAGTGGATATGAAATAAAAAACATTTTTGAGAGAAGTCCTCAGTAGTTGATACCTTTATTACGGTAATGGCTAACTTAAAAAAAATGATGACATATTGCGAGCTTTCGAGATATTAAAGCTATCCCTACCAACCTGATGAAGGGATAGCTTTAATATCCCGAAAGCTCGCAATATGTCATCATTTTTTTTTAAGTCAGCCATTAATAAAGGTATCAACTACTGAGGACTTCTCTCAAAAAAATTTTTTTATTTCATGAAGAGGATAGTGAAAGACGACCTGGGGTCGGGAACTAAGACCTGAATCACACTGAAATAATAGGAAATACCTATCACCAGGCAGAGAATGAGAGCGCTGATCCGACAGCCTCATCCAGAATAGTTATGTGCACCTGCTACAGAAGTGCGGAGAATAATGGAACATGGGGATATATGTAATATTTATATGTGCAAGGATCTGTTCACACAGGTAAACACTAACATTGGACAACAGTGAGCGTCCAACACTGCACAATAATAAAAATCCACCGTTTACCGTGAATCAATTAATAGCTATGGAACATCTTACTGTATCCAAAAAGACACAAGACCTTTACCTGCAGTATCTTCATGTACATGCTAAATACTAAACCTGCAATGCTGGTAGTACTATATATATATATATATATATATATCTGCAACTAAAATCCACTTCTGTACATGTGAATAGGGTCTGTGAATGGATTTGACTAGGACAGCCAAAGACGTTTTCTGCCATGTGTGAATATTTTCTTACTTAAAAACTGTATCAGGAAAAATTATTCAAAAACACGCTCTGGACTTGTCAATGGTCATCAATAGACTGGACGGATACCTTAAGCTGTGAGATCTCTTCTTAATTTCATTCCAGCAGAGGTTCATGTTGATCAAATCTGAGATTCCTCCGTCTACTCAGAATCTAAAACCTGCGGGAGAAAACAGAAATCCGAGTAACACTCCCAGACTAGATGTCCCGATGTAGTTATAGAGTATTCAGGAAAGGCAGAAGAAGACAAATCTCACCTGGATTGTAGTCAGAAGACATTCCAGAGATGAAATACTGAGGAGGTAGATGTGGAAATAATGCGAGGGAAGATGCAGCTAGAAAAAGAAGATATAGAATGGAAAGTCTAGGAGAGAAATGAAGGAGCAAAAACTCAATTTTTAAAATAAATATGTAGAAGACGGAATACAAAGGTATTTAGAGAAGAGGGAGAAAAGAACTGTTTTAAAAGAGCATAGATAGCCGATGTCCCCTCCTCCTCCCTTAGGAATGTCATTTGGGGGACTGTAACTCTTGTGCCCTTTCCTAAAGAAACCAGGCATTGTCTGAGATACATTCCAGTCACTCCCCAATGTTATCGCACATATAAACAGCGGGCATTTATGGGCAAGAGAAAAATGTGCCCATCACATGGCCGTCACCTCCCTCCCCTGCCAGCACAACCTTATTGTCACCGTATTAACACAATATTTGTATCTGACAGTATAAACACACTGACATTTCACTCATATTTGGTTTTTTTATTTATTTTAACACAATTTATTTTTTTTTGTACTTCTACAAACACTACAGTGGACAACTAGCAAATGCATGTCGCCTATGAGGACTAAAAAGAAACCCTCTCTTATCGATAATGTTTAGAAGGTTTCTTGTGTGCGGCTCCATGTCCTGGTGTCACCACAGTCAGTATTGGGCGATGACCTGGCCTGTGGACCAGAACAGTGGGAGCTTATTTGGCAGGTCACACCTGCACTTGGGTTTACATTCTTTGGGGACCCAAAAAACGGAAAAGCAATCCGGTAAAAAAGCGGTTACCGTTGGACACCATAGACTATAATGAGGTCCATATCAGACATGATAAAGTAACAGGTCAATGATCAATTCCAGCAGTAGGAATGATGGACCTGCTCGAAAGAGCTTAC
Organism: Leptodactylus fuscus; assembly: GCF_031893055.1. Lineage (NCBI taxonomy): Eukaryota > Metazoa > Chordata > Amphibia > Anura > Leptodactylidae > Leptodactylus > Leptodactylus fuscus. The sequence goes on along the minus strand of NC_134275.1, from coordinate 22,431,323 downwards.
AATCAATGCAGAAGTGAGGAAACAAGATGAGACGGGCCGGTACAAAGGCGACACCAATAAAGCTGCGTGAGCCTGTGGCTACTATTAGGGTAAGTTCACACAGAGTAACGTGCCGCGTGATGTGGCACGTATACGCCGTGTTAGACTTTGCGGCCGTATACACTCCCATTGATTTCAATGGGAGCCGGGATCGTATACGCAGAACTGTTTTGCGGCCGCAAATTAATGCGGCGTTTACGATCCACGCTCCCATTGAAATCAATGGGAGCGTATACAGCCCGCAAAGTCTCACACGGTGTATACGTGCCACATCACGCGGCACGTTACTCTGTGTGAACTTACCCTTACAAGATGGCAACAGGGTCTGAGTTATAAGGTAGAAAAGAGGGTTAAACAGAAGAATTAGTATAATGAGTTTAAGTGTAGAAGAGTCAGATTAGGGAATATGAAAACCAGTCTAAAAAGATGTATTTTTAGGGCATGATTGAATTTGTGGAAGTTGGGTGGTAATCTGATTGGTTGGGGTAGCTCAAGCCAGAAAGTAGGCGCAAACCTAATGTGAACTAGATGTCAGGGTGACAATAAGGGCTGATGACTTATTGGGATTCTGGAGATGGCAGGTGACATGATGGTGCAATTGATTGAATACAGAAGCTGATTCAGAGGCATGAGTGAAACGTAACCTCAAGGCAGTGGCCATGCTGCCTCATAGGTATAGTAAGGCCACAGACTGTAACATAAATGGTAGAATTAGGTACATATAGTATCGTGTCAAGGGCATAAAAAAGGTACTGAAAGCCAAATCAGCGGTGATACGTCCATCTGTGTGTAAAGAGAGAAGAGTGTGGGATCTAGGTCTGAGCCCTGAGGAACCCTGATGGCAAGGGGAAGGGTAGAAGAGATAGTCAGGAACTGACACACTGAATGTGGAGATAGGAAGGGAACCAAGAGAGCAATGTTCTTAAAGGGGTATTCCTATGATGCTTGTTCACTAACCTTCAGGCTGTTGTGCTCTCTTCGATTCCTGCTTTTCTCGGCACATTGGTGGGCGGGGTTTCACTTGCACGGGATTGGTTGTAAATGAATTACCACAGTGTGAAGCTGATGTAGCAGAGCTGGATTTGAGTCAGCTTGCATTAAATACAGAGGTAACGGACTCCCTATCCCAGCCCTTATCAGCCAAATTCAATTAAACTGACTGATAGGGGAGTTGAGAGCTCCGGGATTTCTGAGCTCTTACCTCCCCTATCTGAGAAGCTCCGCTACTTATCAGACACAAACAGCTCAGAGCTGCTCCCAGCCCCTCCCTCCCCCCTGAGAGCAGGCAGCTACATCACTTGACAAATGAGCAGATAATCCCAAGGGCCATAGAAACGGAGTGTAAACAATGAAGTGAATAAAGTAAGATAGCGGCCAAACAAAGCAGTTTTGATAAAGCAATGCATTTAGGAAAAGTCTTAAATTCACATAAACTAGCAGTATAGATAGGATACTTGTGATGGACAACCCCTTTAAGGCCAACAGAGTGGAGTATACTGAGAAGATGTTGGTGGTCTACTGTGTCAGTCACTACAGAAAGAACCAAAAGAACACACAGAAATTAGTCACCATTAGAGTCAGCTTTAATAAGAACTATGAAGTCTCTTGTAAATTGTAACAGTTTCAGCAGAGAGAGTGGAGGACGTCTTGTAACGAGATGAGAATAGAGCGAGTGGAGAGAGGGCAGATAAGACCATTGTATATCAGGGGATAAAAGGAAGGTGTGATGTACGGGGGATTCAGAAGCTCTGGTTTCTTTCCCAGCAGCAGTCTTTATTGCAGCAGACAAGCTTACAGGTACAGGTAGTGCTGCTCAGCAGCTCAGTGTGTCAAGACAAACAAATGCAAATAAAAACCTACGCCTGTCCGGCGGCTTACTAAACGAGTTCTTCCCTCACTAACCAGGGGGTCAGTCTACTGCTGACCTCCTAACAGACAGGGTTCAAAAGTAAACAAGGGGTACACATACCCAGCACTTTAACAGCGTCCTTTTGGCAGAGCTTTCTCAGGCTGGTTGACTGTGTCAGTATTTCAGTCTCTCTCCTCTCTCTCACTAACCAGCACACCTGTGCTACCTACAAAGCCCTGCTGGTCTGTTTCCAAGCCTGGAATGGATTGCCCTGCAGGACTGGCCCGAACTTTACTCCAGTCTGGGACCTACAAGCTAAACGCCTGTGCATACTGCAACAGTCTTGGGGAAAAATACCAGTTCTCCCACACTATACCTCTCTCCACTTCACAAAGGTTAGAGACAAGTCATAAATTAGAAGTGCAAAATGGGTCAATTTTTTTTCTCCAAAAGCTGACTTTTAATTTTGCTAATTATTATTATTTTTTTTAAGATGGAGTACAGGTGGGTGATTATTGATTTTAACCCCTTCCTGACATCCACCATAATAGAATGGAGGACGTCGGGTCCTTAAACCCTTTCCCTGCCTTGGACCTATGTTATACGTTCTGACAGGGTGGTACCTCAGTAGCCAAGGACGTATGTAAAACATCCTTGCTGCTAAACTAAATAACTTGGGATCTATAAGGGCGAACCCCTTACCCCGTCGTAGGCATTTTTCAATTTTCATTTTTTGACTCCCCAACATTCAAACCCCATAACTCCTTTATTTTTTCCATTCATGCAGAATATGGGGGTTTAATGTTTGCAGGACAAATGGTATCATATATTATTCCGTATGACGTACTCAAAAAAAAAAAAATCAGAATGGGGTGGAATTGAAGAAAACTGTGTTGGTGCAACTTTCTAATGGATTTCGTTTATACGGCATTCACTGTGCAGACACAATGACATGTCACCCCCCGCTGTGGCATTCATTGTACTGACTATTTTGATCGCCATCAGGAGCCCTGGACCATCTACAATGATTTTAGCAATGTTTCCAGCCCTGAAATCTCGACAGGCACTTCAGGACGAATGTTTTTTGGGCATGGAAAACCTCCACTGGGTACTGTAGAGAGATTAGGCCATGGCTTGTTATCTCCAAGGATTAGGAGTTAGTGCACAGATGAATAATGTATGTATTTTATGTGAATAGAAGACTTAGAGAATGCTCCTTCTGAATATATCATGCTGACAGTCTCTGTCCTGTATACAATTCCTAGTATCTGTGCAAGTATTTGTGTGGGTTATTAGTGTAGGAAGAGTTTTAAGATGTGGAATTTGTGACACTTGTATTGTTTATCATTCACTGCGCTCCTCCTATAGTATCAAACAGTTTCCAGTGACTGTAGGAAGTCTACAACTTGATAAATAAGTAAAAAGTCCCTCTGGCCAAATATGAAGACCCTTACTATGACCTATAGTCTATTTTAATGTTAAAGTTTTTCCACACCAAATCGAAAGTTTAGCAATCCCCCATTCCTAGTAACCTTATATTAGAAGCTGACAATTGATTTTTTTTTCTCTTTTACCACCGCGACCCTACATAAGGACTGCAATTCCGCTTTTCTGCTTGTGCTTTCAAGCACTGCTGCTTCTTGTATTAGGATATGCACAAGTTTGTATAATCTTGTATAATATTCAGTTCTTCTTATTGTGTCATTGCAGAAACTTTCCTTGGTTCTTTTCTCAGAAGTCTCAACTGAGTATACTCCATCACATAGTGCAACGTAAAGCACCCATAGACACTATACATAAGTGCACTGCAGGATGAAGTAACCACTAGCTATATAATATACAGTACATCACAGTATGGTGCCATATAGTGCCCTTTTTTTCAATACTATATCGGAGAAGTAGTTCAAACTTATCTTTTAGAGCAGCGCTTATCAAACTGTGCTCCGCGGTGCACCAAGTGCTCCGCAAACCATCTCCAAATGCTACGCGAACCATCTCCAAGTGTTACATGAACCATCTCCAAGTGCTCCACAAACCATCTCCAAATGCTCCGCAAACCATCTGCAGGTACTCCGCGATATGGCAATAATAAACGGTTGACAAAAAAAAAAAATAGGTAAATGTGAAGGGTTTCAAAATTAAAATACTGGTTCACATGCACTCCTAATATTCTACCGACATGGCACTACGGTCTGTTCGTTGAATATACGATTTAAGAAATAGGATCTGTGTTTTCAGGACTTTTGATTTTCGTTATATGTAGTTAAGTTCCTTATTTTTTCAAGGGGCTCTATCAGCAAAATTGTGCTGTATGAGCCCCACATATGTGTGAATAGCCTTTAAAAAGACTACTCAGACACCGCTAATCTTATTTTAAACCCCCCGCCCGTTTTAAAATAAAACTATAAAAACATATAAAGTCCAAAAAAAGAAAAAGTTTGGAGCTCACCGTGTGTGTTCTGATATTCCAACCGGGGTGCACGATCAGCCATCCGGGCAAAAAAGCAAATTAAATAGAATGTGAACAAAGGATGAAGATCAGCATCACTCGGAGGAAGACGTAGAAAAATTCTTTATTCCATTTCCAACGTAAAAAACATATAACAATGAAGAAAAAGTGATGACAAAAAACACATTTAAAAAACGCCGACGCGTTTCGGAACACGCAGTTCCTTAGTCATGGCTAAGGAACTGCGTGTTCCGAAACGCGTCGGCGTTTTTTAAATGTGTTTTTTGTCATCACTTTTTCTTCATTGTTATATGTTTTTTACGTTGGAAATGGAATAAAGAATTTTTCTACGTCTTCCTCCGAGTGATGCTGATCTTCATCCTTTGTTCACATTCTATAAAAACATATAGGTAAATGATACCTGAACGTGCACCCGGGGCGGTCGTGCAGGATCCGACGTCATCTTCTGGCACGCCTACCTCTTCTTTCTTCTTCTTTTGGCAACGCCCTCTGGTCCTGGCTCTTCCCCAGCTTCATCTTCATCCTCTTCCGGTGGTTCAAATCCGATTGGTTGAAATCCGGCGCGTGCGCAGTAGCGCTCCCTGCGGAGCTACTGTACACACTCCGGCGCCATTTTTCTGAATGGTAGTGCCACCGGAGTGTGTGCAGTAGCTCCAGAGGGAACGCTACTACGCACGCGCCGGATTTCAACCAATCGGATTTGAACCACCGGAAGAGGATGAAGATGAAGCCGGGGAAGAGCCAGAACCGGAGGGCGTCGCCGAAAGAAGAAGAAAGAAGAGGTAGACGTGCCAGAAGATGACGTCAGATCGTGCATCACCGCCCAGAGTGCACGCTAAGGTATGATTTACCTATATGTTTTTATAGTTTTATTTTAAAACGGGCGGGGGTATTAAAATAAGATTAGCAGTGCCTGAGTAGCCTTTTTAAAGGCTATTCACGCATATGTGGGGCTCATGGAGCAAAATTTTTCTGATAGAGCACCTTTAACTGTGACTGAAAAAGAAAACATTTTGAATAAAGTTAATAGAAAATGTAATATCTAATATCAATTCGTTAGAAATCCTCCCCCCCCCATCGTTAATATCACTCGTTATCTTTGGCACCTATGTAGGTTTTAGGTAAAATTTGTTGAAGAGGACCTTTCACCTATTGCACTGCTCTGTGAGAGCGGTGAGGAATCCCTTCCTCCCCTCCTAATAGTACTTGTCCATAGATGAGTACTGGGGAGGGGTTCCTCACCGGTCAGCGTCATCACTGGGCGTTAAGCAACACCCCCTCTCACAGTACAGCGCAATATACGCTACTATGAGAATTTCTGTCCTGAATAGTGCTCCTCGACTCAAAAAGTTTGGTAAACGCTGTTTTAGAGCATAAATGATCATGATCTTGGAGAAAACACCTTACTGTATATTAGAATTTTAGAACTCACTAGACTTTCCAGAACTATATACAGTGGTCCTTATTAGTTTATGATGTCTTCAAAATTTTCTTAGTTTGACCTAACACTACGTCAGATTGTCATACAGGTCCTAAAAGTAGATACAGAGAACGCAATATAACAAAATATTATACTTAGTCATTTATTTATAGGAGGAAACTATCAAATATAACATATCTGTAAGTATGTGACCCTTTAGGATTAGTAGATAACGTAAACATGAAATAAGAGCCAGCCGCTTTCTATTTAAGGTGAGGTTCACATCACACATTCTCCTTAAAGGGGTTGTCCCATCACAAGGATCCTATCTATACTGCTAGTTTATGTGGATATAAGACTTTTCCTAAATGCATTGCTTTATCAAAACTGCTTTGTTTGAACGCTATCTTAATTCATTCACTTCATTGTTTACACTCGTTTCTATGGCCCTTGGGATTATCTGCTTATTTGTCAAGTGATGTAGCTGCCTGCTCTCAGGGGGGAGTGAGGGGCTGGAAGCAGCTCTGAGCTGTTTGTGTCTTTTAAGTAGAGGAGCTTCTCAGAGAGCTCCGGGATTTCTGAGCTCTTATCAGTCGGTTTAATTGAATTTGGCTGATAAGGGCTGCGATAGGGAGTCCGTTACCTCTGTATGTAATGCAAACTGACTCAAATCCAGCTCTGCTACATCAGCTTCACACTGTGGTAATTCATTTACAACCAATCCCGTGTAAGTGAAACCCCGCCCACCTATGTGCCGAGAAATGCAGGAAGTGAAGAGAGCACAACAGCCTGCAGGTTAGTGAACAAGCGTCATGGGGATACCCCTCTAAAATCAGTGGAGAGAAAAGTCTTGCAAGGACTTTTCGCTCCACTGGTTTCAGCACAAAATCAGCAGAAACCAGGCCGACCCCATTATAGTCTATGGGATCTGTGGGTTTCCGTGTGTAACTGTTTTTTTTTTTTTTTAGCAGACAGGGTTTCTGTGTTTCAGGTCCCCATGTAAAGCCAAAGGATGGAAACCCAAGCTAGCATAAGTCTGAGCCTCACAATAGATTTGTAGATGTGTATCATGGTGAAGACCAAGGAAATTTCTGAGGACCTCAGAAGAAGGGTTGTTGATGATCACTGGTCTGAAGAAGGCTACAAGACTATCTCCAAAGTGTTTGGACTTCACCAAACCATAGTCAATTTGTTTACAGATGGAGTAAATTCAAGACCATTACTGCCCTCCAAAGGAAAGTTCAAGCAACAAAGATCACATGAAGAGCAAAGCTTATAAAAGTCCACGATGGCTCAGTGGTTAGCACTGCTGGAGTCCTGGGTTCAAATCCTGCCAGAGACATCATTTGCAAGGAGTTTGTATGTTCTCCCCATGTTTGCGTGGATTTCCTCCCATTCTCCAATGATATACTGATAGAGAAAAATGTGCATTGTGATCCCTATATGGGGCTCACAATCTACATTTAAAAAAAAGTGCACAAGGTCACAAAGCAATCCCAGGTAGCCTCCAACTATGGCTGAGCAGTTATAACGTAAATCAAAACTTTCACTTTATTTTACTTTAATCATTCCTTTTGTACAACAACTTGTGTGCTTGGGATCATTGTCTTGCTGCATGACCTACATTCTCTTGAGAGTCAGCTCACGGACAGATGTCCTGACATTTTAACGAAAGCAAGTCATCTTGGCACAGAAGCAGCAAAACCGACCCAATCCATGATACTACCACCACTGTGTTTAACAGATGGTATGAGGTTTCAATGCCAGAAAGAAGTGTTTTCCTTTCTCCAAATATGTCACATTTAGGACAAAAAGCTCTAACATATATTGTCTCACTGAGCCACAAAACATTGTTCCAAAAGCCTTCTGGTTTGCCCAGATGAGTTTTAAAGGGATTCTATCATTAAAATCACATTTTTTTTCTCGATCACACGTAGGAATAGCCTTAAGAAAGGCTATTCTTCTACTACCTTTAGATGTCTTCTCCGCACCGCTGTTCGGTAGAAATCCTGTTTTTCTTTTGTATGCAAATGAGTTCTCTCGCAGCACTGGGGGCGTCCCCAATGCTGCGAGAGAACACTCCAGCGCCGCTTCCATCTTCTTCAGGAAAGGCCTCTCTGCGCGTCTTCTTCCGGAGTTGGGTTCAAACTTCTACGGATGGGCAGTCGACTCTGCCATCGGGCCTCGGGCAGAGCCGAATGTGCATGCCCACAGCTTACTGTGTAAGCGGCCATTTTTCTTGTGGCCGCGGGCATGCGCAGTCTGCTCTGCCCAAAGCCTAGGAGATTGAAACCCAGGACGGAAGAAGACACAGGGGGAGGGCGTTCCAGAAGAAGATGGAGGCGGCGTTGAACAGTTCTCTCGCAGCATTGGGGACGCCCCCAGTGCTGCGAGAGAACGCATTAGCATACAGACAAAAAACGGGATTTCTACCGAACGGCGGCGCGGAGAAGACATCTAAAAGTAGGAGAAGAATAGCCTTTCTTAAGGCTATTCCTACGTTTGATAGAGAAAATATTTTAATTTAATGATAGAATCCCTTTAAGAAAGTACAGATCTACAGTAATGTTCTTTTTGCAGAACAGTGGCTTTCTCTGTACCCTGCCATGCACACCACCGTTATGTTATTCAGTGTCCTCCAGATAATAGGCTCATGAACATTGGCTAATCCTTAGGGTTTATCTAGGGTTCCTTTGTGACATTGAGGACTATTATATGCCTGACCTTTGCTGGTTAACTACATAAACTTAAAAAAAAAAATCTGCAACCACTTTATAGCCAATTGTCATAGTTTGATAATGTGGCGATTATAAAACTATGGCAATAGTCTAAGCACGTCTGTTTTACAAATTTCAACTGTAAAAATCATGAAACAAATTAGGGAATCTCAAAGACAAAAAAGGAGAGAACACCGAGCAACCCGTAGTGTAGTAATGTCAATGGTATTGGTTGAAAATGAAAGAAAACAGTTCACCTTCTGGAGTTGTGAACCTAGGTCACAACTCTGTGCTAGCGAAACAATCCGTATGGTGGAGGATTCCTCCCTGTGGCAGGTACAGCTGCAGTACGTCCTACACTTCTTGGGTGTGTAAACAATGGCAACAAATTGGACCAAAACACAGGTGCAATAAACATTCAGTATTTACCGTATATACTCGAGTATAAGCCGACCCGAATATAAGCCGAGGCCCCTAATTTTACCACAAAAAACTGGGAAAACTTATTGACTCGAGTATAAGCCGAGGGGGGGAAATGCAGCAGCTACTGGAAAATTTCAAAAATTAAAATGGTCGGAGTTTTTGGGTGCAGTAGTTGCTGGGGAAGGGGAGGGGGTGCTTTGGTTGTCTGTCTGCCCCTTCCCTGAGCTTGAGGACTGGGGTGTTTTTCCCCCACTTGGAACTCAGCCTGGCTGACTATAGGGGATCTGCAGTGCTCCTATTAACCCCTTCCCGATGGAACAGGAGCACTGCAGATACCCTATATTCAGTAGACCGGCACTGTCAGACACAGGGATACCTAATGTGTTTGTTTTTCACAGTCATTTTCTACTTTTATATGTATTCTAGGGAAAGGAGGGATTTCGAACCTTTATTTACTTTATTTTTTTATTATATATTTTTTTAAAGCTTTTTTTTCTTTCACTATTTTATGGTAGATTCTATACATTACTATTGCGGCTGGTCATAGACCCCCCACCCCCCTTTCCCCACCCAAAAAAAAAATAAATTTTTTTTTTGTTTGCTTGACTCGAGTATAAGTGAAGGGGGGCTTTTTCAGCACAAAAACTTTGCTGAAAAATTCGGCTTATATTCAAGTATATACGGTAAAAGAACTGCGCTTCCCCTTGTAAGTTCAGAAAACGGCTTTATTAACAAACACACACACACTACGAGTTTTGGGCACCAAACTCGCCCTTCTTCAGGTGTAAGGGCCCATGCACACGGAGTTAACGCGAGCGCATTTTAGCATAATACACGTGTATAGAATGCATGTGTAAAAATAACACTCCCATTGAAGTCAATGAAATTTTTTACACAAGTAAAAAAAAGTGTCAAAATACGTGGCAAAAAACACGACGCGTATTTTGCACTTGCATTCTAGGCTTGAAAAAGCATCAGTTTGGACGCGAAACGGCTGTTGCCATTTTTTTCTGCCAATATGCTGTCACTCCCTCTCTGAATTTTATCCATGTACCCAATAAAGGATTTGTTTTATAGAAGATTGTTCGTCTACTGATTGGTGACTGCCCATCCCCATTATTCTTCTTTTTGATTTTCAATATACTTGTTTTCTTGGGGTTTTTTGGTGCACCGCCTATAACCATCTAAAACCGGCATCCTTGCCGAATATAGAGTTTAACAAAAAAGGGAATTGTGTTACCACGATCTATATAGGATTCCTGATACAGAGCTGTGCCGCCTTCTTTCTTCTTTTTACACATGCATTCTATACATGTGTATTATGCTAAAATGCGCTCGCGTTAACTCCGTGTGCACGGGCCCTTAATGGTTCTATAAGAAAGTATATATATAAAAAAAACACAGCACACATTACATGTGTCTGTCTCTTGTGATATCTAAATTAAAACAGATATAACATTACAAGTGCCCAGGTATTAAAAATACAGAAAAAAGTTGATAACAATTGTCATCATTTGTCATTTTTGTGAATTAGCCTGTGGAATGGTTACCAAATTTTTTCTGTATTTTTAATACCTGAGCACTTGTAATGTTGTATCTGTTTTAATTTAGATACCACAAGAGACAGACACATGTAACGTGTAGTTTTTTTGAATATACTTTCTTATAGAACCATTACACCTGAAGAAGGGCGAGTTTGGCGCCCGAAACGCGTAGTTTGTGTGTTTGTTAATAAAGACGTTTTCTGAACCTACAAGGGGAAGCGCAGTTTTTTAAAAATACTGAATGTTTATTGCATCTGTGTTTGGGTCCAATTTGTTGCCACAAAACAAGTTAGAGGACATTCATGTTATCATTACGAACGCCTTTGCGGTCATCCAACATAATAATAACAATAATGGTGGAATAGTGACAAATTCAGGCAGGGCCCCCTCCGTCTACGTCAGTTCCTACTTACTCTAATGCAGTGTCAATGGGTCCCTGCTGCGACAGATCCCCACACCTGCCCAGGGTCTCCCTTTCAGCCTTCCAGGAGGCCGCTGTAAACCACATCTGTGACGTCACCACCACAGGGTAGACAGGACACCAATACACGCAAACCATGCACCACTAACGCGCAAAAGGTAACACGATTAAGCAATATTTACTCTCTTTGAAATTGTGGGGACATTTAGAACCAAATGACAATCTTATCGAATTTTAGATTTAACCCCTTTCCGCCACAACTAATTTTCAAATTTGACTCCCCACTTTCCAAATATAAGCCATATGAGGTCTTAAAGGGAGTCTATCATTCGAAAATCACCATTTTCCAGTTGTCTGCTACACGAACGTACTGCACCAATACCCTCGTATAGCACACAACTGGAAAATGGCCATCCGGACATGCGCAGTCAGCTCTGCCCGGACCCAAAGTGGCAGAGCCGATTGCACATGTATGAGCTTTGATATCTGTACAGCGCTGCGTCCAATGCCTGTGATAGACAGAAGAGGAGGAGGGAAGTGATCAGAAGCATAAAAGGGGTGGTGGAAAGTTATGAGGTGGGGGGTGCTCGGAGCACAGGGAGAACGCCCCCGATGCTCTGTGATCCTAATTTGCATAAGAGAAGAAACAGAATTAAAGAGAAACGGCGGGGAGAAGCTTAGAATGAAAGGTAGGAGTAAAGGCTATTCCAATGTGCCATGAGGACAAATGTGTTTTTCTAATGATAAACTCCCTTTAACCACTTCAGTACCAGGCCAATTTGTGGTCCAGGACCAGACACATTTTCGGGTTTTTTTTTTGTATGTGCGGTTTTAAGGGCTGTAACATAAAGTGTCACTGAAAAACTTTATAAAATAGTTTTTCCTCTCAGTTACGGTAATTTTTATTTTGTATGGTGTTGTCGGGGGTGGGGCTATAACTGCGTTTTATTAGCGTATTATTTTATTTTTTTAATTATTTTATTTTCATTTTTTTAAAAACTTTTTTATTACCGTATATTTTATTTATTTTTTTCAGATTGTGTCCCTATAAGGTCATAAGAGACCTTTGGGGACATCTGATCACTCTCTTTTTTGTTAGGGAGGCTGATTTCCCCTGCAACTTGGACTGGTACATTTAGCCTCAGTTGCAGGAGGAATACAGCCTCCTGCACGCTGTATACACAGTATGCAGAGCTGATCTAGGTCCTGTAGGACCCAGCAGCTCTTGTAAGACACTGAGCCTGGCGGATCACGTGACCGCCGGGTCAGAGGGCGGCCGCATCATGTCGGCGCCCATAGCCGTGTATACAGCTCTCATTGAGCGCTGTATACACAGCGATCGGGAAGGCAGGGAAGGGAATAAACCTTCCCTGGCATCTCTCTGAGAGCTCCGGCTGAAGTTACAGTCGGATCCCAGCTTCAGTAGCTGCACGATCTCTGTGCAGCGCCTGTGTTTTCATTGAACGTACCGGTACGTCCTGTCAGAACTAGGCAACCACTATCCGGACGTTTATAGTCTATGGGCGGTCTGGAAGTGGTTAATGTTTGCACAACAAATTGTACTTCATAACGGTATTTCAGGGGAAAAAATTCCTTCCCGACTCCAAATCTGGCAGTCAGTATAAAAACCCTGGATCAACGTGTCCTGGCTCATCTCTGTTGAAATGTGGCACATCTGGTTTGGGGTAACATTTTTCAATATGTTAGGCCTGTGGCTTTATTGATTGGGTCCTGTGTGATTCCAGGAATAGCAAAGTTATATCGTTTTATTCACATTTTAACCACTTAAAAAAAATGCAAAACTTTGCAAAAAAAAAAAAAAAAATTTCTTAGAGCCATAGGAACTTTTTATATTGCCCTGTACAGTTATACATAAGGGGTATTTTTTGGCGGGGCCAGATGTACTTTTTACCGTATATACTCGAGTATAAGCCACATTTTTCAGCACAGTTTTTGTGCTGAAAAAAAGCCCCCTCGGCTTATAGTGGAGTCAGCAAATAGAATTTTTTTTTTTTAGGGTGTGGAGTCTATGACCAGCCGCAATATTATTGTATAGAATCTCCCATAAAATAGTGGGGAAAAAAAGAAGCTTTTAAAAAATAAAAAAAAAGTTGTAAATCCCTCCTTTCCCTTGAATACATATAAAAGTAGAAAATGACTGTGACACACATACACATTAGGTATCCTGTGTCTGACAGTGCCCGGGCTACTGAATATAGGGGATCTGCAGTGCTCCTGTTCCATCAGGAAGGGGTTAATAGGAGCACTGCAGATCCCCTATATTCAGCCAGGCTGAATTCCAAGTGGGGGGAAAAACCCAGTCCTCAAGCACAGGGAAGGGGCAGACAGACAACCAAAACACCCCCTCCCCTTCCCCAGAATCTGCTGCACCCAAAAACTCTGACCATTTTAATTTTTGAGATTTTCCAGTAGCTGCTGCATTTCCCCCCCCCTCGGCTTATACTCGAGTCAATAAGTTTTCCCAGTTTTTTGTGGTAAAATTCGGGGGGGTCGGCTTATATTCAGGTCGGCTTATACTCGAGTATATACGGTATACTATTTTTGGAAATGTCTATTGTTTTGCTTGCTTTTTATTAAATTTTTTTAGAAGAGGTCAAACAGTGGTCGTCCCCTTTGGATTTTTATTCTCACTATGGCATTCACTGTACAGGAAAAATATTTGCAGTTTGTAGACTGGGTGTTTTGGGACACGGGGATACCTAATATGTATTTGTTTCACATAATTTTTTTTACTTTTATATGTGTTCTAGAGAAAGGTGGTGTGATTTTAATTTTTAATTTTTTTTTAATTTTTTACTGTAAATATTAGACTCCATAATAATGCTAATGCACTGAAAATATCAACGTTTGTATTACAGGCTGCGTAAAGTGTGAGAGTTTTCAATAGGCTCCCAGCTGTAAAGGCAAAAGATCGCCAGACCCCAAGATCTCATTCCGGAGGCCAGCGATACATGACCAAATTATACTGACTGCCAGATTTGGAGTCGGGAAGGATTTTTTTCCCCTGAAATAGGGCAATTGGCAGGAGCCTCATGGGGTTTTTTGCCTTCCCCTGGATCAACACTGTAGGGGACTGTAGGGTTATAGGTTGGACTTGATGGACTCATGTCTTTATCCAACCTCATCTATTATGTAACTATGTAACCAATGGCAGCACCCATGCACCACAAAAAGGGCAGCTTGCCACCAAAAAAAAAATGCAAGCACTAATTGCGAGTATTAGCACCAGGTCTCCGCTGTATTTTACACACTCAGACACTCCGCTCCTGAGCAGGCGACATTACGGTACAATACCTTACTATTACGGTGGATGTTGGGAATGGGTTAATATACACCCAAAATATAGGGCTTTAACAATAAAAAGACTTAATAAAAAAAAAGTTAAAGACATATAAAGTAAAGTCAAGTAAAAAGGTATAACATCCAGTCCCATTTTTAAGTTGGCTTTGACTACAGCTCCCAAAGGAAGGTACAGGTGACATACACTGGATGTGGCTCCAAAATATCTTATAAACAGATCGTGTACCCTCAAGCTACTTCCTGTAACCTCTTACCTGTGACGTCATAATTTTTCTTTGTTGGAAATGTAGAGCAAGCTCTCAATGTCTGCTCCGCGTAGCAAGCCTGACTAATACCTAATAACGCTAGGTTCACACTAGCATTCAGGTTTCCGTCTTTTGGGTCCACTTGGAGACCTGAGAGACAGAAACCTATCTGCTTAAAAACCGGTTACACACGGAAATCTGCGGACCCCATAGGCTATAATTGGGTCTATCGAGTTTCCGCTGAAAATGGCAGAGAGAAAAGTTTTCGTTGCAGGACTTTTCTCTCCGCCAATTTTAAGCGGAATGTAGGATGGAGTCTCGTACAGAGACTCGAACGCTAATGTGAACCTGTAGTCGTGCATAACCCTGTACTGTCAGGGAGGGCGTTCCTTATCACCCAGGAATGACGCTGAGTGGTGAGGAACGCGCCCCCCCCCCCCCCCCTCCAGGACAAGTCTATGGATGAGTACTGTCAGGAGGGGCGTTTCTCACAGCCCTGCTAGACTGTCAGGAACGCCCTTCTGGTGGTAGGCAGAGATCAGTGCTGATACCATATCTCTAGCCTGGGAGCACATAACGGGAAAGCCGACAGTAGACTGAATTCAGCGCACCATCTGCTTTTTAGCGGTATAAAAAACTGCATGTGCAGGAGGACATGAAAGGTCCTCTTTAATATAATACCCCCCCCTTTAGTCAGATGACAACTTTAATAGAGGGCGAGTCAAAAATGATGGTGCAAAAGCAGCGGCCTGTAGTTACAGTAACATCAGTAGTAACTGACCAGTGACTAAAAAATACAGCAAAATGCCCTCGTTTCTCCAGCTTGGACGTGAACATAGTCAGCAGGGTGATGCACCTCCATATTTCCATTTGGATGTTTACGATACCTGTATGAAACTCTAGCAGAATGTTAGATTGGTTGCAATGGAAATCATTCAGCAATGGCTGGGCCATTGACCTAGCACCCTGCAACTTCTTTCTGTTACGCTAGATCAATAACTTACTGTATTCGCCCCCCCCAAACACAGGACCTGAGAAGACACAACACTCTAACAGTGGATTCCATATCTGAGGATATGCTGCTATGCGTCTGGATATAACTGGACTACTGACTACCGTGTCACCAATGGAAATCACATTGCATATTAGTAGAGCTTGGATAGACAGCGTCTCTTTTCATGTTAATAAATGTGTAATATATTCTCTTAGTTAAGGATACTGAGTCTAGAATTCTGCATCATTCTTTTTCAATCACCCAGTACTGTTCTATGAACACATTAAAGGGTGTCTCCAGGTGTTGTGAAGAGTAATAGTGGGTCAGGGTCCCCTTCTAAGTCTACATTCCCGATGGGCAAAACATCCGTTTTTCACGGCCGCCTTGCACCTGTCTTCAAGGATCCCTTATACATTTTAGTGTATAGAGTTAAAATAGTTACAACGGATCGTCATAATAACAGTCATGTGAATAACTCCACTCACTGATAATGAATTGAATGCTGCTGTGTGACGTCCATTAAAAAAAAAAAAAAAAAAAAAGACATCACTGTTGTGTGAATGTAGCTTAAAGGGGTTGTCCACTTTCAGTCCAATATTGCGAGATCAATCCTATTATATTATATGCTATTATATGTATAATAAAAAGTTGTACTATTTTCAATTTCTGTAGCAATTCCTCACAGTTTTCTAGATCTCTGCTTGCTGTCATTCATTCTGCTTAGGGGGCGTTCACACTACCGTCAGTGTCCGATGCTAATGTCCGCGCAAAATCTTGCACAGAGATTAGCATTGAACACTAGCTGTGTTCGTTACATTTTGCATTGACTTAAATGGACATCAGGTGAGTTCTTTTACTGTCCGTGGGTGATGTCCATTTAAGTCAATGCAAAATGTAATGGACACAGCTAGCGTCCGATGCTAATGTCCACGCAGTATTTTGCGCAGACATTAGCATCGGACACTAGCTGTCGGACACCGACAATATTGTGAACGCTCCCTTACTATCAGGCGGAGGCCGCCTCAGGTTCCGGTCCAAAAAACGGGTAGCTGCGACTGAATGCCGATGCACTGCAGCGGCATCCAGTCCCGCACTCCGCTCTGGATTAGGCCCAATGAATGAGCCTAGTCGGGAGTGTCTTCAGGCCGAATTGCGAGGCGAAACGGCCTGAAGAATGAGCATCTCGCTTTTTTTTCCGGGAGCCGAACAAACTGGCTCCGTAAAAAAAGAACTGACCGGCTCCCATTGATTTCAAAATCCTGACCAAAAAACTCCGTGTGAACTTACCCTAACAAGCTGTGAACCTATATAGTCATCACATGACCCTGGACTATATATCACATGACTATGGACTGCATATCACATGACCGTGGACCGCATATCACATGACCGTAGACTGTATATCACATGACTGTGGACTGCATATCACATGACCGTGGACCGTATATCACATGACCATGGACTGTATATCGCATGACCCTGGACTATATATCACATGACCATGGACTGTACATCACATGACCGTAGACCGCATATCACATGACCGTGGACCGTATATCACATGACCGTGGACCGTATATCACATGACCGTGGACTGTATATCACATGACCGTGGACCACATATCACATGACCATGGACCGTATATCACATGACCGTGGACTGTATATCACATGACCGTGGACTATATATCACATGACCGTGGACTGTATATCACATGACTGTGGACTGATTTTTATCCACTGTCAGAAAGCAAAATGAATGACAACTAGCAGAGATCTAAATAACCGTGAGGAAACAATACAGAAAGTATATTGGAAAATTGTACAACTTTTTATTATACAAACAATAAGATTGGTCTCTCACTATTGGCCTGAAGGTGGACAACGCCTTTAAGGATAATTGCACATAAATGTACGGTCTGTGGGGATATCTGCGCACCCAGTTATAGTCTCTAGTGAGCCCAGGCTACAAACCACAGAGGGATAGGACCAGTCCTGAGCTTTGGCCCAGGCTCAGACCCCCTGCACAGACTGGTGATATAACACAGGTGTGTGTATGAGGACCATAGAAAATACCATCCTGGGTCAGTGTGAGCATTACATGGCAGCACAAGCACACATATCACACATCTATCAGCCAGTGTGTCAGTGTATTATATGGCAGCACAAGCACACATATCACACATCTATCAGCCAGTGTGTCAGTGTATTATATGGCAGCACAAGCACACATAGCACACATCTATCAGCCAGTGTGTCAGTGTATTATATGGCAGCACAAGCACACACAGCACACATCTATCAGCCAGTGTGTCAGTGTATTATATGGCAGCACAAGCACACATAGCACACATCTATCAGCCAGTGTGTCAGTGTGTTACATGGCAGCACAAGCACACATATCACACATCTATCAGCCAGTGTGTCAGTGTGTTACATGGCAGCACAAGCACACATATCACACATCTATCAGCCAGTGTGTCAGTGTATTATATGGCAGCACAAGCACACACAGCACACATCTATCAGCCAATGTGTCAGTGTGTTACATGGCAGCACAAGCACACATAGCACACATCTATCAGCCAGTGTGTCAGTGTATTATATGGCAGCACAAGCACACACAGCACACATCTATCAGCCAGTGTGTCAGTGTATTATATGGCAGCACAAGCACACATAGCACACATCTATCAGCCAATGTGTCAGTGCGTTACATGGCAGCACAAGCACACATAGCACACATCTATCAGCCAATGTGTCAGTGCGTTACATGGCAGCACAAGCACACATATCACACATCTATCAGCCAATGTGTCAGTGCGTTACATGGCAGCACAAGCACACATAGCACACATCTATCAGCCAGTGTGTCAGTGTATTATATGGCAGCACAAGCACACATAGCACACATCTATCAGCCAGTGTGTCAGTGTGTTACATGGCAGCACAAGCACACATAGCACACATCTATCAGCCAGTGTGTCAGTGTATTATATGGCAGCACAAGCACACACAGCACACATCTATCAGCCAATGTGTCAGTGTATTATATGGCAGCACAAGCACACATAGCACACATCTATCAGCCAGTGTGTCAGTGTGTTACATGGCAGCACAAGCACACATAGCACACATCTATCAGCCAATGTGTCAGTGTATTATATGGCAGCACAAGCACACATAGCACACATCTATCAGCCAGTGTGTCAGTGTATTACATGGCAGCACAAGCACACATAGCACACATCTATCAGCCAGTGTGTTACATGGCAGCACAAGCACACATAGCACACATCTATCAGCCAGTGTGTCAGTGTATTACATGGCAGCACAAGCACACATAGCACACATCTATCAGCCAGTGTGTCAGTGTATTATATGGCAGCACAAGCACACATAGCACACATCTATCAGCCAGTGTGTCAGTGTATTACATGGCAGCACAAGCACACATGGCACACATCTATCAGCCAGTGTGTCAGTGTATTACATGGCAGCACAAGCACACATAGCACACATCTATCAGCCAATGTGTCAGTGTATTATATGGCAGCACAAGCACACATCTATCAGCCAGTGTGTCAGTGTATTATATGGCAGCACAAGCACACATAGCACACATCTATCAGCCAGTGTGTCAGTGCGTTACATGGCAGCACAAGCACACATAGCACACATCTATCAGCCAGTGTGTCAGTGTATTACATGGCAGCACAAGCACACACAGCACACATCTATCAGCCAGTGTGTCAGTGCATTACATGGCAGCACAAGCACACATAGCACACATCTATCAGCCAATGTGTCAGTGTATTATATGGCAGCACAAGCACACATAGCACACATCTATCAGCCAGTGTGTCAGTGTATTATATGGAAGCACAAGCACACACAGCACACATCTATCAGCCAATGTGTCAGTGTATTATATGGCAGCACAAGCACACATAGCACACATCTATCAGCCAGTGTGTCAGTGTATTATATGGCAGCACAAGCACACATAGCACACATCTATCAGCCAATGTGTCAGTGCATTACATGGCAGCACAAGCACACATAGCACACATCTATCAGCCAGTGTGTCAGTGTGTTACATGGCAGCACAAGCACACATAGCACACATCTATCAGCCAGTGTGTCAGTGTGTTACATGGCAGCACAAGCACACATAGCACACATCTATCAGCCAGTGTGTCAGTGTGTTACATGGCAGCACAAGCACACATAGCACACATCTATCAGCCAGTGTGTCAGTGTATTATATGGCAGCACAAGCACACATAGCACACATCTATCAGCCAGTGTGTCAGTGTGTTACATGGCAGCACAAGCACACATAGCACACATCTATCAGCCAGTGTCAGTGTGTTACATGGCAGCACAAGCACACATAGCACACATCTATCAGCCAGTGTGTCAGTGTGTTACATGGCAGCACAAGCACACATAGCACACATCTATCAGCCAGTGTGTCAGTGCGTTACATGGCAGCACAAGCACACATAGCACACATCTATCAGCCAGTGTGTCAGTGTATTATATGGCAGCACAAGCACACATAGCACACATCTATCAGCCAGTGTGTCAGTGCGTTACATGGCAGCACAAGCACACATAGCACACATCTATCAGCCAGTGTGTCAGTGTATTACATGGCAGCACAAGCACACACAGCACACATCTATCAGCCAGTGTGTCAGTGCATTACATGGCAGCACAAGCACACATAGCACACATCTATCAGCCAATGTGTCAGTGTATTATATGGCAGCACAAGCACACATAGCACACATCTATCAGCCAGTGTGTCAGTGTATTATATGGAAGCACAAGCACACACAGCACACATCTATCAGCCAGTGTGTCAGTGTGTTACATGGCAGCACAAGCACACATAGCACACATCTATCAGCCAGTGTGTCAGTGTGTTACATGGCAGCACAAGCACACATAGCACACATCTATCAGCCAGTGTGTCAGTGTATTATATGGTAGCACAAGCACACATAGCACACATCTATCAGCCAGTGTGTCAGTGTGTTACATGGCAGCACAAGCACACATAGCACACATCTATCAGCCAGTGTGTCAGTGTGTTACATGGCAGCACAAGCACACATAGCACACATCTATCAGCCAGTGTGTCAGTGTATTATATGGCAGCACAAGCACACATAGCACACATCTATCAGCCAGTGTGTCAGTGTGTTACATGGCAGCACAAGCACACATAGCACACATCTATCAGCCAGTGTCAGTGTGTTACATGGCAGCACAAGCACACATAGCACACATCTATCAGCCAGTGTGTCAGTGTATTATATGGCAGCACAAGCACACATAGCACACATCTATCAGCCAGTGTGTCAGTGTGTTACATGGCAGCACAAGCACACATAGCACACATCTATCAGCCAGTGTCAGTGTGTTACATGGCAGCACAAGCACACATAGCACACATCTATCAGCCAGTGTGTCAGTGTATTACATGGCAGCACAAGCACACATCTATCAGCCAATGTGTCAGTGCATTACATGGCAGCACAAGCACACACAGACACATCTATCAGCCAGTGTGTCAGTGTATTATATGGCAGCACAAGCACACATAGCACACATCTATCAGCCAGTGTGTCAGTGCGTTACATGGCAGCACAAGCACACACAGCACACATCTATCAGCCAGTGTGTCAGTGTATTATATGGCAGCACAAGCACACATAGCACACATCTATCAGCCAGTGTGTCAGTGCATTATATGGCAGCACAAGCACACATAGCACACATCTATCAGCCAGTGTGTCAGTGTGTTATATGGCAGCACAAGCACACATAGCACACATCTATCAGCCAGTGTGTCAGTGTGTTACATGGCAGCACAAGCACACATCTATCAGCCAGTGTGTCAGTGTATTATATGGCAGCACAAGCACACATAGCACACATCTATCAGCCAGTGTGTCAGTGCATTATATGGCAGCACAAGCACACATAGCACACATCTATCAGCCAATGTGTCAGTGTGTTACATGGCAGCACAAGCACACATAGCACACATCTATCAGCCAGTGTGTCAGTGTGTTACATGGCAGCACAAGCACACATAGCACACATCTATCAGCCAGTGTGTCAGTGTATTATATGGCAGCACAAGCACACATAGCACACATCTATCAGCCAGTGTGTCAGTGTGTTACATGGCAGCACAAGCACACATAGCACACATCTATCAGCCAATGTGTCAGTGTATTATATGGCAGCACAAGCACACATAGCACACATCTATCAGCCAGTGTGTCAGTGTATTATATGGAAGCACAAGCACACACAGCACACATCTATCAGCCAATGTGTCAGTGTATTATATGGCAGCACAAGCACACATAGCACACATCTATCAGCCAGTGTGTCAGTGTATTATATGGCAGCACAAGCACACATAGCACACATCTATCAGCCAATGTGTCAGTGCATTACATGGCAGCACAAGCACACATAGCACACATCTATCAGCCAGTGTGTCAGTGCATTACATGGCAGCACAAGCACACATAGCACACATCTATCAGCCAGTGTGTCAGTGTGTTACATGGCAGCACAAGCACACATAGCACACATCTATCAGCCAGTGTGTCAGTGTATTATATGGAAGCACAAGCACACACAGCACACATCTATCAGCCAGTGTGTCAGTGTGTTACATGGCAGCACAAGCACACATAGCACACATCTATCAGCCAGTGTGTTACATGGCAGCACAAGCACACATAGCACACATCTATCAGCCAGTGTGTCAGTGTGTTACATGGCAGCACAAGCACACATAGCACACATCTATCAGCCAGTGTGTCAGTGTATTATATGGTAGCACAAGCACACATAGCACACATCTATCAGCCAGTGTGTCAGTGTGTTACATGGCAGCATAAGCACACATAGCACACATCTATCAGCCAGTGTGTCAGTGTGTTACATGGCAGCACAAGCACACATAGCACACATCTATCAGCCAGTGTGTCAGTGTATTATATGGCAGCACAAGCACACATAGCACACATCTATCAGCCAGTGTGTCAGTGTGTTACATGGCAGCACAAGCACACATAGCACACATCTATCAGCCAGTGTCAGTGTGTTACATGGCAGCACAAGCACACATAGCACACATCTATCAGCCAGTGTGTCAGTGTGTTACATGGCAGCACAAGCACACATAGCACACATCTATCAGCCAGTGTGTCAGTGTATTACATGGCAGCACAAGCACACATCTATCAGCCAATGTGTCAGTGCATTACATGGCAGCACAAGCACACACAGACACATCTATCAGCCAGTGTGTCAGTGTATTATATGGCAGCACAAGCACACATAGCACACATCTATCAGCCAGTGTGTCAGTGTGTTACATGGCAGCACAAGCACACATAGCACACATCTATCAGCCAGTGTGTCAGTGTATTATATGGAAGCACAAGCACACACAGCACACATCTATCAGCCAATGTGTCAGTGTATTATATGGCAGCACAAGCACACATAGCACACATCTATCAGCCAGTGTGTCAGTGTATTATATGGCAGCACAAGCACACATAGCACACATCTATCAGCCAATGTGTCAGTGCATTACATGGCAGCACAAGCACACATAGCACACATCTATCAGCCAGTGTGTCAGTGCATTACATGGCAGCACAAGCACACATAGCACACATCTATCAGCCAGTGTGTCAGTGTGTTACATGGCAGCACAAGCACACATAGCACACATCTATCAGCCAGTGTGTCAGTGTGTTACATGGCAGCACAAGCACACATAGCACACATCTATCAGCCAGTGTGTCAGTGTGTTACATGGCAGCACAAGCACACATAGCACACATCTATCAGCCAATGTGTCAGTGTATTATATGGCAGCACAAGCACACATAGCACACATCTATCAGCCAGTGTGTCAGTGTATTATATGGCAGCACAAGCACACATAGCACACATCTATCAGCCAGTGTGTCAGTGTGTTACATGGCAGCACAAGCACACATAGCACACATCTATCAGCCAGTGTGTCAGTGTGTTACATGGCAGCACAAGCACACATAGCACACATCTATCAGCCAGTGTGTCAGTGTATTATATGGCAGCACAAGCACACATAGCACACATCTATCAGCCAGTGTGTCAGTGTGTTACATGGCAGCACAAGCACACATAGCACACATCTATCAGCCAGTGTCAGTGTGTTACATGGCAGCACAAGCACACATAGCACACATCTATCAGCCAGTGTGTCAGTGTGTTACATGGCAGCACAAGCACACATAGCACACATCTATCAGCCAGTGTGTCAGTGCGTTACATGGCAGCACAAGCACACATAGCACACATCTATCAGCCAGTGTGTCAGTGTATTACATGGCAGCACAAGCACACACAGCACACATCTATCAGCCAGTGTGTCAGTGCATTACATGGCAGCACAAGCACACATAGCACACATCTATCAGCCAATGTGTCAGTGTATTATATGGCAGCACAAGCACACATAGCACACATCTATCAGCCAGTGTGTCAGTGTATTATATGGAAGCACAAGCACACACAGCACACATCTATCAGCCAGTGTGTCAGTGTGTTACATGGCAGCACAAGCACACATAGCACACATCTATCAGCCAGTGTGTCAGTGTATTACATGGCAGCACAAGCACACATCTATCAGCCAATGTGTCAGTGCATTACATGGCAGCACAAGCACACACAGCACACATCTATCAGCCAGTGTGTCAGTGTATTATATGGCAGCACAAGCACACATAGCACACATCTATCAGCCAGTGTGTCAGTGTATTATATGGCAGCACAAGCACACATAGCACACATCTATCAGCCAGTGTGTCAGTGCGTTACATGGCAGCACAAGCACACACAGCACACATCTATCAGCCAGTGTGTCAGTGTATTATATGGCAGCACAAGCACACATAGCACACATCTATCAGCCAGTGTGTCAGTGTATTATATGGCAGCACAAGCACACATAGCACACATCTATCAGCCAGTGTGTCAGTGTATTATATGGCAGCACAAGCACACATAGCACACATCTATCAGCCAGTGTGTCAGTGTGTTACATGGCAGCACAAGCACACATAGCACACATCTATCAGCCAGTGTGTCAGTGTGTTACATGGCAGCACAAGCACACATAGCACACATCTATCAGCCAGTGTGTCAGTGTATTATATGGTAGCACAAGCACACATAGCACACATCTATCAGCCAGTGTGTCAGTGTGTTACATGGCAGCACAAGCACACATAGCACACATCTATCAGCCAATGTGTCAGTGTGTTACATGGCAGCACAAGCACACATAGCACACATCTATCAGCCAATGTGTCAGTGTGTTACATGGCAGCACAAGCACACATAGCACACATCTATCAGCCAGTGTGTCAGTGTGTTACATGGCAGCACAAGCACACATAGCACACATCTATCAGCCAGTGTGTCAGTGTGTTACATGGCAGCACAAGCACACATAGCACACATCTATCAGCCAGTGTGTCAGTGTATTATATGGCAGCACAAGCACACATAGCACACATCTATCAGCCAGTGTGTCAGTGCATTACATGGCAGCACAAGCACACATAGCACACATCTATCAGCCAGTGTGTCAGTGCATTACATGGCAGCACAAGCACACATAGCACACATCTATCAGCCAGTGTGTCAGTGTATTACATGGCAGCACAAGCACACATATCACACATCTATCAGCCAGTGTGTCAGTGTGTTACATGGCAGCACAAGCACACACAGCACACATCTATCAGCCAGTGTGTCAGTGCGTTACATGGCAGCACAAGCACACATAGCACACATCTATCAGCCAGTGTGTCAGTGTGTTACATGGCAGCACAAGCACACATAGCACACATCTATCAGCCAGTGTGTCAGTGTGTTACATGGCAGCACAAGCACACATAGCACACATCTATCAGCCAATGTGTCAGTGTATTATATGGCAGCACAAGCACACACAGACACATCTATCAGCCAGTGTGTCAGTGTATTATATGGCAGCACAAGCACACATAGCACACATCTATCAGCCAATGTGTCAGTGTATTATATGGCAGCACAAGCACACATAGCACACATCTATCAGCCAATGTGTCAGTGTGTTACATGGCAGCACAAGCACACATAGCACACATCTATCAGCCAGTGTGTCAGTGTGTTACATGGCAGCACAAGCACACATAGCACACATCTATCAGCCAATGTGTCAGTGCATTACATGGCAGCACAAGCACACATAGCACACATCTATCAGCCAGTGTGTCAGTGTATTATATGGCAGCACAAGCACACATAGCACACATCTATCAGCCAATGTGTCAGTGTGTCACATGGCAGCACAAGCACACATAGCACACATCTATCAGCCAGTGTGTCAGTGTGTTACATGGCAGCACAAGCACACATAGCACACATCTATCAGCCAATGTGTCAGTGTATTATATGGCAGCACAAGCACACATCTATCAGCCAGTGTGTCAGTGTATTATATGGCAGCACAAGCACACATAGCACACATCTATCAGCCAGTGTGTCAGTGCGTTACATGGCAGCACAAGCACACATAGCACACATCTATCAGCCAGTGTGTCAGTGTATTACATGGCAGCACAAGCACACACAGCACACATCTATCAGCCAGTGTGTCAGTGCATTACATGGCAGCACAAGCACACATAGCACACATCTATCAGCCAATGTGTCAGTGTATTATATGGCAGCACAAGCACACATAGCACACATCTATCAGCCAGTGTGTCAGTGTATTATATGGAAGCACAAGCACACACAGCACACATCTATCAGCCAATGTGTCAGTGTATTATATGGCAGCACAAGCACACATAGCACACATCTATCAGCCAGTGTGTCAGTGTATTATATGGCAGCACAAGCACACATAGCACACATCTATCAGCCAATGTGTCAGTGCATTACATGGCAGCACAAGCACACATAGCACACATCTATCAGCCAGTGTGTCAGTGTGTTACATGGCAGCACAAGCACACATAGCACACATCTATCAGCCAGTGTGTCAGTGTGTTACATGGCAGCACAAGCACACATAGCACACATCTATCAGCCAGTGTGTCAGTGTGTTACATGGCAGCACAAGCACACATAGCACACATCTATCAGCCAGTGTGTCAGTGTATTATATGGCAGCACAAGCACACATAGCACACATCTATCAGCCAGTGTGTCAGTGTGTTACATGGCAGCACAAGCACACATAGCACACATCTATCAGCCAGTGTCAGTGTGTTACATGGCAGCACAAGCACACATAGCACACATCTATCAGCCAGTGTGTCAGTGTGTTACATGGCAGCACAAGCACACATAGCACACATCTATCAGCCAGTGTGTCAGTGCGTTACATGGCAGCACAAGCACACATAGCACACATCTATCAGCCAGTGTGTCAGTGTATTATATGGCAGCACAAGCACACATAGCACACATCTATCAGCCAGTGTGTCAGTGCGTTACATGGCAGCACAAGCACACATAGCACACATCTATCAGCCAGTGTGTCAGTGTATTACATGGCAGCACAAGCACACACAGCACACATCTATCAGCCAGTGTGTCAGTGCATTACATGGCAGCACAAGCACACATAGCACACATCTATCAGCCAATGTGTCAGTGTATTATATGGCAGCACAAGCACACATAGCACACATCTATCAGCCAGTGTGTCAGTGTATTATATGGAAGCACAAGCACACACAGCACACATCTATCAGCCAGTGTGTCAGTGTGTTACATGGCAGCACAAGCACACATAGCACACATCTATCAGCCAGTGTGTCAGTGTGTTACATGGCAGCACAAGCACACATAGCACACATCTATCAGCCAGTGTGTCAGTGTATTATATGGTAGCACAAGCACACATAGCACACATCTATCAGCCAGTGTGTCAGTGTGTTACATGGCAGCACAAGCACACATAGCACACATCTATCAGCCAGTGTGTCAGTGTGTTACATGGCAGCACAAGCACACATAGCACACATCTATCAGCCAGTGTGTCAGTGTATTATATGGCAGCACAAGCACACATAGCACACATCTATCAGCCAGTGTGTCAGTGTGTTACATGGCAGCACAAGCACACATAGCACACATCTATCAGCCAGTGTCAGTGTGTTACATGGCAGCACAAGCACACATAGCACACATCTATCAGCCAGTGTGTCAGTGTATTATATGGCAGCACAAGCACACATAGCACACATCTATCAGCCAGTGTGTCAGTGTGTTACATGGCAGCACAAGCACACATAGCACACATCTATCAGCCAGTGTCAGTGTGTTACATGGCAGCACAAGCACACATAGCACACATCTATCAGCCAGTGTGTCAGTGTATTACATGGCAGCACAAGCACACATCTATCAGCCAATGTGTCAGTGCATTACATGGCAGCACAAGCACACACAGACACATCTATCAGCCAGTGTGTCAGTGTATTATATGGCAGCACAAGCACACATAGCACACATCTATCAGCCAGTGTGTCAGTGCGTTACATGGCAGCACAAGCACACACAGCACACATCTATCAGCCAGTGTGTCAGTGTATTATATGGCAGCACAAGCACACATAGCACACATCTATCAGCCAGTGTGTCAGTGCATTATATGGCAGCACAAGCACACATAGCACACATCTATCAGCCAGTGTGTCAGTGTGTTATATGGCAGCACAAGCACACATAGCACACATCTATCAGCCAGTGTGTCAGTGTGTTACATGGCAGCACAAGCACACATCTATCAGCCAGTGTGTCAGTGTATTATATGGCAGCACAAGCACACATAGCACACATCTATCAGCCAGTGTGTCAGTGCATTATATGGCAGCACAAGCACACATAGCACACATCTATCAGCCAATGTGTCAGTGTGTTACATGGCAGCACAAGCACACATAGCACACATCTATCAGCCAGTGTGTCAGTGTGTTACATGGCAGCACAAGCACACATAGCACACATCTATCAGCCAGTGTGTCAGTGTATTATATGGCAGCACAAGCACACATAGCACACATCTATCAGCCAGTGTGTCAGTGTGTTACATGGCAGCACAAGCACACATAGCACACATCTATCAGCCAATGTGTCAGTGTATTATATGGCAGCACAAGCACACATAGCACACATCTATCAGCCAGTGTGTCAGTGTATTATATGGAAGCACAAGCACACACAGCACACATCTATCAGCCAATGTGTCAGTGTATTATATGGCAGCACAAGCACACATAGCACACATCTATCAGCCAGTGTGTCAGTGTATTATATGGCAGCACAAGCACACATAGCACACATCTATCAGCCAATGTGTCAGTGCATTACATGGCAGCACAAGCACACATAGCACACATCTATCAGCCAGTGTGTCAGTGCATTACATGGCAGCACAAGCACACATAGCACACATCTATCAGCCAGTGTGTCAGTGTGTTACATGGCAGCACAAGCACACATAGCACACATCTATCAGCCAGTGTGTCAGTGTATTATATGGAAGCACAAGCACACACAGCACACATCTATCAGCCAGTGTGTCAGTGTGTTACATGGCAGCACAAGCACACATAGCACACATCTATCAGCCAGTGTGTTACATGGCAGCACAAGCACACATAGCACACATCTATCAGCCAGTGTGTCAGTGTGTTACATGGCAGCACAAGCACACATAGCACACATCTATCAGCCAGTGTGTCAGTGTATTATATGGTAGCACAAGCACACATAGCACACATCTATCAGCCAGTGTGTCAGTGTGTTACATGGCAGCATAAGCACACATAGCACACATCTATCAGCCAGTGTGTCAGTGTGTTACATGGCAGCACAAGCACACATAGCACACATCTATCAGCCAGTGTGTCAGTGTATTATATGGCAGCACAAGCACACATAGCACACATCTATCAGCCAGTGTGTCAGTGTGTTACATGGCAGCACAAGCACACATAGCACACATCTATCAGCCAGTGTCAGTGTGTTACATGGCAGCACAAGCACACATAGCACACATCTATCAGCCAGTGTGTCAGTGTGTTACATGGCAGCACAAGCACACATAGCACACATCTATCAGCCAGTGTGTCAGTGTATTACATGGCAGCACAAGCACACATCTATCAGCCAATGTGTCAGTGCATTACATGGCAGCACAAGCACACACAGACACATCTATCAGCCAGTGTGTCAGTGTATTATATGGCAGCACAAGCACACATAGCACACATCTATCAGCCAGTGTGTCAGTGTGTTACATGGCAGCACAAGCACACATAGCACACATCTATCAGCCAGTGTGTCAGTGTATTATTTGGAAGCACAAGCACACACAGCACACATCTATCAGCCAATGTGTCAGTGTATTATATGGCAGCACAAGCACACATAGCACACATCTATCAGCCAGTGTGTCAGTGTATTATATGGCAGCACAAGCACACATAGCACACATCTATCAGCCAATGTGTCAGTGCATTACATGGCAGCACAAGCACACATAGCACACATCTATCAGCCAGTGTGTCAGTGCATTACATGGCAGCACAAGCACACATAGCACACATCTATCAGCCAGTGTGTCAGTGTGTTACATGGCAGCACAAGCACACATAGCACACATCTATCAGCCAGTGTGTCAGTGTGTTACATGGCAGCACAAGCACACATAGCACACATCTATCAGCCAGTGTGTCAGTGTGTTACATGGCAGCACAAGCACACATAGCACACATCTATCAGCCAATGTGTCAGTGTATTATATGGCAGCACAAGCACACATAGCACACATCTATCAGCCAGTGTGTCAGTGTATTATATGGCAGCACAAGCACACATAGCACACATCTATCAGCCAGTGTGTCAGTGTGTTACATGGCAGCACAAGCACACATAGCACACATCTATCAGCCAGTGTGTCAGTGTGTTACATGGCAGCACAAGCACACATAGCACACATCTATCAGCCAGTGTGTCAGTGTATTATATGGCAGCACAAGCACACATAGCACACATCTATCAGCCAGTGTGTCAGTGTGTTACATGGCAGCACAAGCACACATAGCACACATCTATCAGCCAGTGTCAGTGTGTTACATGGCAGCACAAGCACACATAGCACACATCTATCAGCCAGTGTGTCAGTGTGTTACATGGCAGCACAAGCACACATAGCACACATCTATCAGCCAGTGTGTCAGTGCGTTACATGGCAGCACAAGCACACATAGCACACATCTATCAGCCAGTGTGTCAGTGTATTACATGGCAGCACAAGCACACACAGCACACATCTATCAGCCAGTGTGTCAGTGCATTACATGGCAGCACAAGCACACATAGCACACATCTATCAGCCAATGTGTCAGTGTATTATATGGCAGCACAAGCACACATAGCACACATCTATCAGCCAGTGTGTCAGTGTATTATATGGAAGCACAAGCACACACAGCACACATCTATCAGCCAGTGTGTCAGTGTGTTACATGGCAGCACAAGCACACATAGCACACATCTATCAGCCAGTGTGTCAGTGTATTACATGGCAGCACAAGCACACATCTATCAGCCAATGTGTCAGTGCATTACATGGCAGCACAAGCACACACAGCACACATCTATCAGCCAGTGTGTCAGTGTATTATATGGCAGCACAAGCACACATAGCACACATCTATCAGCCAGTGTGTCAGTGTATTATATGGCAGCACAAGCACACATAGCACACATCTATCAGCCAGTGTGTCAGTGCGTTACATGGCAGCACAAGCACACACAGCACACATCTATCAGCCAGTGTGTCAGTGTATTATATGGCAGCACAAGCACACATAGCACACATCTATCAGCCAGTGTGTCAGTGTATTATATGGCAGCACAAGCACACATAGCACACATCTATCAGCCAGTGTGTCAGTGTATTATATGGCAGCACAAGCACACATAGCACACATCTATCAGCCAGTGTGTCAGTGTGTTACATGGCAGCACAAGCACACATAGCACACATCTATCAGCCAGTGTGTCAGTGTGTTACATGGCAGCACAAGCACACATAGCACACATCTATCAGCCAGTGTGTCAGTGTATTATATGGTAGCACAAGCACACATAGCACACATCTATCAGCCAGTGTGTCAGTGTGTTACATGGCAGCACAAGCACACATAGCACACATCTATCAGCCAATGTGTCAGTGTGTTACATGGCAGCACAAGCACACATAGCACACATCTATCAGCCAATGTGTCAGTGTGTTACATGGCAGCACAAGCACACATAGCACACATCTATCAGCCAGTGTGTCAGTGTGTTACATGGCAGCACAAGCACACATAGCACACATCTATCAGCCAGTGTGTCAGTGTGTTACATGGCAGCACAAGCACACATAGCACACATCTATCAGCCAGTGTGTCAGTGTATTATATGGCAGCACAAGCACACATAGCACACATCTATCAGCCAGTGTGTCAGTGCATTACATGGCAGCACAAGCACACATAGCACACATCTATCAGCCAGTGTGTCAGTGCATTACATGGCAGCACAAGCACACATAGCACACATCTATCAGCCAGTGTGTCAGTGTATTACATGGCAGCACAAGCACACATATCACACATCTATCAGCCAGTGTGTCAGTGTGTTACATGGCAGCACAAGCACACACAGCACACATCTATCAGCCAGTGTGTCAGTGCGTTACATGGCAGCACAAGCACACATAGCACACATCTATCAGCCAGTGTGTCAGTGTGTTACATGGCAGCACAAGCACACATAGCACACATCTATCAGCCAGTGTGTCAGTGTGTTACATGGCAGCACAAGCACACATAGCACACATCTATCAGCCAATGTGTCAGTGTATTATATGGCAGCACAAGCACACACAGACACATCTATCAGCCAGTGTGTCAGTGTATTATATGGCAGCACAAGCACACATAGCACACATCTATCAGCCAATGTGTCAGTGTATTATATGGCAGCACAAGCACACATAGCACACATCTATCAGCCAATGTGTCAGTGTGTTACATGGCAGCACAAGCACACATAGCACACATCTATCAGCCAGTGTGTCAGTGTGTTACATGGCAGCACAAGCACACATAGCACACATCTATCAGCCAATGTGTCAGTGCATTACATGGCAGCACAAGCACACATAGCACACATCTATCAGCCAGTGTGTCAGTGTATTATATGGCAGCACAAGCACACATAGCACACATCTATCAGCCAATGTGTCAGTGTGTCACATGGCAGCACAAGCACACATAGCACACATCTATCAGCCAGTGTGTCAGTGTGTTACATGGCAGCACAAGCACACATAGCACACATCTATCAGCCAGTGTGTCAGTGTGTTACATGGCAGCACAAGCACACATCTATATTAGGGGAGACTTCTCGCCACCACCTATTCAGCTTCTTACCTATATGTGTAGAGCAGGATGAGGCGCTTCTATATACCCCGAGCACAGGTGTGTGTATATACAACAGCCAGAGACACAGCCACAACTCAGCCCTGCCAGCCTGCCTACACATGAGCGCCATAGTGCGCTGACAGACAACACCCGGCATGGTGACGGCTTCACCGGGGACACGGGGGAACTTTCCACCACCTGTGAGACCTGCTCCGGGCACACAACACGTCTATACATGGCGGCGTCCACAGCTTTATAGCGGGACCCGGGCCTGCCATAATAAGCCCTTCACAAGAGTCATGTACCGTGGCCATGGCAGCAAGAAGGATGAGGAGAGACACGGGGGTGACGAGAGGAGGATGGAAAGCATGGAGTCATGTAGAGCGGCCTACCTTGTAGCGAGCAGTGTGATGTGGGGGGCTGAGCAGCGCCAGGGCTCTCACTGCGCCTGTCCGAGCACCCCCTTCCCCTCTGCCAGTATTATTATGGCCCCCTCCCTCATTTATTCCCCAGATTTCTTCAGGCATCTCATAGCGCTGAGCAGCAGCTGTCTGTCTATGGGAGCGGGGGAGGATGGAGGAGCTCACCTTAGTCATGTCTCAGCCATGGCAGGCACTAGGTACTTGTCACCTCAGCCATGGCAGGCACTAGGTACTTGTCACCTCAGCCATGTCAGGTACTAGGTAGTTGTCACCTCAGGCATGTCAGGTACTAGGTAGTTGTCACCTCAGCCATGTCAGGCACTAGGTAGTTGTCACCTCAACCATGTCAGGCACTAGGTAGTTGTCACCTCAGCCATGGCAGGCACTAGGTACTTGTCACCTCAGCCATGTCAGGTACTAGGTACTTGTCACCTCAGCCATGGCAGGTACTAGGTAGTTGTCACCTCAGCCATGTCAGGTACTAGGTACTTGTCACCTCAGCCATGTCAGGTACTAGGTAGTTGTCACCTCAGCCATGTCAGGCACTAGGTAGTTGTCACCTCAGCCATGTCAGGCACTAGGTAGTTGTCACCTCAGCCATGTCAGGCACTAGGTAGTTGTCACCTCAGCCATGGCAGGCACTAGGTAGTTGTCACCTCAGCCATGTCAGGTACTAGGTAGTTGTCACCTCAGCCATGTCAGGTACTAGGTAGTTGTCACCTCAGTCATGTCAGGCACTAGGTAGTTGTCACCTCAGCCATGTCAGGCACTAGGTAGTTGTCACCTCAGCCATGTCAGGCACTAGGTAGTTGTCACCTCAGCCATGTCAGGCACTAGGTAGTTGTCACCTCAGCCATGTCAGGTACTAGGTAGTTGTCACCTCAGCCATGTCAGGCACTAGGTAGTTGTCACCTCAGCCATGTCAGGCACTAGGTAGTTGTCACCTCAGCCATGTCAGGTACTAGGTACTTGTCACCTCAGTCATGGCAGGTACTAGGTTCTTGTCACCTAATTCATGTCTCAGCCATGGCAGGTACTAGGTACATCATCTGTCTGGCGCCTCCATTAAAGTGAATGGACGTGAAGACTCAGTTTACCAAATGTCATGCCTGCAGCTGGGGAAGACGCGCCCCATTCTCTGGATCTAACAGTTGGAACTCCACCCATCAATTATTTATAGAGGACACAAATTATTGTGGCATAACCATGTTACAGGAAGCCTGTCATCAGAGTCCAACATCTTAACCCAGCTCCACAGATACATAGGTTAGGGGGTCTCCTGAATTAGTCCGGGTTTACCCCTTGTGAATTGGTGCAGCATTCTTGAAACTATTTTATTTCCACAGAAAACCCTTTAACAGAGGGGTTGGTTGTTTGTGGGATGACTTGTGGAGAGTCTATTGGTACCCAGGGTGAGATTTCAGGAAGCAGGTGAATGTGGGCTGTGGAGATGGTGCAGTATAGCGAAGCTAGGTCCACAGTTATGGAAATACTGCACCAAAATCTGCTTTGTGGTTTCCATTTCTCCTTCTCACTTCTATTGGGGATACAGAAATAGCGTAGAGCAGTGCCGCTCACCTTTTGGTCGGGACTTGTGGCCAGTTATTTCCATATGGATCATGATTTGCAGAGATGGAAAAATCCTTTTAATTTTATAGTACAGGTCATCATGGATGGAGAAATAACCATTTTTATGCATGTTTTTTTCACAATAAATTTTTGCACATTAGGTCTGGGGGAGTTTAACAGCTAAGACCCTCACAGATTTGCTATTCAGAGACAGCACAGAGCCCAGTAATATTTATGTCTGACTGAAAAAAAGGAACTAGAAGGGCTCGTTCACACAGGGCTGCGTATTTTGGTCCTGATTTTGACATGGGAAGCCGCGTCAGAATAGGACCAAAATGCGCCTGCCGCGACTTCCTTCCCGCTTTGGAGTGGGGTCAAATGAATGGGCCCAGTACAGAGGGTGCGGACGCCGCGGCTGACTCAGCCACTGAATTCGCCTGAAGAAAGGGCAGCTCGCTTCTTTTTTCCGCTACCGGGGACAAACCGCTAACGGAAAAAAGAACGCTAGCAGTCTGCATAGACCTCTATTGTGAGGAGGATTCAGCGCCAAAATCTGCTCCCTCTTGCCCCATGTGAACGAGCCCGAAAGGTACAAGAGTACAAGTAACAACAACTAAAGACTACAAAGACCCAGCATAAATCTATTGTGGAGATAGAGTGATGGAGTTGGTCATAGGATAAAGGAGTATATAGTACCTCTAGGACCGGGCAGACCGGAGTAAGCCCAAAAAATGATAAAAATCCACCAAGTGACACGGGGATGTGGTTAAGACTAATAATCTAAACGCGTCAAGTGAGGTCAATCCTAAAACCTAAAGTTGGAACGTGACCAGGCCTGAACATGACAAGAAACAGTCCTGAGAACATATAACGAGTATCTAAAGTATACACTCCCCCAGGAGTAAGGTAAGGAGGAATGATGGGAAAAGCACGGAAGAGAAATAAAAGGGGCAGGAACAGGGAAAAAGAAAAGGGATAAGGTCTAGAGATGAGCGAACACCCAAATGTTCGAAATCCGATTCGAACAGCCGCTCACTGTTCGAACAGATTTCGAACCCCATTATAGTCTATGGGGAACATATACTCGTTAAGGGGGAAACCCAAATCCGTCTCAGGAGGGTCACCAAGTCCACTATGACACCGCAGGAAATGATGCCAATGATGCCTGGAATGACACTGGGACAGCAGGGGAAGCATGTCTGGGGGCATAAAAGTCACTTTATTACATGGAAATCCCTGTCAGCTTGCGATTTTCGCAAGCTAACTTTTTCCCATAGGAATGCATTGGCCAGCGTTAATTGGCCAGTCTCCAGAATTCGGCCAATCAGCGCTGGCTCTGCCGGAGGAGGCGGAGTCTAAGATCGCTGTACACCAGTCTCCATCCAGGTCCGACCTTAGACTCCGCCTCCTCCGGCAGAGCCAGCGCTGATTGGTCGAATTCTGGAGACTGGCCAATTAACGCTGGCCAATGCATTCCTATGGGAAAAAATTAGCTTGCGAAAATCGCAAGCTGACAGGGATTTCCATGTAATAAAGTGACTTTTATGCCCCCAGACATGCTTCCCCCTACACGTAGTTGAGAGTTCATCGCATTGCCAAGTCTGCTGAGTCTCTGCACAGCAGAGGTGAGTGTGTGCCGAGCTCAGCTCTGCTGCATCACCGCATACCCATAGGAATGCATTGGCCAGCGCTGATTGGCCTATTGGTATGCGGTGATGCAGCAGAGCTGAGCTCGGCACACACTCACCTCTGCTGTGCAGAGACTCAGCAGTGTTGAGCCAGTTCTGCTCAACTACACCGTGTGCCGGTCAGCTCTGCTGTGTGAGCTCGGCACACACTCAGCTCTGCATCACCGCTGGCATTGGCCAGTATACAGAATCAGTATACAGAATCAGCAGAGCTGAGTGTGTGCCGAGCTCGCACAGCAGAGCTGACCAGCACACGGTGTAGTTGAGCAGAACTGACTCAATACTGCCGAGTCTCTGCACAGCAGAGGTGAGTGTGTGCCGAGCTCAGCTCTGCTGCATCACCGCATACCCATAGGAATGCATTGGCCAGTCTACAGAATTCGGCCAATCAGCGCTGGCCAATGCATTCCTATGGGTATGCGGTGATGCAGCAGAGCTGAGCTCGGCACACACTCACCTCTGCTGCATCACCGCATAGGAATGCATTGGCCAGACTTCGGCCAATCAGCGCTGGCTCTGCCGGAGGAGGCGGAGTCTAAGGTCGGACCAGAATGGAGGCTGGTGTGGAGCGATCTTAGACTCCGCCTCCTCCGGCAGAGCCAGCGCTGATTGGCCAAATTCTGGAGACTGGCCAATCAACGCTGGCCAATGCATTCCTATGGGAAAAAGTTTATCTCACAAAAAAACACAATTACACCCCCGATAAAGCCCCAAAAAGTTATTTTTAATAACATCCCCCCCTAAATAAAGGTTATCCCTAGCTATCCCTGCCTGTACATCTATCCCTGTCTCATAGTCACAAAGTTCACATTCTCATATGACCCGGATTTGAAATCCACTATTCGTCTAAAATGGAGGTCACCTGATTTCGGCAGCCAATGACTTTTTCCGATTTTTTTCAATGCCCCCGTTGTCGTAGTTCCTGTCCCACCTCCCCTGCGCTGTTATTGGTGCAAAAAAAGTGCCAGGGAAGGTGGGGGGGGGAATCAAATTTTTTTTTTTTTTTTTTTTTTTTTTTTAGAGTTTTCCACGTGGTGTTCGATTCTAATCGAACAGAGCGAACAGCGTGATGTCCGATCGAACATATGTTCGATAGAACGCTGTTCGCTCATCTCTAATAAGGTCCTTTTATCTTCTGCAAAAATAAAACCTAAACGTTGCACACCACAAAGGAGAACAGGACCCGAGCTCCACTGATAGCCTAGCACACGTAATAGTAACAGGACCTAATACAGTAACCCCCCCCCCCTCCCTCCCCATTTCAAGTCTATTTTTTCAGTGACTGATTTTCTTCCCATTATATTCTATGGAAGCTGCCTTTCTATAAGCAGATCATCCGCACTTTTTTGAGATTTTTCAGTGGGAACCCCACTGAGAAGACCACACATTGGGCTTACAAACAATGTGAGACCAATATGGACACGGCTTTGTGCTGACCACATCACTGGACTGATCAAATGAACAAAAGAGCCCTTGTCATAGTCAATGGAATATGCCACTGAGGTGCCAAGCATTCATGCCAACAGTCCCAAGTGTGCCAGGACAATCTTAGGAAATGGATCACAAAAACGATGGGTTTTATGTGTAACTTAGACCAAAATGAGCATTTTTGGGGCATTCCCAGGTGGGCTTTCGTGTTCAGATTTTGGCCTATTAAGTGTCAGCAAGTATGGTCAAGAATAGGGGAAAATGGAAAGGGGAGTGAACGTGGGCTCTAGGAATGAGAGGAGCACCATACTAGGAACCAGGAATAAAAGGAGTAGCCATGCTGAGGACCAAGATTTAACCTTTTACCGACATCTGCCATAATAGTATGGCAGTTGCTGGGTTTTTAAAGATGATGGCCGTTCTTCATATTGCACAATGGAGACTCAGAGCTAATGCCCGCAGAGGGCACTTTAATCACGGACATTGCTTTGTATGAACCCTCCCCCCCAAAGTGCCCATGAGCCCCCCTTCACAAGTGCCCACCGATCCCAGTACATTTTTTGTTGTAGGATGACTCCTGCATGGCGAGATCGTGGGAGCCTAATGATGTACTAGGTATGGCAGATGACAGGTGCTTAAAGATGGTGACAGCTCAGGAGTCGGGCAGCCTGTTTTATACAGCAGACACCTGGCACTAATGTCCACACCGGACGCGGGCATTAATCCCTCAGGCTCCCAGGCCTGTCTTTCATTTCAAAACTGCCGGATTTTTCCAATGC
Source organism: Leptodactylus fuscus (assembly GCF_031893055.1). Classification (NCBI taxonomy): domain Eukaryota; kingdom Metazoa; phylum Chordata; class Amphibia; order Anura; family Leptodactylidae; genus Leptodactylus; species Leptodactylus fuscus. The sequence continues at coordinate 22,392,409 of NC_134275.1, read as the reverse complement.
ATTAGCATTGTAATGCATCGCATTAGTGATCAGACCCCTAGGGCAGTGATAGAGACGAAGCGCCCAAACTGCAACCCAAAACCCAATAATTTATCACAAAGTGCCAACACGGCAATTTAACCTTAATATTCTGCGGATCCACAATTGCAGAATACAGTCGTGTGAATGGGGATTTACAGAGCTTTCAATAATACAAAACAACTTTGTACAAAAAAAGTGAAGGTCTCTGCATTTAGTGCTTTTGAAGAATTAACGTTCACTATTTACATCGCACAGGATCTCTTTTATAGTGATTGTGCAATGTTATTACAACCTGTACTAATATCACATCTGCTATAAAACAGATACTGTGTTATATAAATAATGAGGGTTCCCCCACATAGTACAATCTTCTCCACAGTAATTCCCACACGGTACAATTTGCTCCAAAGTGATCCCCTCACACGGTAAAATTTGCTCCACAGTGATCCCTCACACGGTACAATTTGCTCCACAGTGATCCCACAGACAGTACAATTTGCTCCACAGAGATTCTCCCCATGATACAATTTGCTCCAAAGTGATCACCCACACGGTACAATTTGCTCCAAAGTGATCACCCACACAGTACAATTTGCTCCACAGAGATCCTCCCCACAGTACAATTTGCTTCAAAGTGATCACCCACACGGTACAATCTGCTCCACAGTAATTCCCCACACGGTACAATCTGCTCCACAGTAATTCCCCACACAGTACAATCTGCTGCAAATTGGCCCCCACACAGTACAATCTGTTTCACAGATGGGTGCCCCCAGAGAGGGCTCTGAGTCCCAACTCTGGCACACGTGTCACAGGTTCACCACCACGGCCCTAGGGAGTCTAATAAATACAAAAAGAAAAAAAAAAGTATTACAATATTAAAAGTTCAAATCACCCCCTTTCCCTAGAACACATATAAATGCCCCCTCCCCTCCTGATAATACTCGTCTATGGACGAGCACTGTGAGCAGAGGAAGGGGGTGTTCCTCCCCAATCACACTGTACAGTCATGGCCAAAAGTTTTGAGAATGATACAAATATTAATTTTTACAAAGTCTACTGACTCAGTTTTTCTAATGGCAATTTGCATATACACCAGAATGTTATAAAGAGGGATCAGCTTAACAGCAATTACTTGCAAAGTCAATATTTGCCTAGAAAATTAACTTTATCCCCCAAAACACATTTCAACATCATTGCAGCCCTGCCTTAAAAGGACCAGCTAACCTCATTTCAGTGATTGCTCCATTAACACAGGTGTGGGTATTGATGACGACAGGGCTGGAGATCAATCTGTCATGATTAAGTAAGAATGACACCACTGGACACTTTAAAAGGAGGCTGGTGCTTGGCATCATTGTTTCTCTTCTGTTAACCATGGTTATCTCTAAAGAAACACGTGCAGTCATCATTGCACTGCACAAAAATGGCCTAACAGGGAAGAGTATCGCAGCTAGAAAGATTGCACCTCAGTCAACAATCTATCGCATCATCAAGAACTTCAAGGAGAGAGGTTCCATTGTTGGCAAAAAGGCTCCAGTGCATCCAAGAAAGACCAGCAAGCGCCAGGACCATCTCTTAAAAGTGTTTCAGCTGCAGGATCGGGCTACCAGCAGTGCAGAGCTTGCTCAGGAATGGCAGCAGGCAAGTGTGAGTGCATCTGCACGCACTGTGAGGTGGAGACTCTTGGAGCAAGGCCTGGTCTCAAGGAGGGCAGCAAAGAAGCCACTTCTCTCCAGAAAAAACATCAGGGACAGACTGATATTCTGCAAAAGGTACAGGGAGTGGACTGCTGAGGACTGGGGTAAAGTCATTTTCTCTGGGGTTGCTTCTCAGCCAAGGGAATCGGCTCTCTCACAGTCTTGCCTAAAAACACAGCCATGAATAAAGAATGGTACCGGAATGTCCTCCAAGATCAACTTCTCCCAACCGTTCAAGAGCAGTTTGGCGATCAACAATGCCTTTTCCAGCATGATGGAGCACCTTGCCATAGAGTAAAAGGTGATAACTAAATGGCTCAGGGAACAAAACATAGAGATTTTGGGTCAATGGCCTGGAAACTCCCCAGATCTTAATCCCATTGAGAACTTGTGGTCAATCATCAAGAGACGGGTGGACAAACAAAAACCTACAAATTCTGACAAAATGCAAGCATTGATTGTGCAAGAATGGACTGCTATCAGTCAGGATTTGGTCCAGAAGTTGATTGAGAGCATGCCAGGGAGAATTGCAGAGGTCCTGAAGAAGAAGGGTCAACACTGCAAATAATGACTTGCTGCATTAACTCATTCTAACTGTCAATATAAGCTTTTGTTACATATACATTAGGTATCCCTATATCTGAAAACGCCCGCTCTACAAAACAGTATAAAATATTTTTCCCGTACGGTAAGCGCCGTAGGAGGAGGGGGGGAAAAAAAAAAAAAAAAAAAAATCGGCCAAATCGCCGTTTTCCCGTTTTTGTTTCCTATGGGTGTATACAGCACAGGCTGCTGGTGATGACTCTGCTTCCTGTTCGCACACATAGGAGATAATAGCAGAGACGAGTGCTGCTGGGAACTTCCTGTGCTGGCTAGAAGCTGATTAGCATATGAATAAAAACGGACTTATTCAAAAAAACACTGAGGAGATTTACATACAAAAGGTAGGTGTGGAATAGCCTTTCTAAAGGCTATGCAAAGATGTGATTAGTTAAAAATGACTTTTCCCAATGATAGAGCCCCTTTAAGTTATTGCTGTATAGATGACAATAGCCCTGGAAACTTTGCTTTAACTAAATTCCTAATGTTAGCTTAATGCCAGAGTATGATATGGCATAGGGATATCATTGGTATGGAGAGGTGGCTTTGATATGTTGGAGAACCATTCTCCATATATTTATCCCAATAGCTGAGACTTAGCCTCATTCACTTTATAATATGACACATCCCCAAACTCAGATAAGGTGTGCACCATAGAAGCAAGAGTAGCACTCATGTATGTAAAAAGATCACATCGTCCAAGAATAAACTAATTCTGTGATTACTAGTTCACAGTCATATGCCCAAAATAATTCTCTATGCATCCTGATGACCTCTGCCAAGGGCTCCATTGCTAATAAAAAAAAATTAAAGGGATAAAGGGCACTCTATAGACCACCATTGTGAGGGGGCGGATTATGACGTGGATTCCGTGCCTTAATCCTCCCCCTCTGTGCTCGTGTGAACTAGCCCTTCTAATGGTTGCAGAAAGCATCTCCGAGGAAAACCTGCCTAGAGATATAGTGTGATTAACCCCTTCCTGCCGATGGTATTTTTTGATTTTCGTTTTTGACTCCCCTCCTTCTAAACCCCATAACTTTTTTATTTCTCCGCTCCCAGAGTCATATGAGGTCTTAATTTTTGCGGGACAAATTTTTCTTCATGATGCCACCATTAATTATTCTATATAATGTACTGGGAAGCAGGAAAAAAATTCAGAATAGGGTGGATTTGAAGAAAAAATGCATTTCAGCGACTTTTTTACAGGCTTTGGTTTTACGGCGTTCACTGTGCAGCCAAAATGACATGTTGTTAAATATTATATATTTACAATATTCTCTAGCAGACATGGGGTTAACACTCTACTGACATCATAGTCTTATATTCTTGGAACATGGGTGCGGTTAGAGTACACTATTTTAGAAATCTCCTTACATAGCTACAAGATGGAAGGTAACACCCACTCTCATGAATATAAATGAGTAAGAAATACACATGTCTGGGTCTGTCTTTGGGAAGACCAGGGGAAGACCAGGAGGTCTGTCTTTGGGAACACCAGGGTGGGTGGTCCAGGCAGATGGACATCCATGAACGTCGTAACCAGCCCAAGTCCACCAACCAGATGACAAGCATGAACAAGCTGTAACTACAAGATATCCAGATGATTTAACTTCTCTGAAGATGTAAGCTATTGACAATTGACTGATATTTGTGTTATTTGGACATTTTCCCTGTTCCTGTGTTTTCCTTCAAGATATTAATAAACCTCTACACTGATTTATAACAAGCTGACTTCTTCCTATCGTGGACAAGGCCAGGTCCGGATATTTAACAGTGGACACAAGTCTCACCGGCAAATACAAGATATTTAACAGTGGCGAGCCAAGCACGGTCGTTTTTTTCCTATTTTTCTCGTTCCGTTCACTTGCAATTAAGGGGGAAGAGAGGTGTATTTTGCAAGTTGTATGAATTGCAAGATTCAGGAAGACTTCGAAAAGAAACCTATATTGGTGAGATACAGATGACTGTTGTACGTGTTATATGATACGGAAGCCTGTGTGAGGAAAGCCTGTGAGGAAATACAGAAGGACCACAAGTGCCAGACGTACTGAGACGTTCTGATGACAGGGACCAACTGTTCCAAGGACAAGCTAAAAGTGAAGCTTTCTACAGTGGTGAGTAAAGATTTTACTTTTAAAGTATGGAAAAATTAGAGTCATTGTCTAAAAAGTGTAACGTTGATTTTAAAATTGTGCCTAGTGACAGTATAGAGAGTATATGGCAAGATTTGTATACACAATGTGAACAGGCAAATTCTAAGATTGAAAATAGAATTTGTTCTACAAAAGAGAAGCAGGTATTTAGGAATATAGCTTCTTTGGTAAAGATTTTTAATGACATGGTAACAGAAAAGAAATTAAGTAATAGTATGCATAAATCTGTTCAGACAGATGAGAAATCTCAATATGTTGATAAAGAGCACCATGTGGCAGTAATGGCCATAGATGGTGAGGAACAAATGATACAAGAAACTAAATTGAAATTAAAATCTCAGGAATATTTGATGAATCTGAGTAAAGCCATTCCCACATATGATGTAAAGATCCATGTGTGTAGAAACTCAGAAATTTTTGAAAGCCATGCAGAGAAATTTGATCTAAATATTGAACAGAGAAATAAACTGTTTAAATTATGGCTTCCTATTGATTTTACAGAACGTTTGTCTGCAAAAATGTCTTATGATAATGAGTCAAATGAATGGTTAAAAGACAGTGATGTGGAGAGATTAAGGAAACTAATCTGGTGCACTAGAGGTGACAGCGTGCCAACATCTGACATACTGAGTGAGATAAAGATTGGCAGAAAAGAATGTACATATGCATTCATGTCTAAATTTGAAAGGACATACAAAACTGTCATTCAAAAGGTGAACTCTTCATCTATGGTGAAAAGTTTTGTTAAAAAGTTCAAATTCTTGGATGCAGTCACCCTTGCCAGTGCGTCAGATAAGAAGACTTTATTTGAAGCTGCTAGTTTATTGGACGTGGCCAGAACACATGAGAGACAAATGGCAAATGCAAACCGAGTATGTCCAAAGCAAAAAGCAAAGCCTATTAAAAGGCATCTGTTAAATCCGGTTATAGTGTCCCCTATTTGTAGGAGGAAAGGTATTGGCCAAAGTGACAAAATCTATGAGAAATGTAGGAAATTACATGTTGCATATAAACCATATGCCATGCAGGAAAATCCACAAATTGAAATTCCAGTATTAACTGAAATTAAAGAATTGCAGCCAACCAAATCTATTGATAGTCAAAAGATTGTATCTGGGAATGTACCAGTTGTCTCCAAAATGTCAGATCTTTTCAGTAACCCAATGGCATCTGACCTGTCTAATATTTTTAGGAAAAGGGCAAGCTTGGCATTCTCTAATGACCTGGTGGAGTTATTGTGGGATGTGATTGACAGGAAGGTCAGGGGTCGAGTTTAAAAGTATCTCTGATGTAATGACTGTCTATTGAGATTTACTTACGTACTATTTGGCTATGTAAAGAGAAATCCCTTTTATATGAGGAGAAGTCCAATGATCAGGTATAATCCACATTATTATGTGATGATGTTCATAAATAATCCTAATTATGCTATTGTGAATAATACTATGGATCATATCATTATATATATATTTACACACAGGAGGAGAGCCTGATGTGTGGTGAAGACTTTTTGTCATAGCCCACTCTCTGGAAGCAGGGAGAGGAGGAACATGTTATGTACAATATATGAATATATGACATGTATATGAATATATGTACAATATATGAATATGATCAAATAGTATTAGGAATCCATAAAGTTATTAAACTGTCCATTGGTTAAAATCATTATTGTATTAATTAGTTTTTTTGCTAACGTTTATCTATTTTTTTCTCTTCAGATATAGATATATGGAAAAATGGATCAGTTCAATCAGTGATGTCCATTCATTCATCATTCATTCCTTCTAGCCAAAAGAATGCATGGAGTGTCTAACTATTAATGAGTAAACAAATTAACATGATGTGACTGATAATGCATGATAAAGTGATATAAGTCCTAACTTACCTTAAGCATGTTTGTCAATAGTTTCATGTAAAGTCCATGTTTTTAGGATTTTCAAGTTATAATCCATTTTGTTTAAAGGCATGCAACTAGGCATGGAGTTCTTACAGTGAATCAATGTCCGTTCATGTGGTCAGTTGATTGACAGCAACACACTGTGACCTGTGACCCTGATGGGCTGGTCAGTATAAGTGTTATGTGTGTTATGTGTCCACTGGTGTATACAACAGATCTGTGACATCACAAATAGGCCTAAGAAAATCAGGATGCATCCAACAAGGAAAAAAGGAAAATATATCCAACAAAGAGACGTCTATTTTCTTTCTATTTTCTATTTCTTTCTATTTTCTATTTCTATTTTCTTTTTCTATTTCTTTCTATTTTTTATCTTATATGATCCTCTATATTAAACTGGGAAATTAGCAAATATATTTGAAATCCATTTAAAGGAACCTCATATGTTTATACCTACAGGAAAACCAAGTGTTTAAGTCACATGAGCTGAGGAAAGGTGACAGATGCACTAGGGTGAAGGTTATTTTAGTTTGTGAATATTTTGTAGCAAAAGAAGAAGCTTTTGACTAAGATATTGATAGCTCTTCAATATATTTGTTCAAACCTGACAAACAATAAAGGTTTATTGGGGGTAATTGGATCATGGGATAATAAATATATTAGTTATGGTGGAAAATCTAGTTAGCTATAGCCAGTATTGATTTATTGTATTATTATTGATTATGTATTCTTACATGTACACACACACTTGCATACACTTACACACATCAACATCCACAAACATTGGGAAAACAAACATTGGGAAAACAAACATTGGGAAAACATAAGTGTCTTATATGCAAATGAGATAAGCTAATCATCTTCATGAAAGGAGAAGTATAATATCATCAAAGGATATGGGATATCAAGAGAGATAGTCTCTGGTTTATTCTTCAAACTTCTGATTATAGGATGTGACATATTTTGAAATGTTTATGTTTTGTATACTTATTTCATATGTATGGTGTTCACATACAGCCAGTACACAAGAATATATACAGTTAAGTTTAAGACAGAGACAAGAGTGTGTTGGCACAAGTGTTGTCTCTATTCTTGGTATTGGAGGTATCTGAAAGGTTAAAAAAGGACACAGGAGTCTGTGAAGAGACGAGGTGTTAAGAGGAAACTTTAGTCACATAAGTTTTTATGAATAAAGGGTTAATATTGTGTCTCAGATAAAGAACACAATGATATTTAATAAAGTAATGTTCAAAATAAAATTATTTCTTATTAAAAAAGGTAAATAAAGTGACTAAACTTTAGGAAAATGTATGATTAAGTATGATAACACATTCATATAGGAACATATGTTTAGTATAATTGGTGAAAAGTTCTAACTAAAGAATAAATATAGTGATTGTCTATAGAATGGTAATTAATAATCACATTATATGTCAAAGTCATGTTGCAATTTGTCATCACAAGTAAAGTACACATATATATTCATGCATATAGATATAAAGATATATGTTGATATATGATGTTTACATAGATAATTGTATCCAAAGTACTATTATCTGATTATCTGATAGTTTGATAAATGTATTGAATATCAATATTTTACAAGTCAAATATAAATATTGATACAATATAAAGAGAAGTATGATATATAAATGAATGGTATGGTACACTGTGATATTATAGTTTAGTAAATTGCCTAATTTGGCTTGGTTATTAGGGAAGGAAAACTTATCTTCAATCAAGTCCAAGATTATGATAAAGTTTGATATCAAATGTTAATAAAAAGACTTTAACAGTTACAAGAAGAAGATGTGCGGGAAAAGACAAAATCTGAAGGTATGATGCTATATGCTTAAGCTTATGCCAAGGACTGTGTTTGAAAATTATTACTGGAGTTTGGAACCTTTGATCAGCTGATGATTGGACAGATATAAAGACGTCCTCATCAATGTTTGGTGGAATCCTTTCTATTTCAAGACTTCAAGTTGTTTGGTGAGCAAAAGGGTTGTGAATGATAAAACCCGAACACAGATATTGTGTATCCATGAGACTGAGATTCCAGGACTGAACCTTACTGACAAGCAGCAGGGATGATGTCAGAATTCACACTTGCCTTGCTTTTGCAGTATTGCTCCAGAAGTGTCACATTGTTGTTCTACAGTGACAGGTGGTCAAGGGAATTACAGAAGGAAAAACTCCACTAGTCTATGTTTTGGTAAAGTGAAACATAACATATGGACTTTGTTGATAATATGAACTTTAATGGACAATGTTATAATATCTGCACAACACGGAGGAAATCTAAAGGACTTTAAGTCAAGAACTACATTTGTGGTAATAAGCCTTCTATTATGATGGAAGAAGAGATGACCAGAAGACCAGACGATGAAAGAAGAGCCTTCATCAGGTGTAGGTTAGATAGTGGATCAAATTGTTTTCATCTTTGATCACAGTTTACCATAACATACCATAATATTTATTAATGACAAAATTTATTGCAAATTGATGAAATTATTGTTATATGGACAATTAATGAAAATTAAGTTCCAGTATTCAGCAAAGAAGAAAGAAGATATAATCTAATTGTATGAATATTGTTGTATGGTATATCTTGAGAGTTCAAACAGATATTTCACTCTCAAAAGGGGGAAATGTTAAATATTATATATTTACAATATTCTCTAGCAGACATGGGGTTAACACTCTACTGACATCATAGTCTTATATTCTTGGAACATGGGTGCGGTTAGAGTACACTATTTTAGAAATCTCCTTACATAGCTACAAGATGGAAGGTAACACCCACTCTCATGAATATAAATGAGTAAGAAATACACATGTCTGGGTCTGTCTTTGGGAAGACCAGGGGAAGACCAGGAGGTCTGTCTTTGGGAACACCAGGGTGGGTGGTCCAGGCAGATGGACATCCATGAACGTCGTAACCAGCCCAAGTCCACCAACCAGATGACAAGCATGAACAAGCTGTAACTACAAGATATCCAGATGATTTAACTTCTCTGAAGATGTAAGCTATTGACAATTGACTGATATTTGTGTTATTTGGACATTTTCCCTGTTCCTGTGTTTTCCTTCAAGATATTAATAAACCTCTACCCTGATTTATAACAAGCTGACTTCTTCCTATCGTGGACAAGGCCAGGTCCGGATATTTAACAGTGGACACAAGTCTCACCGGCAAATACAAGATATTTAACACATGTCCCCTGTATTCTGTGTTTCGGTACGGTTCCAGGGATACCAAATTTATATGGTTTTATTTACATTTTGACCCCTTAAAAAAAATCCAAAACTGTGTTAAAAAAATTTTTTTCTAAAAGTCGCCATATTCCGACGGCCGTAAATTTTTTATACGTAAGTGTACGGGGATGCATAGGGCGTCATTTTTTGCGGGGCCAGGTGTACTTTTTAGTTCTACCATTTTCGGGACATGTTATTCCTTTGATCACTTTTTATTCAAATTTTTATCAGAATCAAAACAGCGGTTTGGCACTTTTGACTATTTTCCCCGCTACGGCGTTTACCGAACAGATTTCATAGATTTGTAGGCGGGCGATTTCGGAAACAGGGATACCTAACATGTATATGTTTCACAGTTTTTAACTATTTTTATATGTGTTCTAGGGAAAGGGGGGTGATTTGAACTTTTAATACTTTTTATATTTTTTTTTTACTTTTTTTTTTTTTGCATTTATTAGACCCCCTAGGGGTGCTGAACCCCAGGGGGTCTGATCACTAATGCAATGCATTACAATGCTAATGCATTGCAAAAAATCATCCTTTCTTTTGCAGGCTGCATACACCAGCCTTCAAAAGAGAGAATTTGCAGACAAGCCTGGGAGCCTTGTAAAGGCTCCCGGCTGTCATGGCAACGTGACGTCGGCCCTGGAGCATGCTCCAGGAGCCGGTGACCCCGGGCAAAATGGCGGCGCCCATGCGCCGCCGGGAAAATGCCGCCTCTGGCGCATTTGACTGCGGCGCCGGAGGGGTTAATGCCTCCGATCGGTCCAGGGACCGATTGGAGGCATTAGAGCCGGTTGTCTACTGCTTAAAGCAGTAGACACCCGCCAGCTATGGTGGCCGCCCGGCTCCCGGGCGGTCGCCATAGTTACAGACCCGACATGCGCCGTACTATTACGGCGCATGTCGGGAAGGGGTTAAATACCTCAGCTATATGGGGAAGAAGAAGGGGTTTAAAGAGTTTTAAGTATTCGCCTGAAAATCTGTCTGGGCCAGGTGACTTATTGAGATTCAGGCTATCGCGTTGTCAACCTCTGAGGAAGTAATGGGAGAATTAATGACACTGAGTCGGCAAAATAAAGGGCAAAGACAGTGAATTCATAAAGCTACTGATGCGAGAGCTACACTATGTGATCAAACGTATCCGGGCACCTGGCTGATAATGACTTACAAGTTGGTGGCGCCCTCCATCGGTAATGCTGGATACAATATGGTGTCGGCGCACCCTTAGCCTTGATGACAGCTTCCACTCTCGCAGGCAGACGTTCAATCAGGTGCTGGAAGGTTTCTTGGGGAATGGCAGGCCATTCTTCACGGAGTGCTGCATGGAGGAGAGGTATCGATGTAGGTCGGTGAGGCCTGGCACGAAGTCGGAGTTCCAAAACGTTTCAAAGATGTTCTATAGGATTCAAGTCAGGACTCTGTGCAGGCCAGTCCATTACAGAGATGTTATTGTGGTGTAACCACTCCGCCACAGGCCGTGCAATATGAACAGGTGCTCCATCGTGTTGTAAGATGCAATCGCCATCCCCGAATTGCTCTTCAACAGTGGGAAGCAAGAGTGCAAGACAGTCTTGCGTGACTGGGCAGTAGGGAAACTGCGCAAATGTGGAGGAAGTCTGCGAGGAAAAATAGAGCACACAATAGGTGGCTTGCAACAGAAAAGTAGCAGTGAAAGTCACTCGGCAGAGTTGTGGGTTTTCCAAGGTGGGTCAATTTTGGAGGATGTTGAATTGGGCTTCATCTTCCCGTCCGGAGCTAGTGGAAGGATGTTCCATTGCAAGAGAAGGGCCTTTCCCATATCATAAGAGCTAAATGTATGAGTAGCGCTATTACTGGTAAAAATCATCTGAGTCCGGAAACCCAACTTGTAGAGAATATTGTGCTGCCAAAGAACTGCAGTGATCGGAGCAAGCTTTTTTTTTCTAGCCGTTGTAGTAGCCTGGGAAAGATCCATAAACAGCTGAATTTTCGGAAACGGCTCGGGCAGATAGGATCCTTTGCGTCCTCTACCTCCAGCGGCCTCCGGGTAAATTAGGTTTGAGACCCCTGCCTTAGAGCGACCTCGCTGCTACAGTCTAAGGCCTTATTCACACATCCTCATTTCACATAGTATGCTGCCTGCAATTTTGCGGTTTCTGAAAAAGCATTTTTTTTTTTTTCCCACTGATGCATTGTGATATATCCATAATACATCAGTGAAAGAAACAAACCTTATAATTAATACGCAGTGTGTATGAAGTCTACATGCACTTTATTATCTCTGTTATTTGGACTGTCACATGTCAACCATTTGGTAAAAGGAAAATGTTTGTTTTGGTACCGTGTTAGCCAGTGGTTATAAAATATAAAAAAGTCTTCAGTAGATGATACCTTTTTTAATGGCTAACTCATAATGATGACAGAATATAACGTTTCGAAGCTTCCGCTGAGTTATATCTGAAGAAGAAGCTCAGAGGAAGCTTCAAAACGTTATATTCTGTCATCATTATGAGTTAGCCATTAAAAAAGGTATCACCTACTGAAGACTTGCAAAGTTTTTTTGTTTTTTATATTTTACATGTCAACCATGTTATACTTTACAACACGTCTATAATTACAGCGGCCCATGACTACACTATTATACTATATTCATCTGCTATACAAAGATACAATGCTATTTGTGCAATATTTCAAAATGTAAATATTAGTGTTGATCGAGTAGTATTCAATCGAATACCTCGTCGGTATAGGAATGCGTGTAATCAGCCGAACACCAAGGGGTTAAACGCATCGAATATTCGAAGCATTTAACCCCTTGGTGTTCGGCTGATTACACGCATTCCTATGCCGGCGAGGTATTCGATCGAATACTACTTGCTCAACACAACACTATATTATATATATATATATATATATATATATAATAAACATTCTGGGTTTAGAACACCTGGTCAGCTTTCATAAACTAAACACAATTTTACAGAGAGTGTCACCACAACCCAGTCCTGCAGGCAGATAGTTTGATTCAGGTGACCCTAGCCTGTGCTTCCCCTTGTGAACTGACACCTACATTGCTGAGATATCTCCTTTTTTGTCTATATGCTATATGAGCTCTTTGGAGCAATAAGGGTGTTGCTGTTGCTCCACAAGGTAAGCAGCGAGGGCCTCATTGCTCTAAAGAACGCATACTGACAAACAGCGATATTTTGGGAATAGAGGTGCCAATTCATAAGGGGAAACACTAACCTGTCTGTGGGGTTAGTGTCTGCATGGAGACCCCCAAATGGTATACCAAATGCATTAACAAGTACATGGACCCCATAGACTATAATGGAGTCATGGTCTTTTCTGCGCGGTGTCCACACGAGTCATGCGGAGAGGAAAGTAGTTCATGAAGTACTTTTATCTCTGCATGTTCTGTGCTGACACTGCGCGGGAAAACACACGGACCCCATTATAGTTTATGGGGTCCGTGTGCTTTCAGTGCTCACTGCTTCTCAATGCGTTTGGTATTCCGTTCAGGTGGTCGCCATGCGGACTCCCGATCGCAGATGTGAACCAGGCCTAACCTAGAAACAAACATAAATATAGTAAGATATATTACATTACATGCCGGATGCGAAGAGGTCACCGCTGAGGCCTAAGATAGGCTGCAGTGGTCGCTTCATACACCGGGATGTCACTGTACACAGCAGCTGCTGCTGAAAACAGAGGGGGACAGGCAGGTACATTGTTTTTATTCTTGAGGCCCTGATTGCAGCGTCTCAAACAACCGCCAAAGATTCCAACTACTTGTAACTAAAATGACAAAACAATGTGAAGTACTGAAAGAATACAATGGACACACAACCAAGTCCGGGGTATTTTAGAAGAGAATGTTTCCCTGTCGCTAAGGCTGGTGACTGATGGGCCGCTGTGTTAAGTGCATGTGCAGCAGCTGTCAATCACCTTCCTGGGATGCGGAGAAGGAGGCGACGCAATGTTCATGAATACTATGTGTCCAGTGAAATCGTTCAGCATTTCTAGTAGCCCAATGGTACAAGACTAGCAGGATGGACCAGTATGCTACATAGGGGAATATATAAAGAGGAAAGATCTGCTTTAAATATATATACACATTTCTTGTAAGTAATCGGTTCATTTTTGCAAAGGCACCAACTGTCTATGTACAAAAGGCCGGCATTCCTCTAAGATTGAAGACTAGGTTCTTCTTTCTTCTTGGAGCTTACACGATTCACACTGCTTTCTAAGAAAAGCTTAAGATCAGTCATTCCTTCATTGTAGAGAAATTCAAGATAAGCATCCCAATATTGGCCCTGTATAGTAGAGAAACATACAATTACACATGTTAGGGAACATAAAACAGATATAACTTAACCACTTCAGTACTGGGCTATGTTACTGGTTCAGAACTGGATACATTTTTAGGTTATTTGTACATGTGGTTTTCAGGTCAACAATGTTCTCCTTTTGGGTTATTCAAATAATTTTTATTTTTATGGTTTTTTTATTTTCCATTATTTTTTTCTTTATTTTAATATAAAAAAAAAATAAAAAAGAGAAAATGTCTTGTTTTCACGTTTTTTTGTGGTATTGGCGGGGAGGGGATTCACTTTATTTGTGGGCACACTGTGACCTCCCATAAGGTCATAATAGACCTTTGGGGGGGAAAGGGGCATTTTAATTTTTTTTTTCTATTAATGATTCTTTTCCTGTAACTGGGGCTGATACATACACCCCTAGTTACAGGAGGAATACAGCCTCCTATACAGTACTACAGAGTAGATCTGGGTCTTCTAGGCCACTTATTGGTCATGTCACCTCCTTGCCAGAGGAGAGCCGCATCAAGATGGCTCCCATCGCTGTGCGCACAGCTCCCATTGAGTACTGTGGAACAACAATTGGGAAGGCAGGCATGTTCACAGTTCCCTGATAACACCACTGTGGATGTGCTATAGATGCCTAATAAGAAGGGATTACTCCTACAACACATTTTTCGTTCGGACAAAAGAATTGTTATACTGTTATATAATTTAGAAAAATAAAAAAGATGCCTATTTCTTCACTTATTTGCCTCAAGCATTTGCCGGTTTGTCTACTGATCGGGAGAACCGGACATGGAAAGCATACAAGAGGTTTTATAAGGCAAGGAAAAACTTTGAGGCAAAGTGAACATAACCTGAAATGGAGAGGGGCTGCCAAAGAGAAGTTACTGCAGCAAAATCCATTGCTTGAAACGGTCTGTTCTGCTGGATGTGACAATGATGTACATAGTCAAAAGGGGTTTGAAATGAAAGGGGAGAAGAGGGGATATGTAATTCTATTGGTGGTGTTGGGTGAGACATTACTGTGGTGAAATAAACTTTTTCTGTAACAGTTTAAACACATTTATTTTATGTTTGGCTTATAGGAGAAAACTAGCAGCGGACAGAGACGTAGAACTAGGAATGCAAGAAGTTTAGTCTTTACCTTCAGTAAGTTGAGTTCAAACATTTTGTCTTCAGAGAGTCTCTAGGAAGAAAAATATAAATATTAAAAATGTGTGTATGTGTTTAAGCTCAGAGTATAAGAGGAATACTGGCCTAAAAAAAAAAATACAAAAACATTTTACGTATTTTGTAATTGCTAAGCATAGCACAGAAAACATGCACGATAGATGCTAGAACGGAGTGGTTAAAAAGAAGGCGCTCCCTGGTCCAGCATAGAGCCAGTAGTGTCCATGTCAAACCAGGTAGGTTAGTGTTGCATTTAGGAGCCATATTTAGTGTCCTGTAGATTTCGATTGGACATTGTTGCATTGCCAATAACTTTCCCCCAACTCAAAGAAAGGCAAGTGAGCAGTGCAGTCCCCAAGCAACTAATTTGCTTGGGGACTGCACTGCACTGATCTGATCTATAGTTGATGGCCTATCATAAGGATAGACCATAGATTATTAAAAGGTGGATAGCCCCTTTAAATATGTTAGAAACATTAGTGTAAAAAATATTGTGAGACGACCTATAGATACACAATAAATATCAAGATGGGAAAAGGCCAGACGAAGCAACACAACACCCCCCCCCCCCCCCCCCCCGCCCCAAAAAAAAAAAAAAAAACACTGTAGAAGAAAATACAGAGGGAAAGGCAACCCTAAGGGAGCCTTCACACGGTGTAACACGTCGCTCATTCTGAACGTAAAACACGTTCAGAATGAGCGAGTAAAAGGCAGCTCCCATTGACTTGAATGGGAGCCGGCATACGTGTGCTGCTCATTGAAATCAATGGGAGGCTTTTTGTCCCTATTGCTTTCAATGTGATACTCGCGTACACCGGCACCCATTCAAGTCAATGGGAGCTGCTTTTTACTCGCTCATTCTGAACGTGTTTTACGTTCAGAATGAGCGACGCGTTACACAGTGTGAAGGCTCCCTTAAAATGTATGCTTTCTTTCACTGCATTTCACATGCATTTTGTATTTTTGCCTCTCCCATGATGTGTTTTTGAAAAACCTATATTTTCCAATGTATTTTTTTTCTTCACAACGTCAGAACGGCTTTAAATAAAACCTCATTTTCTTTTCTGGAATTCTAAAACGTGTTTTTTTGTTTCGCAACATTTGGCCTCAGCATAAACTTTTTAACACTGAAGTATTATAAAATGATGCAGTTTTTTTCTTACATCTCTAAGAAATGTGGCAGCAAAGATCAATAATGCAGGGTGAAATACGATAGTGAAAGTTTTCTTATATGTTGGAACTTCAGCCTTTTCAAGTATCTCTGGATTCATCTTGATACCCTGCGGATGGTTGTCATCTGTAAAAACTTGTGATGTCCAAAGGCACCCCACCATGGCGGTCAAGTATTGGTTATACAACTGGAACGTGTGGCTGCTTATATGCAAAAGGACTTGACTCTAGATACAGGCAGATTGGAAAGAGAAGTAAAAAAGTATTATTAATTAAACGTGACGTTTATTCTCCAAATTTCACCACACTAATATCTTCCTTATCCTACAACCCAGTTATTTAATACCTTTAAATTCTAATTTCTGAGCCCTTGTGACTTCTCCAACATCACTTATCTCAGATGAAGACTTTGTTTCTTATTTCAAAATCTGAGAAAGGTTCAACACCCTCAAACCTCCTTCCTCCCACTCTACTCACCTGAGTGCTGTCCTTCCATAACCTGCTTCACCACCATTACCAATGAAAGGATTTCCATCCTAATTTCAATTCCAAATCGCACCTCACCACTTGTGTGCTTGACCCAATTGCACATTATCCCTAAACTCACAAAAATCTTTCCTCCTGCTCCTACCCACCTCTTCCACATGTCCGTAACCAGTGGCTCTTTCCTTCTCCCTTTATACATGCTACTATCATACTCATCCTTAGGAACCATCCCTTCACTCCAGCCAACAATGGCTCCTCACGGTTTCAGAACTCCTTTTATAACATGTCTACTCTGAACTATCCTCCCATCTCTTTAGGTCAGCAGGCAGCACTTTTACCTTGCAGTGCTGGGTTTGAATCTCACCAGGGACAATATGTGCATGTGTATTTTTCCTCCAAGCACTCCGGTTTCCCACATGCCAAAAATATACTAAACCTGTCTGGCAGCCACTAACTTCCCTACTCTACAAAACTCCCTGCAGTTTGAGAAAAGCGCTTTACAAATGTTTGAGATTGTCATCTCTCATCTACCTTACTCTTTGACAGACTAAAGCCTCAGTGGAAACACTTTAACCAAAGTTGCAAGGGACTTACTAAGCGTCAAAGCCAAACAACAATCTCCTTCTTTTACACCTTTCCTCTGCTGTAGACACAGTCCACCACTCCCTCTTGTTACAAACTCTCTCTTCATTTGGCATCACAGTCTCAGCCCTCTCCTGGATATCTTCATACTTTATCAACCACACATTTAGTGTTCCTCATTCACATACCAACTCCTCACCTTGTCTTCTCCCTTTTGGTGTTCCTTCGGTCTCAGTTCTGGCACCTCTACTGTTTTTGTTCTAGGACAACTCAGAGTCTCATGGTTTCATGATTACACCACTGTTATCTAGCAAAGATAATGGCGCCTCACTAACCCCAGTCCTACAAGTCCATTGCCTTGGGATAAGCTTTGATTCTACCTTGTCCTTCAAGCCACATTTAACGGCTCAACACCTCCTGCTGCCTCCAACTCAAAAACATTCATTGAATCTACCTTTTCCTTAACCCTAAAACTACAAGTCCACCAACTAACCCAAACCACAGGCCCCATTCTCCTGCTACCCCCTAAACACACAATCTTCAATCCTCCCAAGAACTCCTTCATTGTTCTGCTCTTGTTGTGCTCTTCACACAAACATCTTCAAGATTTCTCCCTCTACTCCCCAAATATTTGGAGCTCATTACCACGATGCATAAGACAGTCTCCAAAAATTATATCCTTCAGAGGACCCCAAAGACTTACCGTATATACTCGAGTATAAGCCAAATTTTTCAGCACAGTTTTTGTGCTGAAAATGCCCCCCTCGGCTTATACTCGAGTCAAGCAAAAAAAAAACAAAAAACAAATTATGACCAGCCACAATAGTAATGTATAGAATCTCCCATAAAATAGTGAAAAAAAAGCTTTAGAAAATATAATAAAAAAATAAAAGTTGTAAATCCCTCCTTTCCCTAGAATACATATAAAAGGAGAAAATTACTGTGACACACTTACACATTAGGTATCCCTGTGTCTGAAAGTGCCCGGTCTACTGAATATAAGGGATCTGCAGTGCTCCTGTTCCGTCGGGAAGGGGTTAATAGGAGCACTGCAGATCCCCTATATTCAGCCAGACTGAATTCCAAGTGGGGGAAAAAAACTCAGTCCTCAAGCTCAGGGAAGGGGCAGACAGACAACCAAAACGCCCCCTCCCCTTCCCCAGCAACTACTGCACCCAAAAACTCCGACCATTTTAGTTTTTGAAATTTTCCAGTAGCTTTTGCATTTCCCCCCCTCGGCTTATACTCGAGTCAATAAGTTTTCCCAGTTTTTGTGGTAAAATTAGGGGCCTCGGCTTATATTCAGGTCGGCTTATACTCGAGTATATACGGTACCTCTTCAGGAAATCCTACAACCTTCAATAACACAACTGCCACTACACCACCCTCTGAACAACTTCTACCCTAACTTACTGTTACTATTCCCCTTCCCTTATATATTGTAAGCCCTTGCAGGCAGGGCCCTCCATCCCTATGTACTAGTTAGTTTATTGGACTTGTTCTCGAGTATTTTGTGTTTTGAACCGTTAACAAATGTAAAGCACCATAGAATTATAACAAATTATATAACTTACTGTTTTAAGGTGCTCATTCCTTTTGGCTGCCAAGAGGTTATGCCTGTACCTGTAAAATTATGTACAAATTAAAATAAGCTCTTCTGCTAATTAACAAAATACAAGATCCAGAGTCAGATCACCATACCGATACATGATGTAGCAGAGCTGGTTCAGGTTAACGGAGTCAGTGCAGAGAAGAGCCGCATAAAAGACTGCAGGAGGTGGAAGGACAATCAAGGGCAAATAAAACCGTACGTATACGTCAGAGACCTGCAAGGAAAGCAGAAGACAACACGCTTAGGGCATACTGTATACATGTGAGTGACATGGAACAGTTAGCAATGGTGCATACATTTCAGGATTTTTATTTATTTCAGAAGTCAATTTGTATATTCACTATAAAAGGAGGGATTCACTGCTACAATAAAAAATAGAATATAACATAATATAGCCTACAGCATACACATCCTATTCTTCATCCATCATGAACATATCTTGGTCTGAAACCACATAAACAAAAACATTCACAAGATCAGGATTCACATGCAAAAAATCCACTTGTATATGTACTGACCTACAGGCTTTGGTGCAGATTTTCATAAGAACATGTGGATTTTGACATGTAGTTTGTTTGTTTTTTTTTAAACCGTGTGGCAGAAAAGAAAAAGGAAAAAAAAAAAAAAAAAAAAAAAGAAAACTGCATCATGGGCATGAGAAAGATAATTTCTTATTGACTTTAGTGCTAACAGATTATGGTATGGAAAATCTGCAAAACTCTTGATCGTGTAAAAAAAAAAAAAAGTTAAACAAAATTATTAAAATTATAAAATACATCAATATTAAGTCCTTATTACAGGTTCTAGCGACATGCAAAATAAATATTATCGTAACGGAGAGGAAAAAACTTTTTAAAAGTTTTTTAGTAGCACTTTGTGCTATTAAATAAATTAAAAAAAAAAAAAAAAAGAAAAGTGAAAAACAGACACAATTTCCCTCCTGTTTTTGTTTAGATTTTCACGGATATAAAAAAAAATAAAAAGATATGAAAAAATAAAAACATAAAAATAAAGCCTTGTGTGAAGCAGAAATGAGTTGAATAACTCAAATGATAATAATGTTACAACCCTCAAAAACGCACATACAAAATACCCAAAATGTGTCTGGTCGTGAAACAAATAGTTCCGGTACTGAAGTGGTTAAGGAAATTTAATAATCTGCTAATGTCTTTAGACTTTCAAGAGGTTTAAAAACACAACCTTGAAGATTACACAACGCACAGGAGTCTTACCAGTTTATAGAAGTCTAGAATAATGTGGAGGAGAAGCGGACTATTATGCATCTGGATACCCAAAGTACACAAACGACCCGTGAACTGGATCATGTCATCAACAGAAGTCATCCAGCCCGACATTGTATCATTCCTGTGGCAAAACACAAAGTCTTTATTTGCATAGGATTTATGGATTACAGTAATTTTAGAAAACTATGTCAATTTTAAATCAAATTATAAAAAAATAATAATAAAAAAAAAAAAAAAGATAATAAAAGGCAAGAAACACAGTGAAAAAATAAAACTGTATATACCGTATTTTTCGGACTATAAGACGCACTTTTTTTCCCCCAAATTTGGGGGGAAAAGAAGGGTGCATCTTATAGTCTGAATGTGGCGCCTGGCATCCGCTGTACTAGAGAGGCGGATGTCGGCAAGGGATAGACGCCGGGACCTGAGACATCGCTGCACTCCTCTGCCCCGCATGAAGCCAGCAGCGGGAGGAGTGATGCTATTCCGCTCCTCCGTCCCCCCGATGCTGGCTTCATGCAGGGCAGAGGAGTGTAGCGATGTCTCAGGCCCTGGCATCTATCCCTCCCCGGCATCCGCCTCTCTAGTACAGCGGATGCCGGGTCAGTATCGGTGGCCCCTTCTCCCCCGGGGCCGGTCCCCACCGGCCCCGTACCTGTGAAGTTGCAGGCCGGCTCCTGCGCGGCGATATCGCAGGAGCCGACCTGTTCGGGTGACAGCCGGGAGCCTAATGAGGCTCCCGGGCCTATCACTGCTATATTAGTATTGCGGCTGGGTCTATGACCCAATACAGTTGTATTGCCGTCTATGGGACTTGCAATCAAGTGACCGCAGGTTCAAGCCCCCGGGGGGGGAATAAAATAGTAAAAAAAAAAAAAACAACTTTAAAAATATATAATAAAAATATGAAATAAATAAAAGTTCTAAATCACCTCCTGTCCCTAGAATATACAGTCCTATGAAAAAGTTTGGGCACCCCTATTAATCTTAATCATTTTTAGTTCTAAATATTTTGGTGTTTGCAACAGCCATTTCAGTTTGATATATCTAATAACTGATGGACACAGTAATATTTCAGGATTGAAATGAGGTTTATTGTACTAACAGAAAATGCGCAATATGCATTAAACCAAAATTTGACCGGTGCAAAAATATGGGCACCTCAACAGAAAAGTGACATTAATATTTAGTACATCCTCCTTTTGCAAAGATAACAGCCTCTAGTCGCTTCCTGTAGCTTTTAATCAGTTCCTGGATCCTGGATGAAGGTATTTTGGACCATTTCTTTCTACAAAACAATTCAAGTTCAGTTAAGTTTGATGGTCGCCGAACATGGACAGCCCGCTCTCAAATGATCTGAAAACAAAGATTGTTCAACATAGTTGTTCAGGGGAAGGATACAAAACGTTGTCTCAGAGATTTAACCTGTCAGTTTCCACTGTGAGGAACATAGTAAGGAAATGGAAGACCACAGGGACAGTTCTTGTTAAGCCCAGAAGTGGCAGGCCAAGAAAAATATCAGAAAGGCAGAGAAGAAGAATGGTGAGAACAGTCAAGGACAATCCACAGACCACCTCCAAAGAGCTGCAGCATCATCTTGCTGCAGATGGTGTCACTGTGCATCGGTCAACTATACAGCGCACTTTGCACAAATAGAAGCGGTATGGGAGAGTGATGAGAAAGAAGCCGTTTCTGCACGTACGCCACAAATAGAGTTGCCTGAGGTATGAAAAAGCACATTTGGACAAGGCAGCTTCATTTTGGAAACAAAAATTGAGTTGTTTGGTTATAAAAAAAGGCATTATGCATGGCGTCCAAAAAGAAACAGCATTCCAAGAAAAACACATGCTACCCACTGTAAAATTTGGTGGAGGTTCCATCATGCTTTGGGGCTGTGTGGCCAATGCCGGCACCGGGAATCTTGTTAAAGTTGAGGGTCGCATGGATTCCACTCAGTATCAGCAGATTCTTGAGAATAATGTCCAAGAATCAGTGACGAAGTTGAAGTTACGCCGGGGATGGATATTTCAGCAAGACAATGATCCAAAACACCGCTCCAAATCCTCAGGCATTCATGCAGAGGAACAATTACAATGTTCTGGAATGGCCATCCCAGTCCCCAGACCTGAATATCATTGAACATCTGTGGGATGATTTGAAGCGGGCTGTCCATGCTCGGCGACCATCTAACTTAACTGAACTTGAATTGTTTGTCCAAAATACCTTTATCCAGGAACTGATTAAAAGCTACAGGAAGCGACTAGAGGCTGTTATCTTTGCAAAAGGAGGATGTACTAAATATTAATGTCACTTTTCTGTTGAGGTGCCCATACTTTTGCACCGGTCAAATTTTGGTTTAATGCATATTGCGCATTTTCTATTAGTACAATAAACCTCATTTCAATCCTGAAATATTACTGTGTCCATCAGTTATTAGATATATCAAACTGAAATGGCTGTTGCAAATACCAAAATATTTAGAACTAAAAATGATTAAGATTAATAGGGGTGCCCAAACTTTTTCATAGGACTGTATATATAAAAGTAGAAAATCATATATCATAAACCACCGGGTTTTTTTTCAATACAAGGTGATCTAAGCAATAGATATTCCCCAAAATGGTATAACTAAAAAGTACTTCTGGCCCCGCAAAAAAAAAAAAAAACACTCTATGCGTCCCCGTACAGCTGCAGGGTCACCTGTCAATGTGGCCTTGCAGCTGTTGCAAAACTACAACTCCCATATATTAAATATTTTACCATTTTTTGCTTCAAAATTTTTTTCCCCTATTTTCCTCCTCTAAAACCTAGGTGCGTCTTATAGTCCGAAAAATACGGTAGTTCTCTCAGCACACTGACAGCATTGGCAAATTCAGCCAACGTACTACAGATATAGGTAGTGGTACCATGATGGACAGTGCAATATAATCATTTACTTATGTTCTAAAGCAGAATTTGGGGAGGAATTTGAGGCAGTCTTCCGCCTCACTTTCTCCTACAAATTCTGGCCTCGTGGAACCACCAGTGAAAAGCTTTAGCTAAGTTTAGGCTCTCCGCTGCAGGTTTGTAGGCCGATTAACCCCAGGCAGAATGGGGCTAAACAGAGTCAGCCTCTTGTAAGATCAAGCAAGACGTTTCTTTTCTCAGTGTCCTGAAAACAACGAAGGCAGATTCATTTCCATAATCTGTACTTATAGAGGACCGTTCATGTCTTCAGGCACATGCAGTTTTATATACTGCTATAAAGCCAACAGTGTGCTGAACTCCACGCACTTTCCTGTTCTGTGCCCTGGGTGAAGAGCTATTGGTACCGGTACCGATAGAGCTATTGGTGCCAGTACTGATAGAGCTATTGGTACCGGTACCGATAGAGCTATTGGTGCCAGTACTGATAGAGCTATTGGTACCGGTACCGATAGAGCTATTGGTACCGGTACCGATAGAGCTATTGGTGCCGGTACCGATAGAGCTATTGGTGCCAGTACCGATAGAGCTATTGGTACCGGTACTGATAAAGCTATTGGTGCCAGTACTGATAGAGCTATTGGTGCCAGTACTGATAGAGCTATTGGTGCCAGTACTGATAGAGCTATTGGTACCGGTACCGATAGAGCTATTGGTACCGGTACCGATAGAGCTATTGGTGCCGGTACCGATAGAGCTATTGGTGCCGGTACTGATAGAGCTATTGGTACCGGTACTGATAAAGCTATTGGTGCCAGTACTGATAGAGCTATTGGTGCCGGTACTGATAGCCCTTCACTGTCAGAAGAACATTCCTGACAGTGTAACTAGCGCTATACTGTGAGGGTGTTCCCTACCGCCCAGCAATGACGTCGAGCAGTGATTACTAGTACTGGGGGGCGTTCCTCACCGCTCAGTGTCATTGTTAACAAAAACTGCATTATTTAAAAATATTTAAAAAAAATAAAAAATAAAAAAAAAAGTTTCCCAATTCCTGAAGTAGATTTTTTTCAACCTGCAAAAATTTGCAACTGAACTTACACTGGGTTCACACCAGCGCCTGAACTCCGTTTTCAGGTTTGCATGCAGTAGGCGGAAACCTGTCATGCCGAGTCCAGCCGTGAGCGCCAGTGAGCTTTTTATGTGCTCCGCAGCGAAACAGTTTTTTTTTTTAAACCGGACACAGAGTACTGCAAGTCCGACTCTGTGTCCGGTTTTTTAAAAAAACGGTTTCGCCGCGAAGTGCTTAAAACGCTCACTGGTGCTCACGGCTGGAGACTTTTCAAGCTGGGCTTGAAACATGCTGGAAGGTTTCCGTCTCCTGCCCCTGTTTTGTGCAGGAAACGGAAACCTGCAGAACAGAGTCCCGGCCACAGATGTGAACGAGCCCTTACTCTTACTGGTATAAAGCATTATACATGTTCAGGGATAGATGAGAGTCCTCATAATTGGCAGAATTGCTTTCAGTTAATCACATGAATAAATACTGTACAGTTAGTGACCTATCCTCTCTCATGCTGCCAATGGATTAAGGACAACAATAATTGAAATAATAATGGAGGCAATAATAATGGAGCAAATTCACATTGATTAATTGAGCCGACATTTGAACTCAATTATTTTTCGAATAATTGTCCAGCCCTAACTTGTCCCCAGTCTCATTTACTAGGTTTCTAAAATCATGGCCATAAGTGTTGGCACGCCTGAATTTTAGTATCTCTTCCAGACAATTATTGCAATTACATGTTTTGTTATACAATTTATTTCTTTTGTCTGTATTCTTTGTAGGCCTCATTCCATTTTCGGTAAATCGTACAATGATGTGCTTTACCAAAAAGCTCTATCTTGGTCTTATCTGTGCATAATATGTTTTTACCGAAGGATTTTGGCTTACTCACTTACCTTTTGACAAACTACAGTCTAGCTGTTTTATGTCTCTGTGTCAGCAGTGGGGACCTCCTGTCATAGTGTTTCGATGGATAGTTCATGCTGACACTCATGCCTCCTGAGTCTGCAGGTCAGCTTGAATTTCCTTGGTACATCAACTGGATGCTTATCCCTCATCCAGACTATCCTCCGTTGCAACCTTTCATCAATTGTTCTCTTCCTTCCACATCCAGGTACATTAGCTACAGTGCCACGGGGTGTAATTTTCTTGATTATGTTGTGCACCATGGCCAAAGGAATATCAAGATCACTGGAGATGGACTTGTAACCTTGAGATTGTTGACATTTTTCCCCAATTTTGTTTCTCAAGTCCTCAAACAGTTCTCTATGCTTAGCGTGGCACACACAAGGCAAAGATTGAGTCAATTTCTCTCCTTTCTATCTGGTTTCAGGTGTGATTTTTATATTACCCACACCTGTTATTTGCCACAGGTAAGTGTGAATAAGCATCATATGCGTAAAACAGAGTTATTTACCCACCATTTTGAAAAGGTTCCAACAATTTTGTCTGCCCCATTTTTGGAGTTGTGTGAAATTATGTCCAATGTGCCTTTTTTTCTTGTTTTTTTTTTTTTGTATAACAAAACGTGCAAATGCAAACATTTTCTGGAAAAATTTCAGGGGTGCCAACACTTATGTCTATGAATGTAAAGGACTTCACTTAACGTGATATGTGTTCCCTGATTTTTATCTATTTTTGTCTTAAAATAAAATTAACAGATTTTAATATGAGTTTTCTTCCATTTTCCCAGATGTGCTAAAATCTGTTCCATTTCAAAATGCAAATCATTGGGATTTTCAAAAAATCTAATTTATGCTGAAAAATCAGCAAAATTGCAGAACATCACCACATGCAAATATATTTTACATGTTAAACAGTTAAATAATTCTTACTTGTCCACACTTCTGTTGTCTGGACAGACTGAATGTTTCACCAACCAGTTTTGCAAGAGTTCTTTTAGAGCCTTCAACACATCAATCTAGAAGAGACAATGTAATGATAAGGAGCCAAGGACAGGTATTCATACACATTATATCTTTGCACCCAAAACAACCCAGTTCATTTTCTAAATTACTGGGAGAATTTCTGTACAAACACTATCTGCTTTTTAAGCAGATAGGGTTTCTGTTTTTCGGGTCCTCATACGGACTCAAAGGATGGAAACCCGAACACAAGTGTGAACACAGCATAGAACAAAAATTAATGTTCAAAAAAAAAATAAAAAAAATATGGCATATAATTAATACAAAAAAATCTGCATCTCGAAAAAGCTGAAAAAATTCAGTGAGAGGATTTTTTTCTGTTGTAGAGGGAGGATATTGTGGCACACATTTGGCACAAGGGCCTTTTACACCAAATATAGGCCACAACCCCAGTTCTGCACCTCACTTGCCACATTGTGTAATATGGGCAAGTTCCAGACACTGGGTTCACACCAGTGTTCGGTACTCCGTATTAGGTTTCCGTCTTCTGCCAGCAGTGAGCACCGGTGAGCGTTTTGATCTCTCCGCGGCAAAACCGTTTTTTTAAACTGGACACAGAGTACTGCATGTCCGACTGCGTGTCCGGTTATAAAAAAAAAAAAAAAAAAAAAAAAAAGGTTTCGCGGTGGAGAGCATAAAATGCTCACCGGCGCTCACGGCCGGACACTTTTCAAACCCATTCAAATGAATGGGTTTGAAAGATGTCGGCAGGTTTCTGTATCCTGCCCTATTTTGTGCAGGAAACGGAAACCTGCAAAACGAAGTCCCAGGCGCAGATGTGAACAAGCCCTGACTGGTGTAGATATGATATCCATTCTGGTACAACAGAGAGTACACCTGATTTATGAAGAGGCCAGGACCTCTTCAAAAGAAAACCATGCCCTGCGCCTGCACAACACCCCAGTCTAAATGAATCTGCCCCACTGTCTCTCCAGCCTTCAGGAATTTTTGGCTTCATTCAATTTTGGCAAATTCAATTTATACAAAAGTTTTTGTTTACAATATTAAGTGATCTGAGATTTATTATTTGGGGGGGGGGGGGTTATAATAGGTTCGTAAGTACAACAGTTTAACAGTGAAAATTACAGGTTATAAATGATTTG
This sequence comes from Leptodactylus fuscus, assembly GCF_031893055.1. Classification (NCBI taxonomy): domain Eukaryota; kingdom Metazoa; phylum Chordata; class Amphibia; order Anura; family Leptodactylidae; genus Leptodactylus; species Leptodactylus fuscus. The sequence goes on along the minus strand of NC_134275.1, from coordinate 22,365,208 downwards.
AAAAATAGTTTTTTTCCACAGAAATATATGCCCCACCACCACCACCACCACCTTCAGGTAATCTCAGCAATATGAGAAATCTTAAAAGGGATCCTATCACTCACACACAATTTTTTCTAGGTACCACGTCGGAATAGTCTTAAGAAAGGCTATTCTTCTCCTACCTTTTGTCGTCTTCTCCACGCCGTCGTTCGCCTACAATCCCGGTTCTTATTGGTATGCAAATTAGCTCTCTCGCAGCACTGGGGGCGGGCCCCAGCGCTCAAACAGCACTGGGGGCGCCCCCAATACATGCGCAGTCTGCTCTGCTCAAGGACTAGAAGTTACAAGCCACCGCTGGAAGAAGAGGATGAAGAGGACGCTCCTGACGAAGATGGAGGAGGCGCTGGAGAGAGTTCTCTCGCAGCATTGGGGACGCCCCCAGTGCTGCGAGAGAGCTAGTTTGCATATCAACAAGAACCAGGATTGTAGGCGAACGGCGGCGCGGAGAAGATGACAAAAAGTAGGAGAAGAATAGCCTTTCTTAAGGCTATTCCGACTTGGTACCTAGAAAAAAATTGTGTGTGAGTGATAGGATCCCGTTAAAGGAAAAAAATAAGATGTAGAACACAACTCACTTTAAAACTCAGTGATGCAGAGACAAACAGTTTGTCAAGTGTTTCAAACAGAAGACCTTGAATGTCTAAAAGGAAAAACAATGATAATATTGCGATAATAATTACAAATCAGTAATATAAGGTTTTGTAAATGGTTTTAATCAACAGAGATTCTGCGACAATGAAGAAGCATTAAAAGAGGACCTTCCTCCACCTCTGCCAAATCCAGCTCTTTATATCATTTAATAGGCGATATTCTACTGATTCTGCCATAGTTTGAATTTGTATCTCTAGCCCCAACCGTTCCTGAGCTATCAATGCTGTTAGTTTTGGTGACTGGTATGCTACTTAAGCCATCTACTGTCAGATTGGAGCTATGAATCATTCCTTTTTCATGTCTGACACCGTCCACCTGACAAGGTCCTATTAAAATGAATAGATCTTTGATTTCAAAATTGTGCAGATGTTCAGTAGTGGAAACCTCAAAAACAGTGAAAGGGGTTCAGATGTCCCCCAAAAACACACTATAAATTCTTAAAAATCTAAATATGTGTTTATGGGATTTTAATGATGATATAATCCCACTACAGTGGATTTGATAGCTGAAATTATTAATGCTGTGAATATGTATTGCTAGGATAAGCTTCATTTCCATATTAAAGGGCTTATTTCTTAAAGGGGTATTCCCATAACTCTTGTTCTGCAGCCTGCAGGCTCTGTGCTCTCTTCACTTCCTGGATTTCTTGGCACATTGGTGGGCGGGGTTTCACTTGCTCTGCTATCTGCTATGTTTGCAGTCAGTAATGAGGGATTGTTTGTAAATGCATTACCACAGTGTGAAGCTGATGTAGAGGCTGATGTAGCAGAGCTGGATTTGAGTCAGTTTGCATTACATACAGAGGTACCGGACTCCTTATCTCAGCCCTTATCAGCCAAATGCAATTAAACCGGCTGATAAGTGGAAAAGCTGAAGTTCAGAAATCCCGGCGCTCTCACCTCCCCCCTCCCCTATCTGAGGAGCTCCGTTGCTTGTCAACCCCTCCCTCCCCCCCCTGAGAGCAGGCAGCTGCCTCGCTTGGGGACTGAGCAGATAAGCCCAGTGGTCATAGAAACGCAGTGTCAACAATGAAGTGAATAAATTAAGATAGCAGCCAATCAAAGCAGTTTTGATAAAGCAATGTATATAGGAAAAGTCCTAAATCCACATAAACTAGCACTATAGATAGGATCCTTGTTATGGGACAACCCCTTTAAGTATTTCTACGGCACGATTTAAGAATCTAGAGATGCGATTTAAGTATTTTTCACATATTCTTATCTACTTCCTTTGGATACATAGGTTAAAGCAAATCTCCAGTTAGAAACTACTTTTCATGAATGAACTTAAGAAATATAAGAAACTTTGTAATATATCTTATTAAGGAGGTCTGCTTCTTTCAGTATTTATTAACCCCATAGGAGAGTGTTTTAGAGGAGCAAGAGAAAGCGTCGGGGATATATTAGCTGTATAACAAGCAATAGTCATCAAGTTGCACAATTCCATGTTGGCCCCATTATTAAAAAAAATTACCATATTTTTCATTTTATTTAAGACGCACTTTTTTTCCATCCAAAGTGGAGGGAAAAAAGGTCAGTACGTTTTATATAGTGAAGGTGCCACAAAAAAAAAAAAAAAAAAAGCAGCATTTACTATATGGGAAAAATACTTTTATATGTTTGTAGTTTGGGCAGATTTACAGAGGTTAATACCCATGATTGGAGTGAAGTGCGACTGCGCTTATTCTAGCTGGGTCCCCACTGTATAGAGAAGTGAGGACACAGCGCCTATGGCAATATGACTATGACTAAGGCAAATGGTGGGAAGGGGTTAAAGGGGTTGTCCCATCTCACAGATCCTATCTATACTGCTAGCTTATGTGGATTTTTTTTTTTTATGTAGATTGTGAGCCCCACGTAGAGCTCACAATGTACATTTTTCCCTATCAGTATGTCTTTTTTTTGGAATATGGGATGGAAATCCATGCAAACACGGGGAGAACATACAAACTCCTTGCAGATGTTTTTTTGCCCTTGACGGGATTTGAACACCAGGACTCAAGCGCTGCAAGGCTGCAGTGCTAACCACTGAGCCACTGTGTGGCCCCAGCTTATGTGGATTTAAGACTTTTCCTAAATATATTGCTTCAGTAAAACTGTTTTGTTTGGCTACTATGTGAGATTATTCACTTCATTGTTTACACTGCGTTTCCTGGACCTGGAGATGATCTTATCTCTCCGCCCAGGACAAGTGACGTAGCTCCCTGATCTCAGGAGGGAGGGGGAGCTGAGTGCTCACAGCAGCTTGTATTTCTGAGCTGTTTATCTCCTGCTCTTCCAGTTATCAGGTCGGGTAATTGAATTTTACTGATAAGAGCTGAGACAGGGAGTCTGTTACCTCTGTATGTAACAGAGACTTAAAACGGAGTTTATTGCAAGCTGACTCTTGGTCCTGTAGCATGTAAATTTGGGATTCATATCACCTATCAAATCCAGCTCTGCTACATCAGCTAGATATTGTGCATCTTCTAGTGATACTGTGCTAATTTATTTAGAACCATCCCTCATTACTGACTGCAAACACGTACTGCTATGAAGAGAGATAGCAGAGCAAGTGAAACTCTGCCCACCAATTCACCGAGAAAACCAGGAAGTGAACAGAGCACACAGCCTGCAAGTTGGTGAACAGGCGAGTTGGGAATACCCCTTTAAAAAACCTTTGTATAACCACTCACTTTTCTGTATAAGGAATTTGTATAAATATAATTGTATGTAAAAAGTATACTCACCTGAAAAGGAGTGAAGAGGAATCCAGGTAATGAGCTGCAATATCTGGGTGCTGTAATTCCGATCCCAATGTGGCAGACTTTGATAAAGAAAATCTTCAGCACCAGAAAGTCCGTCCTAATGGAAAGATGTGAGTTTAAGACAATTAATAGGAGAATTAAACACACCTTCATATTTAACTTGTAGCTATCATTTCATTTGACTTTTCTGGATAAGCTGACATGGGCATCATCAATGTTTCTGGAAATTACAGAAGACTTACATTTTGCAATATATACTGGTTTCCCCATCGGCATGCTGTATCTGGAAGTTCTAGTTCTCTCTAAACGGACGGGTAAAGGCTAGCTGTCATACACTGCTCACAGTAAGATCTCATGCACATGACCAGCTGCAGTCTGCGGGTCAGCAACAACATTATGGATGATACCTGGATTGGTATCTGGGTGTCATCCATATTTTTCACTCACTCATCCATTCTATTGAATGGGCCAAGCCATAATACAGACATGATGGAGCAGGCAGAGGATAAGAGTTCATCAACTGAAGAAAAGCAGGGGTCTGTCCAATGGCCCCTCCGCCAGGCGGCTGTTTCAAAAGACCGCATTGTTTAGAAGAGTGCTATGGCATCCACACAAAGCCCAAGCACAGCACTATACATTTTACATTGGTATCATAGCTCAGTCTTGTTCACTTAGCTGGTCAATCTATAAAGCACCTTGATCACAAGAAAGATCTCACAACTATTCAAGATGGAAATCTACTTAAAGAGGACCTTTCACCATCTGGGGAAGATGTGGTTTTATACACCGCTAGAAAGCAGACAGTGCGCTGAATTCAGTGCACGATCGGCTTTCCCATTCTGAGCCCCCAGTGAAGAGCTATCGGTGCCAGTACCGTTGCTCTTCACTGTCAGAAGGGCATTTCTGACAGTAAGTCAGGAACGCTCTTCCTCAGAGCAGCGCCTATAGCACTGTACTGTCAGAGCGGTCATTCCTTATCGCCCAGACATGTTGAGTACTATCAGGAGGGGGCGTTCCTCCCCGCTCTGACAGTACAGCGCTATAGGCGCTACGGTGAGGAAGGGCGTTCCTGACTGACTGCCAGAAACGTCCTTCTGACAGTGAAGCGCTACGATACTGGCACCGATAGCTCTTCACAGGGGGCACAAAACGGGAAAGCCGATTCAGCGCACTGTCAGCTTCCTAGCGGTATATTAAACCGTATGTGCCCCAGATGGTGAAAGGTCCTCTTTAATAGGGGGGTTGTATTTAAAGGGAGTCTATCATTAGAAAATTACCTTTTGAAGTAATGAAACATTTAACAAGGCTACTCCTATCTTCCACTCTGTTCTCCCCACCATTTCTGTAAAAATCTGGTTCTAGTGATATGCAAATTAAGCTTCAGGAGCGTTCCTCCTGTGCTCTGAGCACACCCGCGTCATCACCTCTCCCCTTCCCTTCATTCACTTCACACACCCCTGCATCTTCTCCTGATCTTCAGCCTTGCGTAGGCATCCGATGCTGCGATGTACGCGGTTGAAATCCTGCGCAGTTGGCTCAGCCACTTCTGATTCGGGCAGAGCTGACGGTGGATGCTCTGTCCGCCATTTTGTAGTGGTCTGTTACACGAGCACGTTGTTGGATATAGCGCAGCGTCAGATGCCTACACAAGGCAGAAAATCAGGAGAAGATGCGGGGGGTCATGAAGAGAATGAACTAAGGGGCAGGGAGAGGTGATGACGTGGGTGTGCTCGGAACTCCCTGAGCTTAATTTGCATGTCACAAGAACCGGATTTTTACAGAAACAGTGGGGAGCAGAAGAGAATGGAAGCCCTTTTAAAGGCTATTCCAAGCTGCCAGTACTTCAAAAGGTCAATATCTAATGATAGACTCCTTTAAAGCAAAATAAACTGTTCACTTGAATGAGATTAATATGCGAATAGGTCATGCGACAGATGACCATGACTTTACAGAACTGGCGATTACAGGGTGCCACTACAAACAACTGATTCACTGGGGTAATGGGTGTTGGACCTCTACTGTTATGTCATCAGTTGATAAGGCTGGAAAACCAATTTAACATATCCTCACTAATATTCCATATCCGTGAGCCATGTAGTGTCTAAGACAATATGCAAATTTGTTTCTTTTTTTATATTAATATTTCTATGGGTGCTATCTAGAGATGAGCGAATAGTATTCCATCAAATACTCGTATTGGTCGAATACCATGCAGGAAATTTCCATTCAATTAAATTCAAAAACCTCCTCGTGCTCCTTGTCCTGCTACTTCCTGAACTTGGAGGATCCAATGTACCGAACTTTGGTTTCGATGGAAAACGGAACAACATTCCCGTTTTTTCCCATAGACTATAATGGTATTCAATATTTGATCAAATACTACTCGCTCATCTCTGGTGCTATCCATTTTCCACCACATAGACAAAAAATGAATCGAGTTGGCTGCACATGTGCATAGCTCTCTGCATTCACGTCTATGGAAGTCATATAAAAGGCTGAACACTGAAACAACACTGTGTGGGCTTAAATATCTAAAGGGGGGAATACTCCATTAACATTCAAATAAAAAAACAAGAAAAAAAAACAAAACACTTACTTGAAGAAATTCCTGTGTGTGTATGACACAGTTTAAAAAGGCTTCCACCTCCTGGCTATCGAGTTTCCTCCCGGTGTACCAGGCACATTCTGGAAATAAACAGAACCCTCCATTGAAAGGAAGTCATTGACTTTTTACAGGTTAAGTATGAACAAGATTTTGTAAGAACATACTGCCTGACGTGATGAATATATGTAGATTACCAGGAGACATTGCGCCTGTTTTGATCCTCTGTGTGCTGGAGATGCGCCTCATTTTTTAGGAATCATACCTCGTAATAAATGATGCCCTCAATGTGCAAAAGATTGTAATGTTTTTACACCATTTTCTGAAATAAATGCTTTCCTAAATTCCACCCATACAGTTTAGACTGACAGAATTGTAATTGTAGCACCATAGCTTACATGAGCAGACTAACCCCTTATTCACATCTGCATTGGTATTCCATCCGGGGGAGTCCGCATGGGAAACCCCCGAACGGAAAACCAAACGCAATTGCAAGCTCTGTGCAGTAAAAGCACACGGACACCCAAGACTATAATGGGGTCCATGTGCTTGCTGCCAGATCTCCACAAAGAACATGTGGACAGGAAAGTATTTCTCAATGATTCGTGCGTGCAACAAGCTCATGGACCCCATTATAGTCTATGGGGGTCCATGTGCTTTTACTGCACAGCGCTTGCAATTGCGTTTAGTATTCTGTTCAGGGGGTCCCCATGTGGACTCCCCGGACGGAATACCAACCGTTACAATGACAACATTAAAATTAAAGGGATTGTCCAGGAAAAAAATAAATAATTTTTAAATCGGCTGGGGCCACGGTTCCTCTCAGCGTGGTCTGGTGCTCCTGGTCCATTGTTGTCTTCTGGTGGAAGTCCCCGCCACAAGTAACCGCTGAGGCTTCACTTTGACAAGATATCTTCCCTCCCCCCAGCTATTTTTTTTTTTCCCCCCAAGACAACCCCTTTAAGCAATGGAACATAATTTTCTTGAAACTGGAGGTTAAAGCTGCATTCACATCTCGCTTTTGTCCCACGTTAAACATATACATTGGTGAATAAAAAAAAAAGTTTGGAAAGGTCTAAAACTAGACTTTTCCATCACATGGCATCCAGAAAAAAATCCTTGGATGTTAAATGTCTGTTTTATATTACAATGGTAGCAGATGCCACTATCTGAGTCTGTCACAAGCATCTGTTTAAAGGCTACACATATACATATACATGAAATGTGGGCTAAAAATGAGATTTATGATAAAGAAGAGAACCCATTTACAATTCCATTGCAACCTAACAAAGGGATTAAGGATTACTAAAGATAGTCAACGTAGAGTGAGTGCACAATACGACTGCTCAAATTCTAAGAAAAAGTGACCTACAGTAATTTGTTTGTTATGAAACTGATTTCTATATCATTCTAGTGTTACCTTCACGGAGCGTAAATGCCAACCAGTAGTTCAGTCGCAGCAAAGAGTCATCTTCATTGATACAGTTGATGAAATTCAACAGTAAAGGGCTTTGTATGACACAGCCCATCTGTGCTGGCAGCTAAAACAATAGGATACATTCTGGTTAAAGAATCAGTAAAATTGTACTGACATGTATATAAAGTTGCTAAGTAAATCTGGGTCAGGGGATAATCATACACTTTAGGGAGAGTGTGTGCCTACATAGGCGTACGGAGACTTACAAGTCATTGCTGCTCCGCTAGGGATTCTGGGTAAAAAATATACAAATCTATTCTCCAGGATGTAAATAGGAGAGCAGTGCCTCTGTATGCTGCCCTCTAGAGGGCTCAATAAATAGGGAGTTCATGAACCTGGATGGTATATTAAAGGGATTAATATTAAAGGTGTGTTAGTGTTATTAATGAGTTAATAAGCGCACCCATATAACTTTAGCAATGCTTTGAGTGATTTGAGTGGCCAGGAGTCAAGAACAGCAAATAAAAAATAAAAAAGCCACTTCTCTCCAAGAAGAAAATCAGGGACAGACTGTATTCAGAGGGAGTAAAGAGACTGGATGGCAGAGGACTGGGGTAACGGTATATTCTCTGCTAAAGCCCTTTTGGAATGTCCAGATACGGAGAGATCATCTAAGCATCCTCCAAGATCCAGGAGCAATTTGGTGATGAACAATGCTTTTTCCAGCATGATCAAATATCATTGTCACAAGGCATAAGGGATAACTTAGGCCTGGTTCACATGTGCTTTTGGTATTCCGCTTGGGGACCCCCTTGGGGATGCATTAAAAAGCGGTTAGCTAAGAAATCCCTTAGACTATAATGGGGTCCGGGTGGTTTCTGCTTAAAACATGGAGAGAGAAAAGTGGTGCTTGCAATACTTTTGTCTCTGCATGATTCGTGTGGACACCGCGTGGATAGCACATGGAATATTGTTCTTAAAACATACAAGTTCCCTGGAACAGAACTGAGAACTAGTTAAAGCGGCAGGCATGATGAATACAAAATAGAAAATCACCTCTAGATTTAGAATATTCTCCAATAGCTGTGAAAAAGTCTGAATTTTCTCCATAGGGAACATTGTACTACTGGATGCAAAACTTTTGGAATCACTGTTCCAGTTAGTGCTGCTGGTCACGGGCACATACGGATTACTATTCCATTTCTGTGAAGAAAAAACATTTAAATAAAATAAAATTTGCATAAAATAACGCTCAGTTACAAACATAGGGCAGGTTCACACCTGCGCCCGGTCTTCACTTTGCAGGTTTCTGTCTTCTGCTCAACAAACTGGACAGGAGACGGAAACGGGCAGTCAGTTTTCAAACCCATTCACTTGAATGGGTTTGCAAAATGACCGCTCGTGAGCGTCTTCTGCCTCTCTGCGGCAAAACCGTTTTGTTTTTTTTTAAAACGGATACATAGTCGGGTATGCAGGACTAAAAAAATGGTTTTGCCACAGAGACCAGAAGACACTCACGGGCGGACACTGACTGCCGGGTTTCCGTTTCCTGTCCAGTTTCTCGGGCAGAAGGCGGAAACCCACAAAGCGGAGACTGAGCGCAGGGGTGAACCCGCCCATAGCATGTTTTGCCAACAACAATAATTTTGACAAACTAAGGCCCGCTTCACATCTCCACACACACCCGACAACTGCCTTCACTGATTGTGGTGTTAGTATAATCTTTATTACATAAATGTCAGTCTAAGGGTAGCGGTAGGAACCTAACCTACAAAATCCTGGGACCTGGATGGCAGCAGTATCGGTACCACAAGCTTTCTGGGAGACTGTGTGGCTGAGCACCATTGAATAGGAGTGACACCCTTCAAGTTTTGTCATTCCACAGTCCTGGAATTATCACAGACTGATAACATAATACTTTGACATGGGGCAATACTAAGGGAGTGTGATACAGTGGAATTCTGTTACTTTATCAACGTGTTGTGGGGCCAATATGATACAGTGAATTTGGCATTCAGTATCCCTCCGATACTGGGAGTAGAGGCCAAATTTACTGAGTATAGACATCATTTTGCCCCATTATCACATGTTAGGATGTGTCATATGGTCAGATCCATATGGCTGCATGTTTTAGCGGACGTCCATTATTTATTTAACTCCACAAATTTAAAGTTAAGTTTTACCCTGTATTGTTTTGTCACCATTTCTCACTGTGATTTTTGGACTTATTTAGAATGGTATATGACCCCCTGTGACATTTACCCCAACTGCTGGTGTGAAGAGCTGGGGAGCCAAAGCATACAGATCAGCCTTGCATGGCCAGGCACCCAAATGGCACTTTTTCAGCGGGATAATGCTTGCCCACACATGGGAAGGGTTTAACAGGATGTCTCTGCTAGATGTCCACTTTTAGAAAATTTGGTCAAAAAGTACTTTTGATGTAATACAATCTATAATAAGTCCAAAAGGAAGGGGTTAGTTAGTCGGTCCCTTGAGCTTTGTTGTCCAGTTGCCAAATTTATCGCCAATCGCAAGTATTTCCTGTATGCGAGTACAGTGTTGGCCAAAAGTATTGGCACCCTTGCAATTCTGTCAGATAATACTCAGGTTCTTCCAGATAATGATCGCAAACACAAACTCTTTGGTATTAATATCTTCATTTATTTTACTTGCAATGAAAAAACACAAAATAGAATGAAAAAAAAGTCAAATCATTGATCATTTTACACAAAACTCCAAAAATGGGCCGGACAAAAGTATTGGCCCCCTCAGCCTAATATTTGGTAGCACAACCTTTAGACAAAATAACTGCGAACAACCGCTTCCGGTAACCAGCAATGAGTTTCTTACAAGGCTCTGCTGGAATTTCAGACTATTCTTCTTTGGCAAACTGCTCCAGGTCCCTGAGATGTGAAGGGGGCCTTCTCCAAACTGCCATCATGAGATCTCTCCCCCACAGGTGTTCTATGGGATTCAGGTCTGGACTCATTGCTGCCACTTTACAAGTCTCCAGTGCTTTCTCTCAAACCATTTTCTAGTGCTTTTTGAAGTGTGTTTTGGGTCATTGTCCTGCTGGAAGACCCCTGACCTCTGAGGGAGACCCAGCTTTCTCACACTGGGCCCTACATTATGCTGCACAATGTGTTGGTCGTCTTCAGACTTCATAATGCCATGCACACGGTCAAGCAGTCCAGTGCCAGAGGCAGCAAAGCAACCCCAAAACATCAGGGAACCTCCGCCATGTCTGACTGTAGGGACCGTGTTCTTTTCTTTGAAGGCCTCTTTTTTTTTCCTGTAAACTCTATGTTGATGCCTTTTCCCAAAAAGCTCTACTTTTGTCTCATCTGACCAGAGAACATTCTTCCAAAACGTTTTTGGCAAACTCCAGCCTGGCTTTTTTCTGTCTCTGGGTAAGAAGTGGGGCCTTCCTGGGTCTCCTACCATACAGCCCCTTCTCATTCAGATGCCCACGGATAGTATGGGGTGACACTGTTGTACCCTCGGACTGCAGGGCAGCTTGGACTTGTTTGGATGTTAGTCGAGGTTCTTTATCCACCATCCGCAAAATCTTGCGCTGAAATCTCTCATCAATTTTTATTTTCCGTCCACATCTAGGGAGGTTAGCCACAGTGCCATGGGCTTTAAACTTCTTGATGACACTGAGCATGGTAGACACAGGAACATTCAGGTCTTTGGAGATGGACTTGTAGCCTTGAGATTGCTCATGCTTCCTCACAATTTTGCTTCTCAAGTCCTCAGACAGTTCTTTGGTCTTTTCTTTTCTCCATGCTCAATGTGGTCACACAAGGACACAGGACAGAGGTTGAGTCAACTTTAATTCATTTCAACTGGGTGTAAGAGTGATTTAGTTATTGCCACCACCTGTTAGGTGCCTCAGGTAAGTAACAGTTTCTCAAACAGTGCCAATACTTTTGTCCACCTCCTTTTTTATGTTTGCTGTGGAATTATATCCAATTTGGCTTTTTGACAATTCTGTTTGTGGTTTTCCATTGAAGACAAATTAAATGATGATAATAATACCAAAGAATTTGTGATTGCAATCATTTTCTGGAAGAAAATGACTATTATCTGACAGAAGTGCAGGGGTGCCAATACTTTTGGCCAACACTGTAGGTGAGACGCCAGATTTGATAACCTATGTGCTGGATCTACAAGCCCAGCTGCAAAATCTGTTGGGAAATGTAACACAAGAGATCATATGGAACATGTATGCCTCCATGCCCAACCATATCTCATCTTAGCTAGAGGTGGACCCACTGAGCAGAAAAAGTAAATCATACACTTACCCTTTTGACAGATCGCGATGGTGGTTTCTTACTTTCTCCAAAACCCAATCTATAGTCTCTAACAGGGTCGCCTGAGTTACTTCTTGCGATAGCTTTTAATTCTGACTTAAACAGCAAGTTAGATTCCTTGAAGTACATCTGAAAAAGTGCAACATTTAATGAAATCACCTTACTTCTTGTGTTTTTTCCATTTATTACAATTCAGAATTTTCTACAGCACCCACACATAATTTAATTTTTTATATCCATCCTGTGTAATATATATAGCCCCAGTAGGTAATATGTACATTAGCTCTCATTCACCAATGTCAAACTTGGGGCACCAAAGGCATCCAATGAAGTACCGTATATACTTGAGTATAAGCCGAGCTTTTCAGCACAGTTTTTATGCTGAAAAAGTGTGCCTCGGCTTATACTCGCGTCAATACGGTAATTGAAAATGTCACATGACTGGTCCGCAGTGAATGACATCTGTGGGAGGCCACTGGAGCAGTGATAGGTGAGTGGTGAGGCAGCCTGCCTCCAGGACCGCCCCAAGATGTTTCCAGAGCATCTTCTCTGCCTTGGAAACATCCAGCGGCCTCCCACAGATGTCTTTTACTGCAGACCAGTGAAATTACCACTCGAGTCAATGCGGTCATTGACTCGACCGTATTGACTCGCTGCAGCGGGCCACCGCTCCAGTCCCGGCCCCCCTCCCCCGGCTACAACATACACCGGGTGACGTGGCCACGTTAGCTCAGGTCCGCACCTGGCATATGTCGATGACGTCTTTCTGCGTCTCAGCACAGGCGGCGTCATCATGCCCCCTAAGCTGAGATGCAGGAGCAGCCGCGGGAGAAGATAAGCAGTGGTGGCAGCGGGAGCAGCAGCGCAAGGTCGGAAAGTATTAGAACTTAATGTTTGTTTGTCCCCGGGCCTGCTCACTGCCAACCCCCGCATCACCTTATACTATAGGCTGCGGAGGCCGGCAGTGAGTAGGCCTGAGCTCCAGCCGCGATCCCACTGACGCTATTATTATACTCTTTTCAGACCCCCGAGTATAATAATCGGAGCCCAGGGGAGGTGAGAGAAAATAATAAACAGTTTTACTCACTTCTCCGAGATCCGATGTTAATCCTAGCCGGCTTCAGGCCTATATGGTAATATCCCAGATGTCACGTGGTCTGAGATATTACCATATAGGCCTGTGGTAGTAGTAATAGCCTGGGCATTATCATACAGGCCCAAAGCATTATGGTAGCAGTAGCAGCCTGTTGCCATACAGGCCCAAAGCCTGTGCCAGCAGTAACAGGCTATTACTACTACCACAGGCTTTGGGCCTATATGGTAATATCCCAGACCACGTGACATCTGGGATATTACCATATAGGCCTGAAGCTGGCTAGGATTAACATGAGCACAAACAGAATGTCATGCATTCCCCCCCCCCCTCGGCTTATACTCGAGTCAATAAGTTTTCCCCGTTTTTTTGTGGTAAAATTAGGGGGGTCGGCTTATATTCGGGTTGACTTATACTCAAGTATATACGGTAAGTCATTTAGCATTTTGTACTTCATGTACGTCTCTTGTAATTTTTCTTTCTGAATCTATTTGTACATAAAATATATTGACATGTCTCTTTCACAAATTTAGCAATATCAATAGCACTAATTTCAATGATAACTTGCCTTCAATCTGCTGGGTAAAGAAAGGGAAACCAACTCTGGACAGAACACTTTATATATGGATAAGAGACCAAGGATGTGTGGTTGTAGCCCCTAAATATGAATAAAAACAAATGATATAGGTGTAACCAAATTATGGAGGTAACAATAGCAAAAATACATCAAGTTGATGTGCCATTTTGTGCCATTAAGGACACTTATCCCCAATCCTATGGATATGAAATAAGAGTTAGATATCTGAGGGATTGAAACATCTGCTAAAGTAGGCACAAAGAGTAGACATGGCAAACTTCTTGTCCCCCGTTCTGGGGACCCGGACATTGGATCTCTGACACTGTGGACGTGATATAAGTGTCCTTAACGGCACAACCCCTTTCAGTTAAGCATGGTTAAGTGTAGATAAAACTGCAACATAGGTCACTATGGTCTGCTCCAAAGGACAATAGTCTTAATCTACACAGACTTTCAGTATATAAAATACATGTATAAATCTTATTTATACATGCAGGTCATTCACTGGTTGGAACAGACCTGTAGGTCAGCAGAGGGATCAGTCCAGTTGCCAACTCTGGCTAGGGCTACATTGTGACTTTGTAGCACAATTGAGTGAGTATCTTTAAAAGGGGCTCTATCAGCAAAATTATGCTAATAGATCCCCACATATGCGTGAATAGCCTTTAAAAAGGCTATTCAGGCACCGTAAATGTTATATTAAACCCCGGTCCCGTTTTTAAATAAAAGCATAAAAACATATATGCAAATCTTACCGAACGTGCACCGGGGGCGGATCATCTTCGGGCACGCCTACCTCTTCTTTCTTCTTGGAGCGACGCCCTCTAGTCCCGTCTCTTCTGCCGGCTTCCTATTGGTCTTCTTCTGGCTTGAGGTCTTCAAATCCCGCGCCTGCGTAGTAGCGCTTCCCTCCGGATCGCTACTGCGCAGGCTCACTCACCAGGCTAACTCACTTAATGGCAGTTCACAAGCATGCAGTATGCTCGTGTAGTTCTACGGGGACTGGCAAGTGAGCCTGCGCAGTAGTGCTCCGGAGGGAAGTGCTACTACACAGGCGCGGGATTTGAAGACATGAACACGGAAGAAGATACGGAACCAGAGGGCGTCACTACAAGAAGACAGAAGAGGCAGGCGTGCCCGAAGCTGACGTCGCACCGTGCATCCCCGCCCATGGTGCACGTTCAGGTACGATTAGCATATATGTTTTTATGCTTTTATTTAAAAACGGGACCGGGGTTTAATATAATATTTACGGTGCCTGAATAGCCTTTTTAAAGGCTATTCAAGCATATGTGGGGCTCTAGCAGCATAATTTTAACTACTAAATGACAATGGCAGCTGAAATTAATGCATATAACTCAATGTACTCATCTGAACTGCAGCTTTATCTAATAGTAAAAACTAACTACTACTGTCATAGTGTAGCCATGGCCTAGTAAACTGCGGCACCAGTCATCTGCATGTATATAATGTGGGATTTTATACCTTTTTGCTCTGCAGGTCAAGTAGACTCCGGACTCTGTAAGCCTTTACTGTTAAGATAAGAAAAAAAAAAGAACAAATGAATGAATATATTATAAAAGACGTTCTTAAAAAGAATGCTTCATATAGCCGACGGTTTATCCCTAACATTGGGGAACCAGACAAGGAAAGCTACAAAGCAATTAATGTTTTGAGAGACAAAGAAAACTATAATAAATACATAAAATTGGTCAGATCACCTAAAGGTCTCCTCTCAGAGGAGACAAATTTTTACAATAATCATAAAGAAATTATAGGCCATAAGAAGAGAGTACATTTCAGAAGAGAACCTTTTTTCAATTTTCCTAGTCAAAAATAGAACTTTACACAGGAAAAAAGAACCAATTCTAAGAGGTGATGTGTAGACAAGGTATAACCGCCAGTGTCCGTATGCAGCCTCTCCTCACAGAAATCGTTTTTGTTTTTTGGCACGGACACAAAGTCCTCCATGTGCAAAAAAAACCCCAAAAAACGGTTTCCAGGCAGAAAGGCTGCATACAGACACCGACGGTTACCTTTAAATACCGATTCAGATGAATGGGTTTTAAAGCTGACCGCTGGCAAGCCGTCCCGTCCAGTTTCCCCCGGGGTTTAAGATGGAAACTCCAGGGCAGACAGCGGCGTTAGTGTGAAAGCCCCCCCCCCATCTGTATCTCCTGTGTCTTTACTTGCAACTTATGCAAAGGGCACCCAAAACATCAACAGCCAGGAGACCCACAAACAGGAGTGATCTGAGGGAAACTTGTACTATTCATCACCCAGGTGCTTCCCCCTCCTCACTACTCAGCCTAGCTCAGTAAACTGACTTTAGTCCTGGGCTAGCTCTTCAGGCCCACTTATTTCTGCCCAATGTTTATTACGTAAGTGGATTATGTGCCGTTACAGTGTAAAAGGTGTCTCTGGGATCAAACTACTCAGGGTGGGCCATCAATATCAGATCAGTGGGATCAAGATACCAGCAAAGATGAGCTGATTGAATGGGCCTCGGTCTACATGCATGCAGTATACATTGGTAGATTTCTCCCTATGCACAGTAATAAGGAGTAAGCTGTTAGCCAGCAGCTGGTGTGTAGGCCTGGATCTCATGTATAAATAGGACATCTGCCTCAAGGCGCTGGCGTCATGATGCTACAAATGACCATGTGACACAACACTAATATGCGTGCACATAAATGGACTGATGGGATCCCTTCCACACATGCATGTATACACATTTATAACACAAAAATCTGTCTTACCATGCTCCTTTCTGGTTAGCAAGTAGAGCAGGTGACACAAAGTTGGACACTAGGAATAATAAATGAAAAACATTAAAGCCTATTACACACAGAAAGATATTGTATTTATAGATAATGATTGAATATAAATAGCAGATTTTTTTCTCATTCCTTCCAAGAAAAACCATCAAGGACAGCCTGACATTCTGCAGGAAGTACGGGGTTTGGACTGCGGAGAACAGGGGTTCATTTTCTCTGATGAAGCCCCTTCAGACAATTTGGGGCAGTTCGAAAAATGACTGTCTGGAGAAGAAGAAGTGAGCACTGCCGTGAGTCCGAGTCATGCCAATAACATGTGTGTGGTTGCTCACTCATAATAGTGCCCAAGAACGCTGCCATGAATAATGGTATCTACACATCTTCTAGAACAGGGGTAGGGAACCTTCGGCTCTCCAGCTGCTGTGAAACTACAACTCCCAACATACTCCATTCACTTCCATGGGAATTCCAAGAACAGCAGAGCCAGTATGCATGCTGGGAGTTGTAGTTTTGCAACAGCTGGAGAGCCGTACGTTCCCTACCCCTGTTCTAGAATCACCTTCTCACAACCATCCAGGAGCAATTTGGTGAAGAACAACTCTTTTACACCATGATGGAGCACCATGACACAAGGCAAAAGCAATAACTAAGTGGCTCAGAGAACAGAACATTGAAAATTCATGGCCAGGAAACTTCTCACACCTTAATCTTATTAAGAACTTGCGATCAGTCCTCACAAGGTGCACGGACAAACGCAGAGTCATATGATGGCTTATCTTTTGCATGATAAATTGCACCATTTAATATTCCTACGATGTACTGCTAAGCTTGAAAAAAAATCAGAATGGGGTAAAAGAAAAAAAAATAGTTGTGTCATTTTCCTATGGGTTTAGTTTTTTTGTCCCATTAATTACTTGATCCTGCACATGAAGGGGCCTGTTTATGGTGGAAAAACCACCTGACAAATTCCCTTCAACTTGGGTTAGAAGATAAAATCCCATTGAAATGAATGGAAATTGTAAACGGACCAGCCAGTGTCCGTTGCTAAAATCTTGTATGGACAATAGCCGCGGACACCAACGGTAGTGTGAGCACCCCTAACTATACAGGGGACAGACATTTTGTCCTGTTTGGGTTTTTTTTACCATCCTTTATCCTGTATCTAACTAAGGGTACGCAGGCAACCATCAGGGCAACTATCCTGACATGTCTTTAATTAATAAAGAACCCCTTTAATTACCTATCCTAAGGATTGGTCATTAGTTTTCACCCCTGGACAACTGCTGTAAATAGATAGAAGTTTAAAAATAAAGGTCCTACCAATTTGTCATCCGGTAGCAAACAGAAGAAAAAGTTGTAAAGAGACGAGAGAACATCTTTGCATGAAATGAGATCAAATACAGAGATCAGCCATCGAATGAAGAGGATCTGCCAAAAGATAAAGAACAGTACTTTAATTGGATGAATTACAACATAAAATCAATAATGGATTTAGGCTAAAATCACCCTTGAAACATAAGTATAGGGTATCCCCAAATTGTGTAGTTACTGCACATGATTGATGAGGTCAGGTTTTACATATACATATAGCACACAGGTTTACGATCTCTATAGACATACATCGGTATAGGCTCTGTTATATGGGAAAGCTCAATGACTAGGTTTGGCAGTATTATAAGATGTTCAGCCACAGGATGGAACTCCACAAGAACTCACAGAACAAGACTAATGAACCATTTAACGCACAATACTGCCCCTCCTCTGATGAATACGTCACTACAGTTTCAAACTGTACTGACCAAATAGAATGCCAAGTCAATGTTGGATTGGTATAGGGTACAATGCCACTGGAACCATGTTCTATGGAGTAATAAATCACATTTAGTAGTCTTATGGACTGTGTGGCAGCTACGTTTCTTGACCTAACAGTGGCTTGGCTGAACTGAACTTGCAGCATCATTGTAAATTGAAATTGTGCGAGTTCCAGAACAACCTGGGCATTACAGTCCTGTATTTAAAGCATCTGGGGTTGTGGGAATTGGTCCTTAGACCAGTGTTCCGAATACTGCCAAATGTGTCTAGTTCTGACATTCATGCATGTGAATATTGGAATAAAAATGATTTTACAAAGATGGTCTGAAACCCTAGCATAATGGATTCTGACGAACTGTGCAGAGAATAGGTAATCAGTTTCAGATTAGTCTGGATCTAACATCCTGACCACACACGACTAGCAGGTTCAATTACCAAAAGCAGCTCTGTTTTTCTGCATTCAAGTGAATGGGAGGTAGAGTTCCAGTTCCCCAGATGCCAGAAGCTGTATACAATGTATGGTACTGTACACTGTAGCATCGGCATCTGGGAACTTCAGCTCCATTCACTTGAATCGGATCAGTCACATATCTTGGATATGGAAAGGAGCCAAAACTGCTGATCGGTGTGGGATCAGGATATTGGATTCAGAACAATCTGATACTGATGATCCATCCTGTGTTAGGCCATCAGTATCTATCATGGCTAGGTCTTGGACAACCTTTTAAAAAGAAAAAGTATCACTAAAGGAGTTGTCACATGACGAACATTTGTGGCATACCCACAAGATAAGCCATACCCTTCTGATAGGCGTTGGTCCCAAACATCTCTCTAGAAATTACTGTTAAAATTAAAATCAATGAATTCACATGCAGTCCCTTGGAGTTATTGCGTATTTGCATTTTTACTCGTAAGTTAAAGGGGTATTGCAGTGTGAACAATTACAGGGAATAATTTGCTGATCGGTGGGTGTCACACCCCTGGGAACCCCGCTGATCTTTAGGACCAGGGCGTTATACACCCTTATTGCGACCAGTGAATTTGAGTAACCATTTGGTTATCTCCAGTAGTCCAGAGCTATATATGTGCTGTACTACCAGGTGCTACGGTAGGAACTGGGGTAAAAAAAAATTAAAAAATACACAAGTTAAAAGGGCTATTCAGCTGCTGCTAATCGTCTATGGAACCCCCCACACACACACACGTTTTTCTGAATTACCGCTAAAATGTATATGCAAATCGGTCCTACCGTGCACGGTGGGCGTTCTGTGAACCCCCCATGTCATACCTCATTCATGCCCTCTTCTCTTCTTTGACGTCCTCCTCCTTGCGATTCATTCGAAATCTCACGCATGCGCAGTAGCAATCCCTCCAGAACGCTACTGCACATGCTCCATTTTCCTGTAGAGAACATCAGCGACCGTACTGCGCATGCGCAGCACACTCAAGTAGTTATCAGGGGGACTGAGTAGTTCTCTACGCAAAAATGGCGCGGGAGCGTGCACAGTAGCACTCCGGTGGGGGCACTACTTCGCATGCGCGAGATTTCAATTGAAACCACCGGGCTGGAGGCGGTGAATCGCAAGGAGCACGTCAAAGAAGAGAGGAGGGCGTGAACAAGCTATGACGCAGGGGGTGCACGGTAGGACTGATTTGCATATACATTTTGACGGTAATTCAGAAAGAGGGGGGGGGTTCAAAAATGAATAGCAGAATCTGAATAGCCTTTTTAAAGGCTATCCAGGCATATGCTTATCTAGAAAACGGAAAATCTAATGATAGAGCCAGAAAACTGGCAGTACCCAGTTCATCTAGTGCCAATAGTGGGATGGATTAAGACAGGCCTAGGTAATGCCCCCCCCCCCCCCCCCCTACAATGATTATAGGTGTATAATGGTATACTTTCATTATAGCTAGACAGGGTAGCAGAGGCTGGAAAATAGTAAAATGTATTCAAGTTTCTCCTTATACAAACTCAGTTCTATGTCCATAAATAATCACAGCCGGTGGTAGCAAATACATGACTGACCCGAGTGCTGGTGGTACTTCTTCCAGTACAAAATAGAGACACGGCAGCAACGACGCAGTCCTGTTGCAGTTCTGTAGCAGGAATCAGGCACTTTAGGATTCGTGTACTCACATGTTCGACTTATGAAATACAAAAAAAACAAAGATAAATATTTGATATTAGTATACATGTAAAGCACATGGAAAAATAGGAAATCACAAGAGAATGTTCAGCCAAAGCACAGCTTAGAACCAAAATACTAATGGAAGACGTGTACTTTACCAAGGTTACCACTCAGAGCCAGTCTGAGCAAGATATCCACACCCTCAGGAGGGATTCCATATTTAAGGCCAATAAGCTCTATGTCAGTAAGATGCTGAATCAGAGCACTGTTTCCCTTCAAGGATACTTTGGAGTGAACTATGGAGACAGAAAATTAAATTAGTCAAACAGTTTTTAATTTTATATAAAAAAACAAAACAACACTTATTTCAAGAATATCTCACAAGTGGCTAGGGCTGGGAGATTATGGCCTAGATCAAAATTGCGATTAATGGGACATTTTACCTTGATTGCAATTAACGGTGACTATGTAGGTCATGCCCGCATTTCAATCAAAATGACTAAGTGTCGGGCAAACCTTGACCAGGTGGTTTTGTTCAGACTGAACCAAAACTGCTATTGTTATACACTGGGGTCTCTTCAAACCACAGCGAATGATAAGCAGAGGCCCAGGGGAGGTGAGCAAACATTAAAAAACAGTCTTCTTCACCTCCCCTTGGCTCCAGGAAAACTCCCTCTTCTGACATCAGGACTGCTGAGGCTTGTGTTTGGGCCTCAGTGGGTCACTTGGCATCATGACACATGGATGCAAGCATCGCAACACAACATGACCGCTGAGACCCAATCAGAGGCGGTCCCTGAAGACAGGCAGAACTGTCCAAGATATTAGGGAGTCACCAGAGCCCAGAACAGGTGAGTAATACTATTTTTATATATATATATATATATATATATATATATATATATATATATATATACACATATACATACATATATATACATATATATACATACATATATATACCGTATTTTTCGGACTATAAGACGCACTTTTTTTCCCCCAAATTTGGGGGGAAAAGAAGGGTGCGTCTTATAGGCCGAATGTGGCGCCTGGCATTCGCTGTAATAGAGAGGCGGAAGCCGGCAAGTGATAGACGCCATTACAGGTGCCGGGGCCTGCGACATCGCTGCCCTGCCCTGCATGAAGCCAGCAGCGGGAGGAGTGATGCTGCTATTCCGCTCCTCCGTCCCCCCGCCGCTGGCTTCATGCAGGGCAGGGCAGCGATGTCTCAGGCCCCGGCGTCTATCCCGTGCCGGCATCCGCCTCTCTAGTACAGCGGATGCCGGGTCAGTATCCGTGGCCCCTTCTCCCCCGGGGCCGGTCCCCACCGGTTTTTTTTTTTTTCAATAAAAGGTGATCTAAGAAATAGATATTCCCCAAAATGGTAGAACTAAAAAGTACTTCTGGCCCCGCAAAAAAAAACACTCTATGCGTCCCCGTACAGCTGCAGGGTCACCTGTCAATGTGGCCTTGCAGCTGTTGCAAAACTACAACTCCCATATATTAAATATTTTACCAGTTTTTGCTTCAAAAATTTTTTTCCTCCTCTAAAACCTGGGTGCGTCTTATAGTCCGAAAAATACGGTACATACATATACATACATATATATATATATATATATATATATATTTGCTCACCACCCCTGGGCCTCTGCTTTTTATACTCTGGGGTCTGTAGAGACATCGGTTCGGACCAAACAAAACTGCAAATATTGTAATAGACGAACTGAAATAACCAACAAGAACCAAATGACATCACTTATCCTGGTTGATTTTTGGTTTCAGTTATTTTTCTAGTAATCGCCCAGCCCTACGAGTAAACATATCTACATACTTTGCTTGAAGTACTTAAGGGCCTTCTCCATCACTTGCGGGTACTTGGTTGGGGTGTCCCTTAGTTTTAAATGAGCCATTTCAGTTGTAGAGTCTTTCAGGTTATCCAGGGTCTAGCCGACAGAAAAGTCTCTGATAAAGACCTAGATGACGACAACATTTCACTTTTATTTCACTTTTCAGACTGATTTTAATAAGAATTCAAGAGCAAAACAACAAAAACATCATTGCCTCTCAGAGCACCCTCACATTCTTTTCTATGTGACTTCAAGAATCTTGCGATCCATATGCCTTAAAGGGGTTCTCCAGAGAGGCTTTCAGTAATTACCTCCCCCAGTTCTACTGTGGATGAACCAAAAGTTTCCAGGTTGTCCTGACCCTGGATCACATGATAAGAACCAGCAAAAGTTGTTCTACACTCCTGCGTTCAATGCTTTACCTGTGTTATGGGGACTATAAGGGTAAGTTCACACTGAGTTTTTTGGTCAAAAAACCTCCGTGACCACAAAGACATAACGCGCCATTTTCTTCCGTGTGACTGGACCCTAAGGGTTAGTTCACACGTAAATTATGTGTGGCCAATTTTGGCACCAGAAAAAAACGATTCCTATGCTTATACTAAAAAACGTGCAGTAAAAAACGCGCATTTTGCGCTTCCCATTCACTTCTATTGCTTTCTTCAGGCGGAAAACACCTGAAGAAAGGTCATGTCGCTTCTTTTTTCGCCTAGCGTAAAAAAACGCTAGCGAAAAAAAAAAAAGCTAGCAGTCTACATAGACCACTATTGTAAAGGGGCGGATTTTGAAGTGAAATCCGCTGTCAAAATCAGCCTCTTTGCCCCCGTGTGAACTAGCCCTAAGAGGTGTAGGAGATCAGTAGGGGTCCAACACCTACTGATCAACTGTTTGAAGGTACTGTAATGCTTTTGGGCTAGTTTACAAGGGGCAAAATCCTGCCGCCTCTCATTGAAATCAATGGGAGCCGGTCATTTCCTTTTTCCGTGAGCTGCTCTTTCTTCTGGCTGAATCAGCCGCGGTGTCTGCTTCACGACACCACCCTCTAGACTAGGCCCATTCATTTGGGCCTAATCTGGAGCGGAAAGCTGCGACGGGATACCAGTGCACTGCACCGGCATCCCGTCGCAGCAGACACAACGGAATGTGTTCACGTGGAACCCTGTGTGAACTAGACCTTTTTGAGTGCTGTGACTCCTTCACTATTTACATTGCACAGGATCTGTTTTATAGTCATCATGAAATGTAAATGTAAAGCCTGTAATGTTAGTGCACGGCTGCTATAAAACAGATGCCATGTGATGTGTGAAGGGGCCCCGCACAGTATAATATGCTCCCCACACAGATTAATATCAAATGCTCCCAAGAGCCCTCCACACAGTATAATAAGCTCCCCACACAGAATAATATGCTCCACATAGTGGCCCAAACACAGAATGATATGCTGCCAAGAGCCCCCCCAGTACAATATGCTCCCACCCCCCCAGTATAATATTCTCCCAAACCCCCTTCCCCAGTACAATATGCTCCCAACCTCCCCCCAGTATAATATGCCCCCAAGAGCCGCTTCAGATGAACCCCACAAAATTCGACGAATATTCATGAAGTTCAGCCCTCCACATGGGGATGCGAAAAACGGAAATCCAATCTGCTTAAAGAGCGTAGACTCCAGCAAAAAACTCAGTGTGCACGTACCCTTACACTAGTGCCTGACTAGCATGGGGCGCGCCATGAATTATTAGGAGGCTCCAGTGCACCAAGGACTGAAATCCACTCCAGTCTGGAACTGACGTAGATCTCAAGTATAATTCACACCAGCTTTCTGGCAAGTTTTAGATCTGTCAGGCCGAGACTTCCCCGCCCCCGCCTGCTTTGATGACTGCACTTTTTGTCGCAATTTTCCAGAAATGAGGCCCTTTTGCCTTTCAGTGGTGAAGGGATTAACCCTGCCATAGGCTTGGCTGCAGTAGCAATGTTTGTACATGTGTGTAGCATGTTTGTTTACATGTGCAGGCTGCTATATACAGAGGAGCACATGTGTGTGTGTGTATATATATATATATATACACACACACACTTATACCTTCATCTACCAGCCGTCATAAGCTGACAAACACCTACAGCACCGATAACAGATACAAGAAGACACCCAGACACAGTAATACGCAGTGCGGGCTCTGGTGCACACAGCGGACATTACAGGGAACCAGTAAAGGCAAAAGACGCAGAGCTTGTATAGCGGAGTTCACACCATCAGGTACTTACACTTGTCTGCACCGAGCACAACACAGGACACGTCCACCGATAACTTCCAATATTCAAAGCAAGCGGGCAAACAGTGCGCATGCGCAATAAGCATGGCTAGTAGGACTGACTAGAACTGGGTTCCCAGGAGGGAGTGACGTCACGTAGTCATGTGACTGTGCTCTCACGTGACCGCTTAGACGCTTCTTCCTGCTTTCTGCCTTCAAAGGAACTAACGAGGGCAGGTAGACTGGAGTGCGCAAAGTCAGGTGGGATGCCGTGTATCCTCCAGTAGGTGGCGCTGCCTTCTGTGACTGGTAATATGAGGCAGCAGCTGCTGGATCCTCGGTGGGTATTGGTTACAGGAGAGGTATACCGTAGTTATCCTCTACTTCAGTATTGCAGGCTAGCCGAGGCAGCGCCACCTAATGGTTCCACCACCATCCTTACATCTTGTATGGGAACCCCAAGTGGCAGCTCCTGGCACAGACTGCAATTAGAGTTGAGATCAGTGAATACAATTTTGGCCGCTATCTTTTGGATTAATCAAATAGGTAGTGGCCAAACGAGTGCAGCACCAGGGGAGGTAAAAACATCAAACTGTGATACTCACCTCTCCTGTGCATCCTATTCTGCCCCGGGGTCACTGCTGAGGCCTGTCATTGGGCCTAGGTGGTCACATGGCACGTGATGTCAGCTGCTGCGCAGAAGAGGTGAGGTAGGTAAGGTGGGTATAAGAGCTGGGCAATTTTTATATTGATTTTTTTTTTCTCAACACTATGGACAATTTTTGATTTCAACCTTGATTTTATTATTTCTATTAAGGATAATTTAAAATACCAAGACTTCATGTTTATGACCGTGCACAGAGTTGTGTAAGGGGTCTTTTTTGCTGAAATTTGGACTCTTTTGAGGACTAATCATTTGATTTTTTTAAAGTTTGTGTATTTTTCGATGTGGGATGCCTAGTGTGTGTAAGCTGATGGCCGGTCAGGTAATGGAGGGGGTGAACATCTCACACAGACTACTAAGGTGGGTGAGATGAGAAAACTCCAGAAAGAACGTTTCTCAGCAGATAACTATTGTCTGCTGAGGGTTATTTCAGAGTTCCAGTTACTGGGCTGGATTTTTAGGAATGGCAGGTAGGATTGGCAGTGGGACCTGTCATTCCACCCCCCCTCCAGTCCACACTTTGGGGATGTTCCAGCAGCGACTCAGCTTCAGAGAGTCTGCTCATCAAGGAGGCTTAAGAAGCCAGCTCCAGCAGCAACACTTTGGCAGAACTTGGCTGGAGAGCCAAAGAAAGAGGTCATATTTTTGGAGCTGTGTCCTGAGTGATTCTACTGGCTTTTGGATTTCTGTTATTCTAGGTGAGGTAACCTATTCTGTGTTTAGTTAGAGCCGGGCAGGGATTTATTTTTGTATTGTTTCCTTTTGTTGCTGCACTACATTTTTGAGTGAAAATAAAACTCTATCTTTGTTTTGGACTAAAAGAAACTGGACTTGTGTGTCTATACCACCCCACCTAGCAACCCCAGACCCTGACAATATATATATGAAAAGGGAGTGATTTAAATTTTTTTAAAATTTTTTTTCATTTGGGTTATGTTTATACCACTAAAAATAAAATTACTGATTAATGGGGGTCCAACTGCTAAGAACTCCACTTGATCCTGAAAATGGGAGTGTTTTGCCCCTGTTGTGAACATAGCTACAGTGACCGCAGATACACCACCCCTGTCATCCACTTCAGTAGGCATGCTACAAATCTGTCTTTTCTTTCTTCTGGGTTCCTTTCAGGCTCAGGCCCCATGTTGGGGAAACGCAGCTTTTTTTGTTGCAAATTTTGCTGCCTTTTTTTTTTTTAGCCAAAGCCAATAAAGGCTACACAAGCAGTGGCGTAACTACCAGGGTGGCAGCAGTAGCAGCTGCCACAGGGCCTGGGACATTAGGGGCCCCGCGACAGCTGCTACCCCTGCGTTTTTTTTGTTTTTTTTTTAAATAAACCGTTACCGGCTGGAGTTACTCCATTCCGAAATGACCCTGCACTCCATATATGTTTATTCACAAATACTGGCTGGTGACGGCTTCAGTTACATAACCTCATTTATTAAAGAATGCCTGGACCATTGTACCAAACAAGCCCTCTGACCTCTTGTGTGTCCCATAGTTCCCCATATTGTACACTCCTGTCAGCAGGGCCCCCGCTTCTACTGTTTGATGTCCAGTATTTTGTTACTCTGCAATGTCTGATATTGTCTATGTTCTCTCTGATTTATAACGTGCTGTGAAACATGTTGGCGCCATATAAATAAAATGATTATCTTTATATCTATGTGGTATCTCTGTATCCATTTATTATCTATCTGCTATCTTTGTATCCATTTATCTGCAGTTTCCCTGGGTAACCTCGCACCTTCATGCTCACTTACAGAGGTTCTAGTAACTGAAATATATTTCTATAGACTATCCATGATAAATGTACACGAGAGAGGGATCAAATACTTATCTATAAGATGGCCAGATTTTCTATAGATAAATAGGCCGCCTCAGAATCTGGCGTTCCCCTGGACCACTGGCATAGGATCCATTTCTCCCCCCCCCCCCCCCCTTGGTTTTATTGCAGGCCCTAACCTTGGGTTTTCCACAGATTTGGGGACCATCACATCTACTCTTTCCTTTTGTTATGCTATTTTATACATAAGAGTCTGTTGAAGGTCTATGTTTGACCGAAAAACGTTTTGCTCTTCCATTTACACAAGCGGTGTTCAATAAATTAACTTTTTGGCACATTTACGTGTGACGCCAGGTTCACACCTGCGTTCTGGTCTCCGTTCTGTGCTTTCCGTCTTCTGCATGCAAGAAGACGGAAAGCAAAGACCTGGTCCGGCCGTGAGCAGCGGTGAGCGTTTTATGCTCTCCACCGCGAAACCGGATTTTTTAATCCGGACACAGAGTACTGCATGTCTGACTCTGTGTCCGGATTAAAAAACCCGGTTTCGCGGCGGAGAGCATAAAACGCTCACCGCCGCACAGCTTTCTCACCCATTCAAATGAATGGGTGAGAGACTCCTGCAGGTTTCCGTCTCCTGCTCTGTTTTATGCAGGAAACAGAAACCTGAATAATGGAGACCCGGGCGCAGATGTGAACGAGCCCTGACCTCTGCCTTCATTGTTATAGAAAAGATCTATCCCATATTGGTTTTGTTATTATATGATGAGCTTTAGTCTCTGTTCACAATACGCATCGTATATAACATAGTCAGTACCTGTTTGTCTCTTTAAATCCACAACCACCAACTTACCAGCAGGAAGTATTTCTTGCAAAATGCCATTCATGAGCCTGTGTCATCTCAGTGCTTAGGGGTTGCTTTCTTTCTATTGCCTCAATCGCCTTCCCTTTCAGTACCTGGGCAACATAAGGTCAGTGTGCTTCTATGGCAGTCGCAGACCTAAGAATGGCTTGCGGGTCAGTTGTCTTAGGCTGGTGGTCTCACATAGTGGGGGGCCAACTGTGCATGAGCCAAACCCCATCCACAGCACACCGGCATCTAGTCACGGCATTCCGCTCTGGATGAGGCCCAAATGAATGGGTCTAGTCGGGAAGGAGGGTCACGCTGCGGACGTTCGCGACTGATTCAGCCAAGGAATCCTTGTCAAGAAAGGGCATGTCACTTCTTTTTTCCCGCGAGAGGGAACAAACCGCTCGTGGAAAAAGCAACCCATTGAATTCAATGGGAGGCGGTTTTTTGAGGTGGATTCCACATCAAAATCTGGACTAAAAATCCCTGTGTGAACCCAGCTTTAGAGTGTGAGAGCCTACAACTACCAGAATGCATTGCATCAGCTAAGGCAGCATGAAGCTACACCAGTAAACAAATGCAGAAGATGCCAGGCGCTCCCAGAGAAATAAAAAAAAAAATAATAATTTTTGTCTAGAAAACCCCTCTAAGTGACCAAAAACACTTGGCGTATGAAAAATAGGGAAAAACATAGAGAGCATAAATATAGTAATAAACTAGGGTAGAATAAGGTACCGCAAGTCCCTGCCACAAGCCTCACTTACTATCAGCAAGGACCTCTTACCTGCTGCCTACTGAAGTTCCTGAATCTACAGAAGATCAGTCTCTTTCACACTAGGTTGTGAGTTTACGAGTACACACATCTAATATATCCATAGTCACCCATTTGCCTGATATTGTAAAATACCATTTATACAACTGGGGGGGGGGGTCTGTAATGTAAGGCCTGGTTCACATCTCCGTTCGGTATTCTGTTCAGAGAGTCCGCTTGGTGACCCCCCCCCCCCAAACGGAATACTGAGTGCATTAAATAGCGGTTAGCATAGAAACCTCATGGACCCCATACACTATAATGGGGTCCATGTGGTTTCTGCTCAATGTCTGCATGAATCATGTGGAGAGAAAAGCACTGCACGTACCACTTTTCTCTCTCCGCATGTTTTGTGTGGAAACCGCGCAGAAACCACAAGGACTCCATTATAGTCTATGGGGTACGTGTGCTTTCATTGCTCACCACTTTTTAATGCGTTCGGTGTTCCATTCGGTGGGGTCCCCGAGCAGACTTCCTGAACAGAATACCGAACGCAGATGTGAACCAGTCCTGAAGTTCTAGTTTTGTTTTGGGGTTTTTTCAGCACGTTCCCTGGTTTCTCAGGGATGGGAAACAAATTTGAAACTCTTGTACACGCTCTTCCATCACCTTCTAGTTGTTATCTGTTCCTTCAGTATCCACTTCAGATTCCTCTCCCATTTTCACCCCAACCTGCTTTATCCGCTGACGACTCAATGAATGGGGCTAGCCTGTGGCAGAATCCGCAGCAATCGCCAAAAGGATGCTTGATTATTTCAGTGTACTGCTCCAATCTCTGCGTCCCATTACAAACAGTCAAGATTCAGCTTATTCTACCTTACCCTAAAAAGTAGTGATGGTGATGCTACATTCAAATGTGGACAATGAACATTTTACATCTACAAGTGTCTCTATACTGTAGCTTTTTAAAGTTGTTTCATTTTAGTATATTAATCTTATGCCAATAGAGATCTGTCAGAGATTGCTACTAGAGATGAGCGAACACTGTTCGGATCAGCCGATCGGAACAGCACGCTCCCATAGAAATGAATGGAAGCACCTGTGACGCTGACTTTGCCGGTGGCTGGCCAGCATCACGGGTGCTTCCATTCATTTCTATGGGTGCGTGCTGTTTGGATCAGCTGATCCGAACAGTGTTCGCTCATCTCTAATTACTACCATAGTGGGATTAGACATGGTGGGTGGCCATAAGAGCTCAGCTTTAAGTCTTACACCAGAAAGGGCGGGTTCACACCTGTGCCCGCTCTCCGTCTTCTGCTCAAGAAACTGGACAGGAGACGGAAACCGGCAGTCACTTTTTTAAGCGGACACAAAGTCAGACATGCAGGACTTTGTGTCTGGTCAACGAAAAACAGTTTCTCCTGTCAGCAGAAGACGGAAACCCACAAAGCAGACACAGGGTGCAGTGGGGAATCTGCCCTAAGAGATATGCAGATGTATTTGTCAGTCACATTTTTGCTTCATTAGAGGACACAAAGACATTTCAACTCCTAGAACCCTTTGATGGTCAAATGGCGCGCCTTCCCTTCTGTGCCCAAACAGTAGATTAAACCTATATAGTATGTTATTAAGTACATTATCCGGGGTACACCAGTGTCCTACATGTGGGCATAAACTTCTGTTTGGGCACACATGTGAAGGACTGCTATGTATTTTAGGAGCACAGATTTAATGGACCATGGTCATGTGGTATACAGTCCCTGGTCATGTGGTATACAGTACCTGGTCATGAGATATAGTCCATGGTCATGTGATATACAGACCATGGTCATGTGATATACAGTCCCTGGTCATGTGATATACAGTCTCTGGTCATGTGATATACAGTCCCTGGTCATGAGATATACAGTCCCTGGTCATGTGACATACAGTCCCTGGTCATGTGATGAGCACACAGGTGCCTACCACCACAAGATATAAAATCCTTTGGAGGTAGGGAAATGGTTTCAAAGTGATTTAGATGAGGTCAGATCGCAGCATTACAAACATACACTCCATTGGTGAGTTTCACAATATTCTCTTTATTTTATGTCTCTGTGCTTGGTAGCGCCATACGTGGAAAGAATTCTATGGCCGGGCGGACTGAGCCATGATTTTATCTTCTGTTATAATGTAAGCATTAACTGAATTAGACGTATCCATAAATTGCAACATGCTTATATCAGCACTTATGGTAATAACGCAAACTCTGTCAAAACAGTTACGAAAGCCTTTGCTTTTTGCAGAATCTTGCAGGCTTACGGAAAAACTATAAAAAAAAAAAATATCATAATTTATGTTCCAGCACTCTGGTTTTCACACTAAGTTGCTTATGTGCAGCATGTCCCAGAGACTTTCCTGAGGTACTGAATACAGGATTACCTTCAATTATTTATTCACGTGAGGTCAAATGGAAGATTAGAAAACAGCTCTGAGGGTCCTTACAAACAGTGTTGGGAAGAGAATCAATTTGGCGATTAAGACACCTTTATTTTCTTGGGGTCGCGGGGGACGGCCCCGTTTTCACCTTGTGTTGTCTTTTTGTCATGCAATTCCTCTTCAGGTTGACGCGACACAAGCAGACGACAAGTGAGAAGAATGCCAAAAACAAGTGCATGGGCGTATCGTTTCAATGGATCGCCAACAAGCTGGTGGAAAAAGAGAACAATGAGAACTAGAATAAGGAGGACAAAATTGGCAACATCTCGAGGACGTCCTGGGACCAAAGTGAGGACAATTCCACATGCAAGTTCCAAGGATCCAATGGTTTTCCTTAGCATGATGGAGCTAATGCCAAGCTTCTTTAGTCCTGGGAGAGCCTTCATGTAACTTTTATATGCCCGTTTCTAAAAAAGAATAAAAATCACTTTAATAAATAAAAGAAGCTCAAAACATAGAAATGCTAACATTTTAATATTGTACACAAATGTAGCTCAATTTAAAGGAATTGGGGGATCAGAGGCAGTCCTGAAAAGCGAGATAACTCACACAAGCCATTTCAAGTTACATTTTGCTACAACTGTTTTTTTAAAGGGATCCTATCATTAAAACTCATTTTTTTCTGCCTAACGTGTAGGAATAGCCTTAAGAAAGGCTATTCTTCTCCTAGATGTCTTCTCCACGGCACCGTTCGGTTTATAATCCAGTTATCGATGGTATGCAAATGGTTCTCTTGCAGCACTGGGGGCGGGCCCCAGCGCTCAAATAGCACTGGGGGCGTCCCCAATGCTGCGAGAGAACTCTCCAGCACCGCCTCCATCTTCTTCAGGAACGGGTCTTCTTCACGTCTTCTTCCAGCGGTGGCTTCAAACTTCTAGGCCTCGGGCAGTCAACTGCGCATGCCTGCTGGCCACGAGAAAATGGCCGCTTACAATACTGTGTAAGCGGCCATTTTCTTGTGGCCGGCGGGCATGTCCAGTCAGCTTTGTCCTAGGCCTGAGGTATAGAAGTTTGAAACCAACCCCCGGATAAAGACGCAAAGAAGACCTGTTCCTGAAGAAGATGGAGACGGCGCAAGAGAGTTCTCTCGCAGCATTGGGGGCGCCCCCAGTGCTGTTTGAGCGCTGGGGCCCGCCCCCAGTGCTGCGAGAGAACTCATTTGTATACCAATGAAAACCGGATTATATACCGAACGGCGGCGCAGAGAAGACATCTAGTAGGTACAGCAGCTGCACCGTCACTGCTAAGAGCCGGGTACAAGACAGCCGCCATCTAGCGCCCCCTGCCTAGGTCTGTGATAACCCATAATGGCACATTATCCTGTTAGAAGTTCAATATTCATTCTGGCTTCCAAGTGGTTATAGCAGAGATCGCCTTCTCATACCCTCTTTAAGGCCTCCCCCCTTCCCCACACACAAACAACACGATCACAGGGTACCAAGGGGATTCCATGGCCTGGAGCCTTTACAAGGCTAGCATGTACGGAGGCTTTTTAGGTCATGGCAGAGACAGAGCCTAATGTGCATCTGGTAAGAAAGTACAGTATATGGCAATACTGTGCAATGTCTACTGAACATCAAAAACTCAACCAAAAATAAATGCTGAAACTTCAGTTCTTCTTCATGCATTCCCCTGAGCTGAGCAAATGTATTCACTCATAAAAATGGGGGGAAACAACACCTCACCGAGATAGAAATGTGTTATTACTGCAAAACTCAGAATGCAGTTATGTCTCTGAGAGCTATGTAAAGGATTATGTGCTTGACCTTATCAGACACCGGATCTTACCACTAGAGGCTCTCAAAGTATGTCCTCTACTGCCCTACAAAAAAAAAAAAAAAAAGGTTCTTAGAGGTTACTTTTGGGTAGTGTACATCCTGATGAGAGATTGTTGACTGCTAGACAAACGCCAAAGACATTTTGCCCAGTCGACAGACTAATAGTGGGTGTATCATTGGACTGACAAATTACTGACCCTCTAGGTTATTGTGCCCTAGCTGTTAGGAGGTTCTGGGAGAGGTGGTGATGTGAGGGAACACATAGACACAACCATCAGCCTCTGGACAGCTCAGACACAGTCAGTAGAGAGGACTGTTTGATAGGACAACAAGCACAAGCACCTCCTACAATTTACTTGTCCTCCATCCAGACATAGGTGGCACCTTCCTTTGCCCAGACCATTTCCAGACACTCAGAAAAAGGAAATTTAAAGTCATGGCGCCCATTAAGTGTCCTGCCATAGTAACCCAGCCACTTTTGCATTTATTTGTAGTGCAGTCATGAACAAGAATCCTGGACTCCTACAGACTGGAACCGCATCATCTTTAATGGTAAATCCAGGTTGTGTTTTGATCAGAGATGAATCATTGCATTTGACTCAGAGCTCGTTCACACCTGCGCCCAGGGTCTCCGCTTTCAGGTTTCCGTTTCCTGCCCGAAATTGGACAGGAGACGGAAACCTGCAGGTATTTTTCAATCCCATTCATTTGAATGGGCTTGAAAAGTCTCCGGCCGTGAGCGTTTTGTGCTCTCCGCGGTGAAACCGTTTTTTTTTAACTGGACACAGAGTCGGACATGCAGTACTTTGTGTCCGGTTTAAAAAAAAACGGTTTTGCCGCGGAGTGTATAAAACACTTATCGGCGCTCACGGCCGGACTCAACATGACAGGTTTCCGTCTTCTGCAAGCAGAAAATGGAAAATGAAAGCAGAGACCCGAAAGCTGGTGTGAACCCAGCGTCAACTATACGGTCTTTCAGGTCTGGTTATTTTGCGATTGATCCCCCAGATTTTGCTCAGTGATATGTTCAGGACATCCTGTGGCCATATTTGTTGCCCCTCATAGCGTTTTTCAACAGGATAATGCTTACCCCCACACAGCAAAAGATTCCAAGGAATGTTTCCGCCAGATAGCACAACTTCTTTGGCCTGCCCATTTGCCAGATTTATCACCAATTGAACATTTATGAGAGTGGCCGGGTTGCCAGCTTTGGGAACATGTGGGCAAATGTGCAAAATGAAACTATATAGAAACTGTACGTGTCCAACTGTATCTCATGTTATATTTAGGCTTGAGGCGGCCCAACAGGGTATTAGAGCCCTTTCTCCAATAATCCTTTCACTAATCTGATCATCATTTCATTTTCACAAATTTTCATTCTATTCTTAGTCTTCCTCCTTCACATGTTATCTCCATCCGATCCCATGATAAGGAATCCCATTCGCACATTGCAGAAAAATACTTGCAGCATATCAATTATACCTGTGGAACTAATAGCGGTTTCCAGGGGCGTAACTACCATAGAGGCAGCGGAGGCGGCTGCCACAGGGCCCGGGCCATTAGGGGGCCTGGTGACAGCCGCTACCGCTGCAGGTTGTTTTTTTTTTTTAAATAGGCCATTACGGTCCCTATTCACATGCTGATCCTGGCTGGGCCGGGATCAGCAAGTGACACCGCGGACCCCAGAGTACAATAATTGTTTATGGATGTCCAATATGGGGCATAATACTGTGTGCAGGGGCCACTATTGGGGACATAATACTGTGTGCAGGGGCCACTATTGGGGACATAATACTGTGTGCAGGGGCCACTAAGGGACATAATACTGTGTGCAGGGGTCACTATGGGGGATAATACTGTGTGCAGGGGCCACTAAGGGACATAATACTGTGTGCAGGGGTCACTATGGGGGATAATACTGTGTGCAGGGGACACTATTGAGGATGATACTGTGTGCAGAGGCCACTATGGGGGATAATACTGTGTGCAGGCGCCAGTAAGGGACATAATACTGTGTGCAGGGGCCACTATGGGACATAATACTGTGTGCAGGGGCCACTATGGGACATAATACTGTGTGCAGGGCTTACTAAGGGACATAATAGAGTGCAGAGGAGGGGGTCGGTCAAGGTCTTCGACGTCGGTGTCGTTTGGAGGGGGGGGGGCCATGTCAAAAGTTCGCCACGGGGCCCTGCCATTCCTAGTTACACCACTGGCGGTTTCCCTATAGGTATAATAGAAGCAGAAAGTTTTTCTGTGAAAACTCTGCAGGAAAAACCTCAAAGCGTTGCCGCTGTAGTTTTTCCTGCATCACTTTTTTTGCTGCGGACTGCTACGTGCAGCTTTAGTCTTAGAAGGGAAAAACCAAAACTGAAAAGTTGCCATGATCATGATAAAGATTTTTCATAGTCCCAGGAAAGCTGGGTAGCATACTACTATATTTACTACTACTATATTGCACCATAATCACACCATAGCTTACCAAGATTTCCCTTTCAAGATTTTGGGAAAGCTGGGTAACATACCAGATAATGCAGTAATAGGACTCTTGAATACTAAATATGCCTAAATAAATCCTCCTGCTTGCTCCCAAATCATTCCAAAGCTTGCTTGATTTGCATTTCAGGGTTCTGAGAAAGCTGGGTGAAATAGCATGTTAAGCTCTGAGTGGCAATACTGTATACTACATCTAAATAAATCCCAATTGCCATAACTGTACCACATCATGTGCTTTTTAGCATCTCAACAAGCTGGGTAGCATATCAGGTAATGCTATATTATCAGCTACTGAGTACTCTATATTTAAGTACCCACCCACCCCGGTCCATAATTGTTCCTTAATGTGACTAATGTGTTTTTCAGGGTCTTAAGAAAGCTGGGTAACATACCAATCAATGCTGTAATACGGACTGCTGTTGATGAAAAATCTCCCTATAAATAAACCAGTTTAGGTTATAACACAGATGCCAAATTGTTTCTAGAAGCTCCAAAATTCTGACTCAAATACCATCTGACTAAAAGTGTCACCATGAGACAAGTATAGACACAGGGACACATTCATCAATAAATATCGGACACTTTTCTGTCTACTTTTACCCCAAAAGTAATGGTGCACTGCCTTTACGACACATTCGTGAGCAGCGTGCACCAGAAACGAAAAATACGGCAGGCTCGACACCTGTGAAAAACATGGGGGACGTAAAAATGTGCCCCAATATTTCTAGACAAAAACTTACCTTGCAGGAAAATCTTCCCCATCTCATAAATGTGTTGTAATATTACTTCTAAGCCGCCCATCCCCATCAAAAGTCTCGAGTTGGTCGTATTTTTTCGTTCTTTCTGGTGCACGCCGCACAGAAATAAATTGAAAATTTTGCACAAATGTAGACAGAAAAGTGTCGGACTTCCATTGATAAATACAGCCCTGCCTGTCTTGTCATTGGCAGACGGCTCTGCCACATACTCAGCGCTGCGACATCCACTTTCCCACTGCACACTCGGCTCTGCTACGTCCACATTTCCCACACACTTAGCACTCCTACCTCAATGACTTTCCACAACTTCCCATACAAGGAACTATTGTACAAGCTCCTCTCCTGAAACCCGACGGGCCCCGTTATTGTCTAGGGGGTCTGCAGATGTCCGCTGTTTTAGTGGGCAGGCTCTCTGTCATTCAGGTCCTCCGAGCAGAAGAGATCCCATTGCAAGTGTGAACCTCGCCTTTCCATGTTAGATAAATAGAATAATCCTTTACAATAATCTACCGATGTCCATAGCACATGAAGAAGTAGCCCATGATCTAGACGGAGCGGATCACAAACATGGCTCTGTTTTCTAGCATCCAACATTACCATTGAAAGTCAGTGGTGTGGAGGGGGGGGGGGGGGTCTGTGATTGCTTCTAAGGTGCAGACTTGGCCATGACAAAGCACAGGGGAGAATCAGCAGGGCTGTGTGAATAGAGACTAATGCCATCTGTCACCCCTCCCCCATCAAAACAAAAACTGGAGCAGAAGGACAATGTTGGGAAGGGGGGCGAGGGATGGGGGATGTATGTTTGGCCTTAGTGACCCTTCATAAAGTCTCTCATTGCCCATTATATGGACAATGTTGGGGGGGGGAGGTATGGGGATGTATGTTCAGCCTTAGTGACCCCCCACAATGTCTCTCATTGCCCATCATATGTATCCCCGGCCTTAGTGACCCCCCACAATGTCTCTCTTTGCCCATTATATGTATCCCCGGCCTTAGTGACCCCCCACAATGTCTCCCATTGCCCCCCATATGTATCCCCGGCCTTAGTGACCCCCCACAATGTCTCTCATTGCCCTTTATATGGACAATGTTGGGGGGTGGGAAGGTATGGGGATGTATGCTTGGCCTTAGTGCCCCCCCACAATGTCTCCCATTGCCCCCATGTCTTCAGCTCCCTGGTCTAAGGCATTGCAGCCACTGACTCCGTCCATGAGGGATCTGCTGCCACTGCCGCTCTGCTACACAATAAGCCATCATGGAGGACGCTTCATCCCATTGTGTCACAGCAGTGAGGAGGAAGGACCATGGAGACCTGTACAGAGACTGCAGAGCCCAGTACATCATGGAGCCGGGCGGTCCCAGCATCACTGGTACCCGGCCACACTCCGTCTCCTCCTCCCTTCTTACCATCTCGCTGTACGCATCCTTACTCAGCCTCGGAGTCAGCTTAATCGTCCCCATAAAAACGAAGAAGAGGCCGAGAGCCACAGACAGGGCGACGATGGTGACAGTCCGAGGAGACGCCATAGCTCGGCCCCAGGTCACCTCACGGGGAGCGATCCGTCTATAATACACGGCACAGTCTGCGCCTGCGCCCTATGGAGGAGACCTGAACACGCCCTGACGTCCCAGGGTACAGATGAGGGGTCAGGCAGCAGTGAGCAGTGTGTCAGTAAGCAGCAGTGACACTAAGAGAGAGATGCCATACCTGCAGCCTGCTGCTCAGGGGACCACAGGGACTACAGATAGGGGTTAGTGTCAGATTCCCGGGGTCCAACCACTGCAACCCCCAGGCTCTCCATTGACTTCTATTGGGCAGATGGAGAGTGTGGTCCCAACAAGCTTACTGGCACTTCATTCTCATGAAGAATACTGCAGACTTTCCAGTCCCCATATTCTTCATTGCTAGGGGTCTCAGCCATTGGTGGGCCCAGTGCAAAGGTTTTATAAATGCCATCGCCCATCACCACCCCTTAGTAATGTATGACCCGCACAAATTATAATGCCCGCCAGTGGCTTCCACTTGGTATAATGCCCCTTAATAGCCCTCATACAGTATAATGCCTGCTTAGTGGTCCCATACAATATAATGCCCCTCAGTGGCCCATCACGCTATCAAATACTCCTGCAGAGGTGTCAGACATTAACAAGTCCTCCACGGTGGCCCCTCAAACATCAACCTATCCCACCATGGTGGCTCCTCAGACATTATATTATAATGTGCCACTCCAATTTGCCTCCAAAGTATCATGGCCCCTTTGTACTTTATCCCCACAGTATAATGTCCCCTTTCCAGGTTCCCCCACCCCAGTATTATTATTATTATTATTATTATTAATAATAATAATAATAATAAATTTTATTTATATAGCGCCAACATATTCCGCAGCACTGTACAATTTCTAGGGTTCAAATACAGACAAGAAGATACATTACAAAGAAATAATCACTTCACACAATGGGACTGAGGACCCTGCTCGCAAGAGCTTACAATCTATGAGGTAGAGGGGGTGACACAAGAGGTAGCAGGGGCGGCATTGCTTATACAGTGGTCAATTTTGTAATAGAGGTGACTGTCATTACACCAACATAAAACTTTATGAGCCGTCACCAGTTGTGTCACATGTGGATGGTGCCTGGACATATAAAGTTAGCCTGAAATAGCATCATATCATGTGGGGTAATGTGGGAGTGGGGACAGAGGAGGGTTAAATTTTAGGGATTTTAATACGGTGCAGAAGGGTTTACATTAGGAACTGTGATAGGCCTGTCTGAAAAGATGCGTCTTTAGTTTGCGCTTGAAGCTGTAGAAGTTGGGAGTTAATCTTATTGTCCGGGGTAGAGCATTCCAGAGAAGTGGTGCAACTCGGGAGAAGTCTTGTATACGAGCGTGGGAGGTTCTGATAATAGAGGATGTAAGTGTTAGGTCATTGAGTGAACGGAGAGCACAGGTTGGGCGGTAGACAGAGATGAGGGAGGAAATGTAGGGAGGTGCAGTATTATGGAGAGCCTTGTGGAACCAAACTATAAAAAGGCACCCTCCCCCCAAAAAAAAAAAAAACAACCCAACCCAACTTTATTTGGCCCCCACACAATATACAACCCAATTTTTACTGGAGCCCCACACAGTATAAGACTCCCTTTTTGTAGCCCCCCACACGGTATAGGACCCCTTTTCTTTGCCCAACAAGGTATATGACCCATATTTTCTGCCCCTCACAGTATATGACCATGCTTTTTATGGCCCCCACAGTATATGACCACTTTCTTATTCCTCTCCCAGAGTATATGGCCCCGCTTTTTATGGCCTCCCGCAGTATATGACTCCTTTTTTATGGTCCCCAGAATATATGACCCCTTTCTTATGGCACCTCACAGGAAATGACCTACTGTTTTGCCCCCCACAATATAATCAAATTTTTAATGGCCCCCACACAGTTTAGGACCCCTCTTTATGGCAGACACAAAGTATGTAACCCCCCTTTTTACCTGCCGCACACAGCATATGATCCCCCTATTTATGATCACCACACAGTCTATGAACCATTTTTAAAGCCCACATGCAGTATATGACCCTCTTTTTTTACACCATACCCACATAGTTTAGGACCCCCTTTTCCCCCTGCCAAAACCATCAAATTTTTACTCACCTGTCCATGTTTCTGTCCAGGCCGCTCCTGCTTCTGCCTCCAGGGCTGTTGCCGATGCTGAAGAACGCAGGGATGCTGTATGTGATGTTAGAGTAGCAGAGGCTGACCTGAACAGGAGCATGGACAGGTGAGCAAAAATTATCGACCTCTACCTAGTCATATAACAACATAAGTAGCGGCCAATTTTTAAAAAATGGCAAAAAAAAAAAGGAAAAAAAAAAGGGCGATGATCTTAGTCCCTATATAGACTACAGGGGTTGAATAATCACATATGTAACTGATTATTTCTAAAAATTCTCTCTTAACTATTTTATCAGCTCAAGAAAACAGTCATATCCTCAAAGATCAATCTGTGATAGACTATACTCTATTTATAACCTGGGAGGAGCATGAATAGAATACATTCATATCACTAGTAGCTTGTCATGTCATTTTTGCAAATAACTTTCTCTCATTTCATAGAGCATGTGATTCTGGACCAAAATGTAATGCACTTTAATTAAAAATGTGACTGCTTTCTCTCTGAAAAACCTCTCCAAAGTTCCTACCACTTGGCGTCTCCTATCTAGCTAGTTTGCTGTTCACTCCATTATTGGGAAGGTTTTGTTTCATAGATGCAAGACTGATTACAGTGAGGGAAGTGGAAGGGTCTTTTCTCTCCTCACACAGTTAATGGAGAGGAGATATTCTTCACAGCACATTTGCTCTCACAAACTGCTCTGTGCAAAGGACTGAACATTCTTAAAATCTTGCAGCTTACTCAACATAAAATAGAAGTCTACTATGTACTTGCATCTACTTCTGGCAGTATGTGTGATTCCAGATGGGATATTATTCATATAGAGAAAGCAGTGTTCCTATGTTTATAGATTGTTCATTTCTTGTGTCATGCCCTATATACTGTATTATGGTGACTTGGACTTTTTTTCTGCTATGTGTTTGCTATTGTACAGCTACTCCTGGCAGAATGGCAGAACAGTATCAGTAATGCATAGGGGAGGGGGGCAGACTGCTACCTATTGTACACATCTCAAAGACAAATGTATAATCTGCTCCAGACATAATGTAATTATTAGCAGCACAAAAACTGATAGGATACAATGTATGGAGGCTTATACAGTCATAGAACAGACTGACCAACAAGACCCTGCATATTTTTCAACTTTTCATAAAAACTCAGGTACCCGTTAAAGATTTTCACTGATCATGTTAGAGGTGACAGTTAGGGTTGAGCGATCGGGATCGGAAAAGATCGGATTCCG
Source organism: Leptodactylus fuscus (assembly GCF_031893055.1). Classification (NCBI taxonomy): domain Eukaryota; kingdom Metazoa; phylum Chordata; class Amphibia; order Anura; family Leptodactylidae; genus Leptodactylus; species Leptodactylus fuscus. Next base: position 22,324,477 of record NC_134275.1, on the reverse strand, counting down.
ATTCGATCTTTTCCCGCGGGATCGAGGTCAGAAGTTATTTTCCACAATGCTTGGCTACTGGCCAATCATTTTTAGCTTTTCCCACAATGATTGACCAGTAGCCAAGCATTGTGGGAAATAACCTCCGACCTCAAACACGCGGTAAAAGATCGGAATCGGAATCCGATCTTTTCCGATCCCGATTGCTCAACCCTAGTGACAGTCATGATTGGTTGACAATGGATACAACCATCAGTTCAAGAACTCTTTATGGTCTGGTACTTGTTAAAATCCAAGCCATGATTTCCTTATTGTTGCAAAGTTATCTTCTCATGCATGTAGAGTCCCTGCCTGATAACCTGTCCAGATCATAAAAAGTTTCTAATTCTTGTTTCTATCCATTGGCAACCAATCAAGACAACAAAATGTCACTACTAAGATGGTTAGAGAAAATCCTTAAAACTCTGTAAAAACAAAGTAAAATATTTATATCTGCAACAATGTTTAACTATTAATCGTCTACAAATTTAAATAAGGTGATATTCATAGGAAAACCTCCTTAGGCTAAGGCCCACATGGTGAGCTGCAGCTAAAAAGCGCTGCAGAAAAGACTGCTGTGGAAATGCATTGTAGCTTTTTCTGCAGCATTTTTCACAGTCTGCAGAGTTTGGGTGCATGCACACGGAGTAACGCTGCGCTCATTCAGACACGTAAACACGTGTCAGAGTGACCGCTGTAAAAGAGAATCCCATTGATTTCAATGGGTGCCAGTATTACGCGTACTACACATTGAAAACAATGGGTTTAAAAGCCTCACATTGATTTCAATGTGTAGCGTGCATAAGACCGGCACCCATTCAAGTCAATGGGATTCTGTTCTACAGCGGTCACTCTGACACATGTTTATGTGTCTGAATGAGCGGAGCATTACTCCATGAGCACGCACCCTTTTACTGCAACTACATCCACAGTAGTGCTAAATGTTCAGTTCCCTAGTACTGCCTCTTCTTTGCACTATTTTGCTTGAGACTCCTTGTATCACTATTATTTACATCTAGCAAATCTGTGAACAGACTACGTTTCCCATGATGCACCTGCCTTCTCTCAACGTCTATGAAACCATAGGTAATAACTCTTTCCCACATCTGAGGTTACATGATGCTGTGATGTTTCTTTTGCAAGTATTGTATCTTCAGTATTTAGATTTTTTTACCCTGTTCCACCTCAAGTTAAAACCATGCGTTACATTGTTATACAAAGACCCTGTTCATACCTCCCAACTGTCCCGATTTCCGCGGGACAGTCACGATTTGGGTGACATGTCCCGCGGTCCCGGTTGGAGGGAGGTATGTCCCGATTTCAACTCAGATCTGCGTCCAGAGGACGCAGATCTGAGTTGAACACATATGCGGCTGAAGCAAGGAGCTGACACAGGTCAGCTCCTCGCTTTGCCGCTGCCCGCCTCTCTCAGTGACACATGCGGCTGAAGCTGCTCGCGTGCTCGCTTCGCCGCTGCGTCTCTCTCTCGCTGACACATGCGGCTGAAGCGAAGAGCTGACCTGTGTCAGCTCCTCGCTTTGCTGCTGCCGCCGGCTCCTGGCTTGTAGACGCGATGTACAAGCCAGGAGCCGGCGGCAGCAGCGAAGCGAGGAGCTGACACAGGTCAGCTCCTCGCTTCAGCCGCATGTGTCAGGGAGAGAGGCGGGCAGAGAGCGGCGAGGGAGCAGAGGAGAAGGTAAGTTTAATGTGGAGGTGGAACGTCAATCTGGGGACAGATGAAGGAGAGGACGGCATGACACTGGGGGCAGAGATGGAGAGGACATGAATCTGCGGGCAGAGATGGGGACATGAATCTGGGGGCAGAGATGGAGGGACAGGAATCTGGGGGCAGAGATGTGGGACATGAATCTGGGGGCAGAGATGTGGGACATGAATCTGGGGGCAGAGATGGAGTGGACATGAATCTGGGGGCAGAGATGGAGGGACATGAATCTGGGGGCAGAGATGGAGGGACAGGAATCTGGGGGCAGAGATGGAGAGGACATGAATCTGGGGGCAGAGATGTGGGGACATGAATCTGGGGGCAGAGATGGAGGGACATGAATCTGGGGGCAGAGATGGAGGGACATGAATCTGGGGGCAGAGATGGAGGGACATGAATCTGGGGGCAGAGATGTGGGACATGAATCTGGGGGCAGAGATGGAGAGGACATGAATCTGGGGGCAGAGATGGAGGGACATGAATCTGGGGGCAGAGATGGAAGAGGGACATGAAACTGGGGGCAGATGAAGGGTGTATATGAAACTGGGGGAGAGATAGAGGGGGGACATATAATTTACGGGTGACTGTAGGAGGATTATACTGTGTGCGGGCACATGAAAAATGAACGAGTGGGCGGAGTCAACATAAAAGTGGGTGGGGCTAAATTTGCCGCGGCGCACATTTTGTCCCTCTTTCAGTTCTTCAAAAGTTGGGAGGTATGCCTGTTTCTTGAATGTTATTACTGCATGGCTATATACATATATCATATGAGTCACGTTTGGTATGCATGTAGTATGTGAGTGACGTGTGCGGTAGGCATGTACTGTAGTATATGAATGATGTGCTATATTCAAGAAGTATGTGAGTGACATGTGCTGAATGCATTGTGAGAAGGTGACAGGCAGAGTGCTGGAGTCCAAGTATATCTTCCCCAGATTCCTGACATATATGTGGTCCAGGGCAGATCTTGAATAAGCTGCAGCCCAGGTGTGCGTCATAGGCTCATTACTGGGCCATAAAAGGTTGCAGAGTGTGCACTTCAGGGCAGATCCTGGGAAAAGAGGAAATGACTGGGTCTGTCCTGATACTGAGATATGTGATATGGTCTGGTGTACAGATGAGCAAACAGTGAAATGTTCGAAGATCGAAGTTCAATTCAAGTAGTCGCTAAATACTCGACTGTTCGATCGGCACTACTACACCGGAGATGAAGCAGAGCTGGCCGTGCGCTCAGCTTGGCTACTCCGGAGATACAGCCAAGCTGAGCACATGGCCAGCACTGCTACACTGGAGAACCGCTGCTACACCGGAGAACTGCTGAGCCCTGCTGCACACTCAGCTCTGCTGCATCAGAGATGCACTGAACCCTGCTGCACACTCAGCTCTGGTGCATCAGAGATGTAGCAGAGCTGAGTGTATGCTGAACCCTGCTGCACATTCATGAGACATCATGCAAGTAGGCCCCAGGCATGCCCGGAGCGTGGAGAGGTAAGTAACACAATTTTTTATGTTCCCTTACCTCTCTGATCATTATACTCCGGGGTCCGAAAAGACCTCCGAGTATAATAGTGCTTGTGGGGCCCGCGGCGTCACTTACCGATCCCGGCCCCTGCCAGGATCGGTAAGTACGGCCCGTTACCGGCTGGAGTAACTCCAGCCGGTAACGGCCTATTAAAAAAAAAAAAAAAAAAAAACCCTGCAGCGGTAGCGTCTGTCGCTGGGCCCCTAATGTCCCAGGCCCTGTGGCAGCTGCTACCACTGCTACCCCGGTAGTTACACCACTGATTGACTCTTTGAGTGATATGTATATGAGTGACGTGCTGTATGCATGTACTATATGAGTATACGTGTGATGCATGCACTTACATATATTAGACAGACATAGGAGAATGTATTAAGACTGGAGTTTTCTATGCTAGTCTTAATCAATTCTCCTGCTGGTATGATATGTGTTATTGAGTGTCTCTGGCTCCGGCCTCCTAATAATTCTGGTGCATCTTTGGAGGTCCTGTACACCAGTCAAGTCATGGCATAGATTTCAGCTATAACTCTTGCCAGTTTTCTTATGTGAGTTATAGTAAATGTGATGGCACAAGTCTTCCATAGCCTCGGCCATCCCCAGTGTGATCGGGCAGAAAAGGAAAATAGTGGGCCACTTATTGTTCACGTCAGGGCCATGTGCCAAAGATTCCCTATTTCTACACCAGTTTTTCAGTGAACATATGTTATAGTAAATTTCCCGCACAGTGAGTGCTTGTTCATCATTTGTCAAATGTGTGAGCGATGTGTACATGAGAGGTGTGTTATGTGTGAGTGCTGGGTATGGCATCCTGTTTCTGATGTGTTAGTGGTGTGTGCATCGTGTGCCCTATATATAGATACTAGTTTCTGCCTGCAACTTCGTCTGCGGGTGTTGCCATTGATGATCCGCCTATATTCAGCAAATTGCCGATGGTTTGCCTGCTCCGGCATTTTCCTGCTGCTGACCTTGTTCCTCACACCGTGCCTGTGATTGTTCCAGCATCTCATCAGCTCGCTGCGACGGCATATAATGAGCATATTGTTGGTGTTGATGATCCGCCTGCTGCGGCGTTTCGACAGCTGTCAAGCTGGCCTGCCGCTGAATGCGTTCCTCGTGCTGAGCCCGTGATTATTCCAGTATCTCCGCAGCTCGCTGGGACGCCATATAATGAACGTGTTGTTGGCCTTGATGATCCGCATGCTCCGGCATTTTGGCAGCTCTCAAGCTGGCCTGCCGCTGAACTTGTTTCTTGCACTGCCCGTGATTGTTCCGGCACCTCAGTACCTTGCTGGAACGTCATATAATGAGCATGTTGTTGGTGTTTATGATCCACCTGCTCCAGCGTCTCTGCAGCTGTCAAGCTGGCCTGCTGCTGAACGTGTTCCTCGTGCTGTGCCCGTGATTGTTCTGGCACCTCAGCAGCTTGCTGCGACGCCATATAATGCATGTGTTGTTGGCGTTGATGATCCTCTTCCGCTGCACTTGAGGAGAACTCTGTTGACCTCAGGCTTCCTTCATAGTTCTCCTTGTTTGTGACAAATTAGATTCTCTTTTTCCAGGCATGCTGAAAATTGGCAAACTGGCCATTTGAATTAAAGATGTTTGCCCATGTCACTTTGTGTGCACTGAGCAGATCAGATAATATGCAAATGGATCTACACACTGAGAGTTAGTGTGTGTTTACACAGAGAGATAAGAGCCCTGGCTTTCTCAGGAGGTGAGATAAGAGCAGTGTAATATAGTATGTGAACAAAAATTCATAACAGTCATGAAGCCATGTCATTTACGAGGATAAAAAGTAGCCTATATGTTAATCGAGGTTACAATCTATCTATGTGCCAAATCTCATTCAAATCCGTTAAGCCGTTTTTGCTTGATTGAGAAACAAACACAAAAACACAAAAACTTACAAACTTTCACATTTATAATATTAGTAGGATAGGATATATAAATATATATATATATATATATATATATATATATATATATCTTGAGTCGCTTTATTATTGTTAAAGGGAGAAGGCCCAGACAAACTTTATGCACAGGGGCCATTTGTTCTCAGTGTCTGCCCCCGTGCTGACCAGCGATGTACCTATAGTGGTGGCAGGGGTACAAGTCGCCCCTGGGTGCAGACGTAGCAGTCGCTAGGGTGCAGAGGTATATAAATAATATTTGCTATTCATTCATGAGAATGATGGATACTTCCATAACTAAATATACCAAGCAGATATACAGGAGGTAAATGGAAGAGGAAGTCCATTTCAATTTTTAACATGTGTTGAATTCAAGCACATTGCAAAACACCTGACTGCAGCAAAGCATCCGTGATCCCTTCCCAGTCCTCCCCGAGCCCCTTGTCATTGGAGGCAGATACAAATGGAGTAATGCCGGCAGCATCATTCCAAAACCGTGAATAATATAACGTGTGGCCAGAATGGCTAGGATTGAGTGACAGAGCACTGCTGCGGTGACACTACGGGGGAGGGGGAGCGCTGTGACATCTCTCTAGTTGAGCAATGCAGAGTCTTGCCTCAGTCAGTATGATGAGGAAGGAGGAGGAGGCTGCTCAGTGCTTGGGGTGAGACAGAAATGGCTGCATGGATGGGGGGCTTCTTAGATACCCTACAGTGACCAGCAGCATCATTGACTTATACCGGATTCCTTGCTAGTATGCTGAGGATTTGGATATAGAAGCTTCCTCCCTAGGGATGACTGCGTCTATTTCATAAATAGGTAGGTAGGTGTGTATGTGTCCTCCTGCTTATTATATGATGCCCCCTATTTTCTAATGGATGGCACATTGCATTTATTACATTGGAATGTGAGACTGCGGAGAACATGAGCAATATATAATGCTGTATCTCTATAAGCCGGGGGAACATGTAGCAATTATCATTTGGGGCTTCTATTCATTTTATTTTTCTCTTCTTTGGTTTCGGTCTTGGTAATGATACCTAAAAAAATAGGAAGGGAAAAGTAGGGAGAGCGAGTGGGAGGCGATGAAGGGGATACATTAAAACATAACTTTTATTGCCCATAGATACAAAATATATACATAAATTATGATGGCCATATGTATAACGTAGGTAGGGGACTACTTCATTTCCCAAAGGTAAGATAAGATTAGCAGGCTGCCCCCTATTACTGTCTACTATATAATATAAGAGCTAATGCGATATGGCCTCCGCTTTATTTTTAGAGACAGGCATTTACCATGTTTGTACTGATATTCAATGACTATGATGCCGGGGGTGAATAAATCGGTCTATGAGCCTTGATATTTCTATCCATGCAGATATGTGTATTATATTAGCATGCACTCATCTATGTTCTGTATTATAAGACATTACGAGAGATGATTTTCTCTACGTAGACAGCAGCTGTAGGGTTAAGCTGGCTACAAGTACATGAATGTAAAGCTGTAGTGTTAGCAACCAAATAAGACATTGGCAGCTGATAAAAAGAGAGAAATAACATAGCACCTCCTTTGTTGTCAGTCACCGCCAGTGTCTGCATTATCCTAATATTAGAATTGGGGTCGGCTTTGGTTATTAGCTGCGCTCCTGGCTTTTTAGGCTGGTTGTATATTATGTTCCCCCTGCTGTGTTGACAGGCTGAGCTGTGTGGGTGCCATGCTAGATCATCTGGAGATCCCGGCAGGTCTGGCATGTTATTTGGTAAGTGATTCTGTGGACCTAGGCTATCCCTCAATGAATCTGACCCCACACCTATGAGAAATGTCCGGACACACACGTTTCACTGATATGAATCAGCTTCTCCCAGGGGCAGGGCCGCCCACTACTGGGTGTCATTTATAGGCTAATGTGATTGACAAGTGGAGCCTCCAATCCATATCCTGAGCAGCGAAAATCCTGTTTATTGGAGAAGATGAAATGGCTAGCTGTGATGACTCCAATGGAGAGGAATTATTTTAATAATCAATTCTCACATCGTGATATCATACGCTAATTCAGTCGCTGATATTATTTGGATGAAAATATATTATGGCATTATATCAAATTGGAATAATTCATTATTACACATACATATACTCATACATGCACATATACAAATATACGCATACATATATGCTCATACATATACATGATGGCAGGCATAGGGTTGCCAAAAATAAACGTACCCATATGTATACATGGACTTACCCACACCTGGTCAAAATAAAGTCACATGAAGGGGGTGTCGAGATATATGAGGCTAAGCCAATACATTCACATTGCACTTGTGTATTCTGTCCGCATTATCCATGGACAGCATACGTCAATGTCTTCATTCAGACAAAAAAAAATCGGAGGCAGGATTGTGTTTTTTTCAGTGATTTGGATGAAGTCTAGAAGGTCCATGAAAAAAATGTGGGAAATATATGAATGGACAGCAAGGCCACCGTGCTATTTTGTGGATGGTTTGTGAAATGTTCAGACATAATCTATCAACGAAATGTGGAAGCATGGATGCAGTGTAAGGGAAATACATGGAAAGTCTCATTCAGCAGAATTGTTTTAGGATATATTATTAAATAAAAAAATATTCATTCAAACCCTTAGGATGGATAGAATTTATTATTATCTATTATGCATACTTATATAGGGCCATCATATTCCGCAGCACTTTACGGACATTGTAGTCACTGTCCCGTATAGGACTCACAATCTACATTTCCTATCAGTATGTCTTTGGAGTGTGGAAGGAAACTGGAGTACCCACAGGAAACCCACGTAAACACGGGGAGAACATACAACATACATCCTTGCAGATGTTGTCCCTCGCAGGATTTGAACCCAGGACTTATTTCCCACTTTGAGAAGAAGAGCGTCTCTCAGATGTCAGATTGCCCAACTAGACAGATCCCTTTGCTCGGGCTATGCTTTGCTATTGGGGATGGTTGGATTGGACTTTTCATTCTTTTCACATTAGCTTCTAGTTTAAGATAATCTTTTTATGGTGCCGTTCACGTGTTCTCACTCTTAATTCACGACTGGTCTTTCCCACATTATAAAGCTCCCATCTACATTTCGGTAGATAATTGACGGCTAAAGGATCAGCTTTGGGAGGAGAAACATGTCCAACCCAGGTATGCCCATATTATCACTATGCGGTGACCATATAGTGATAGATACACAGGACAGCACAGCACAGGAAACATTGAGTGACTTACAGGTGACTGTAATTGTTCACATTTCCTGTCTCTTTCATTCGGCTGCCATGACCACTTCTTTCCGCAGTGCCTGTAAAGTTTGCAACATACAAATCTTTTCTCCTCAATTTTACACGCGCCCAACCAATGTTTTCTTCACCTACACAAAGTAGCCATCCTGTGGCTATCCCAACTTATAACATATAATATAGAAATTCTCTGAAAATGAATAATATCCCAGTGTGCATCTTTAAATTAATAAAGTCCCTGTGTGTCCAATTAAATTAGAAAAGCTTTTGTGTGTCCCCTTAAATAGTGCCCCTTATACATAATGCCCCCTGTGTGCCCACTGAATGAAAGAGGTTATTAAGCACATTTTCATTCATTTCATTCATTTTTCACTCCCTGCCTTCCATAACTTTTTTATTTTTCCATTCACAGAGCCATACAAGGGCTTAATTTTTGCAGGATAAGTTGTACTTTGTCAAAAAATTAGAAAAACTAGGCACTCACTCTTTAAACTTTGCGTTAGAAAGCCCAAACTTTATTGCAGATATCCAGGTAAAAACATACACAGGAGGAGGCACGCTACATGAGGAAGAGCTCTTCCTCATGTAGCGTGCCTCCTCCCGTGTATGTTTTTACCTGGTTATCTGCAATAAAGTTTGGACTTTTTAATGCAAAGTTTAAAGGGTGAGTGCCTAGTTTTTCAACTTTTTTTGATATTAACTGGACTTTTTTCACTGTGAGCACCACCCATATACTGCGTATTATATCGCCCCTATCTTTGGCTATTGCATATTTTAGTAGCGCCACCTTACTCTATATATGCAATAAGTTGTACTTTGCATTGGTGCCATTTAATATTGGATATGATGTACTGGGACTTTCATATAAGCTTTGGGTTTTTTTTACGATATCCACTATGCAGCCAAAATGACATGCTACCTGTATTCTGTAGGTTGGTACAATTATGGAAATACCAAATTTACATTGTTTTTATTAGGTTTTGATGTCTTAAAAAAGTTGAAAACTTGTAACTTTGTATCTCTGTATAGGGTGAAGACAATGTATTGGGTTATGATGTACTTTTTATTTATACTATTTTAGGGAATGTTTTCTTTTGGGGTTTTTTCTATGGTGTTAGACTATAATGGGGTCCATGTGGTTTCTGCTCAGTTTCCGCACAAAACATGTGGAAAGAAAAGTCCTGTAAGCAGCACTTTTCTCTCCACATGGTTCGCGCGGAAACCGAACGGAAACCACACGGACCCCATTATAGTCTATATAGTCTATAGTCTGAAGGTAACCGCTTTTTAATGCGTATAGGTTTCCATTCGGGGGGTCCCCAAGTGGACTCCCTGATCAGAAACCCAAATGCAGATGTGAAAACCGGGCCTAAGTGAGCGTATATACAGATATGGCCGTAAGTGTTGCCACTTCTGAAATTTTTCCAGAAAATAAAGTATTTATCTCAGAAAATTATTGCAATTACACATGTTTTGTTATGTAGATGTTTGTTTCCTTTGTGTTTATTGGAACAAGAACAACAACCAAAAAAACAGAAAAATAGCCAAAAATTTGAAAATTTCACACAAAATTACAATTACTGGTACTCTCAACTTAATATTTTGTTGCACACCCTTTGGAAAAAAATAACTCAAATAATGTTGCTTCCCAGGGACGTAACTTGAGGGGGTGCAGAGGGTGCAGTCGCATCGGGGTCCAGGAGCCTTAGGGGGCCCATAAGCACTGGCATCAGTATTGAGATTGCAGCTTCCATCTGGCCCATAAACCAAGGAGACCCACAGATTCCCCTAACCAAACTAAGGTGGATTAAACTCCTTAGCCCCCGTAACCATCACTATCAAGAATTCACTGTAGGGATGAGGTAGGGGCCCCTGGACAAAAAATAAAAAATAAAAAAATCAGTGGAGTTGTAGCTGGAAAGCCCCTTTAATAATGCCCAAGTGCCACCAATTACCCTTTATATAAATGATACCCCTCAATAGCCATAATGTCCCCTTATATACTGTAAATGACCCCCCTTACCATCATAATTTCCCCTTGGCTTGCGGTTTACAAGTTACGAGAGCTGCAGGATGTATTTTAACTAGGTTGCTGTCCTGTAGACAATGACTTAGTTAAAAGAATGGCATATATTACTGTCTGCCTGAGGTGGGGCCCACAGAGTCAGTGGGCCCGGGGCAGCCACCCCTCCATGATCTCCCGCTAGCTACACCACGGCATTTAACATTACGTATGTAGTTTGATTTTTTTTATCTGGAAATAATATGTTATATTCTTGTATAGAACCCTCATCACCTCCTATCTGCTATTCTCTACTATTTGTTTAATTTTCTTTGTTTGTTCTGCCTATGATACAGATACAATTGCTCACAATGTACATTATACATAGAGACATATTTGTAAATATATTGATACAATTGTATCTTCAGGCAGATGAACATTTAATAGTAAGAATAGTCCAGAATGTTGTCATCATTGAAATATTGTGTATAGATTATGTGTCTATATACTGTAGATATAGACAGATTATATCTAAACCATTATGAGTGATCATTTATCAGTTACTGATCTGCCTGGACATTGGACAAATTCAACATTCTTCATCTCTGATATAAAGTTATACTATGAAATGGATTTAGATAATTTCATTAAGTTTTTAATTATAAATCATCATCATTATTATCTATCTATCTCCTATCTATCTATCTATCTA